>NC_042616.1:531999193-532316693 GCF_901001135.1 Rhinatrema bivittatum | reverse complement strand
TCGCTTCATGAGGGCCCATGTTCCTAGAATCCTTTACAGACTCTCTTCTACTCTAGAAGCCATTTCATATACAGCTATTGCGAGTTCTTATTACAGACTGTTTATAGGAACCAGTGCTCGCCTATGGCTCCTGTTCCTGAATATACTGAAGACTCTCTGTGGCATAGAGACCATTGCAGACATCTATTATTGTGAGTGTACCATCTTGTATCCAGTATACCCTGTCTACTCACTACTTCTAGTCTCTCTCTACAGTTCAGCGACCCAGAGATTATATTCCAGTATCAGAAGGACTTCAGTCTGCCAGACACATCGACTCACTACTGCCACCACTGGTGGTTCAGCTTCCAGCCTAATAAAGAACTATTTGTGTTTATTTCATATTCTAGCCTAGCAGGTGTTTCCTCTCAGGATCTCCTCCTGGGGGCGCTGTCATCTGCCATCAGCCCAGGGATTCACCATTTCCTCCAAGTGGTCATTCCTTACACTACTATCACTTTGTGGGAGCCAACCACTACCGACCACTAACACCGCTTATGGAAGTATTATATAGATAGCTACCTTCTCTTTCTATGGGACTTGCCAGCAACCTATATATAACAGATTGCTACTCCGTAGCGGAGGCATGATAGATTGCTATCTCAGTAGCTCCTCTCCTCAGAAGAGTATCATTGAACAGTTTGCCAACTCCTCTTCCCTGGGGAGTTGATCCATAACAGATTGCTACCTCCTTTCCTTTCAGGAGCATCTAACAGCAGTTCGCTAACAGATTACTAACTCCGCCCTCCTGGCGGGGTAAGCACTACAGATAGCTAGTTCCTCCCCTCTAGAGGAGCAGATCATGACAGATTGCTAACTCCTCCCCCTTTCAGGAGAAAAGCAGAACAGATTGCTAATTCCGCCCTCCTGGCAGGGTGAGCGATAACAGATTGCTAACTCCTCCCCTCTGGAGGAGGAGAGCTTAAGTTACCCCATTGACCACCATGATTAGGAAAGGGGCCAACACTCGGGTGTGGACACCTAAAGCACTAGCTGCCTTTCAGACGATCAAGGAGGCTTTCTGTTCCAGCCCTTGCCTGCAGTACCCGAACCCTAAACATCCATTCATTGTAGAGGTCGACGCCTCCGCAATCGGCACAGGAGCCATCTTGAGCCAGTTTTCCCCTAAGGGTAAGCTGATACCCTGTTCTTTCTACTCACATAAGTTTTCTCCTACAGAACAGTGTTATACCTTTGGTGACCGTGAACTCCTCATAGTCAAGTTGGTGCTCCAAGAGTGGCACCCCTGGCTGGAAGAGGCACAACACAAGTTTACCATCTTCACTGACCATAAGAACCTTGAGCACCTTAAAGAGGCTCAACTCCTGAACCCTTGCCAAGCCCAATGGGCACTTTTCTTCGAATGATTCAACTCTATCCTCTGCTTCCACCCAGGTTCCAAAAACCTCCATGCTGACACACTATCTAGATCATTTGAAGCTGAAGATGTCCCTGAAGTTCCTAGCTTCATTATTGATCCTGCCTGTATATCCCTTGCTGTGACCACTACAGTCCCTACTGGGAAAACTGTCATTCCGCGTAGATTACGTGAACGAATTTTGAAATGGGCTTATGATTCCAAGGTGGCAGGACATCCGGGTCATGCCAGGACCTTAGAGATGTTGCGAAGACACAATTGGTGACCCAATATGGTGCAAGGTTCCCGAAGTTATGTGGACCCATCTGTGCCCAACAGAAACTACTGGAAAGCCTTGGGGCTTACTTCAACCACTTCCTGCACCTACCGAGCCACGGTCTAGCATCTCGACGGACTTTATTACTGACCTGCCTCCATCCCAGAACAATACCGTGATTTGGGTCATCATCGACCATTTTTCGAAAATGGGTCACTTTATTCCCCTGCCGGGCCTTCCTTCGACCCCAGAATTGGTGAAGCTGTTTCTGGAGAACATTTTCCACCTTCATGGACTCCCCAAGGAGATTATTTCCGACCAGAGACCACAGTTTACTGCCAAGTATTGGCGTTTCCTATGTAAGAAGTTTAATATTTCCCTAAGCTATACATCGGCCTACCATCCACAGGCCAATGGTCAAGCTGAAAGGACCAATCATACTCTGAAGACATTTCTCCACTCCTATGTAAATGATCAGCAGGATAACTGGGCTGATCTCCTTCCCTGGGCTCAGCTGTTGCACAATACGCATGTTGATGCAGCCACCGATGTATCTCCATTCTCCGTGGTATTCGGATGGCAGCCTCGGCTGCCTCTTCCAGTTCCTCTGACTGTTCCTTCTCCAGTGGCACAATCCGTGGCTCACACCATTCATCAAATATGGAACCAAGTAAAAGAGCGTCTTTCCCAAGCCGCTGTATGCTCCAAGCGTAACTCTGATGCCCATAGACGTCCTGCTCCACTCTTCCGTACTGGCCAGAAAGTGTGGCTAAGAGCTCGACACATATGACTGAGACTTCCATCTCATTGCTTGGCTCTGAAATACATTGGACCATTCCCTGTAATCCGAAGAGTGGGAGCTGTATTGTATCTACTCCAGCTACCTCGTGCCATAGGTATCCATAACACATTCCATGTGTCCTTATTGAAGCTGTTGGTCCTTCCCTCTCCTCCACAGGTTTCTACAGAACCTGACTATTCCCTCCAGGTAAGAGAGGTCCTTTTCATTCGATGACATCAAGGAAAATGGGAATACCTCTTAGCCTGGGAGGGTTTTGGGGCCGAGGAGAATTCGTGGGAACCTTCCCACAATATTCTTGATAAAGAACTCCTGAATGCCTTTCATAGGATTCACCCTGACAAGCCACGTCCGCGTAGGGGGAGGCCTAGAAGGGGGGTACTGTTATGCACCCCGTCCGTGCCCGGCCCTTGCATGGGCATGCTCACCTCCATGGTTCCACGGCAGGTCCCGGGTCGGCCTCCCTAGTGCCAGCTGCAAGTGCTTCCAGGCCTTGGCGTCCCGCGGCGGTGGTCGCCAGTCCTTTCACTGTGCATCAGGCCTCACGCCAAAGCTCGGCATCCTTGGCTATGTTGGCCATGCCCCACGCACGCGCACATGGACCACCCAGCCTCTAGTAGGGCCAAGGGTGGGTCCTAGCTCTGCGGCGTGCCCTGATTAATTCCCTGATATAAGGAAGATCCTGCTTGTACTTCCTTGCCTTGGCAATCGGCATAGTTCCCTAGATTGTCACTGCATCTGAACCTTGTTCCAGTCTTATTCCAAGTCTCGTTCCAGGATCCTTCGGTACCAGTTCTGTTCCTGCCTTGTTCCTGCATCCTAGTACTCCAGCGTCCTTCTGTTCCTGTTCGTCTGTCCGTCTCTCTAGGTAATACCTCCGGACTGTCTCACTGGTACTGACCTCGGCTTACTCCTTGTCCTGCCTGCCTGTTGCCTGCCTTCTGACTCCAGTCTGTTCCTCAACCTGCCTGCCTGCTGCCTGACTTCTGACCTCAACCTGTTCCTAGACTCGTCTGCCTGCTGCCTGCCTGTGACCTCGTCTGACCTCCGGAACCTGACCTCAATTTTGCTGACTACTCGTCGGACTGACTCCCAGACTTTGACCTCTGCCTGCTTGACCACGTCTCTAGATTCTGGCTCTGTTCCTAGCCTTGCTTCACCTAAGCTCTTCTGGTCCTCCTTGTTCCATCTGACCTCTAGTCTCGAACCTGACCGCGCTCCCCTTCTGCCTGTGGGCACGCCAGACTTCCATCCTTCCAGGAGACCCTGCGAGGCCCACCTAAGTCCAAGCGTCCTGGGTCCCTACGGTCTCCTCTCAAGGGGACCTCAGGCTTCCAGTGGTGAAGCTCATCCTAGCCTCTGTCTCCTCCAGTGCTCCGCCCCCCTGGGGGCAGTTGCTTCCTGGTACCTACTAGGGAGCCATTCTCCACTGCTCCAGGACAAGGGTCCACCCTCGAGCGCAACATGTAATTTGCACACTTATCCTGATTTAGCTTTAAATATTCCTTTTTTTTTTTTTTTTCAAATTTCCATTAATACATTTATCCAGTAAAAGGAAAACAGGATATACATAATTATTTTAATCTACTACAATTGGTATCCTAAAAAGAAGAAACCAGAAAGAAATTTATAATTTAAATCCAACATCATCTTTCCAAAAAAAAAAAAAAAAGGTTACCTAGTATTCCTGTGTACAAAACAATTGCTGGAGGAGATCCAAGAATACAAAGGAGCACAAATTACCAAAAAGAAAATATATACCATAAACAGTGAGAGGTAGAAGAAACTAATATAATATACCAACTATTCGGAAGTTGTTGTTATTCCTTGCATAGTTCCTTGACTACGTCGGGCTTCCAGGAATTTTTCTAATTGCTCTGGATCAAAATAAAGGTATTTTACACCATCTGCACACATGACACACTTACAGGGAAATCTGATCATAATTTGTATCCCAAATGTTCTAGCTTGGTTTGCTAGAACTAGAAATCTTTTCCGTCTTATCTGCGTTTCCTTGGAGACATCAGGATATATCCATAGTTTTTGACCCAGATAGAGAGAGGTACGGTTATGCAAATATAATTTTAACAAGTTATCTCTATCTGAAGATAACTTAAATTTTACCAACAAGGTACCTCTTCTTTCAATCTGGGAGATATAAGAAGACTCAATTAAATCAGTTACGTTCAGTGACTCTCCTTCTACTGGTTGATTTTCTGTTTCTCCAACATTTTTCCAGGACAGAAAATAAGCAGATATTATTGAAGGTAATGCTTCTGTAGATATTTGTAACACATCCTGGAAATAGTTCTTCAATTGTTCTTTTGGAGAAACTAGCCTGCACTTAGGAAAGTTAATAATTCTAAGATTATTGTATCTCAGTGAGTTTTCCAAGTTTTCCACTTTCTTGCTTAGGAGTGTTTTTCCCTTTATAATTGAAGGTTGTACCTGCTTAATTTGATTTATCTCCATATCCAGTTTCTCCAAGGTCTCAGTATGTTGGGATATAACAGGATTAACATTAAAAAAAGCGGTTTGCAATTCTCTTATAGATGTAGTTAAATTTATCACATTATTTTGCAGAGCTGCTATTGCTTGCCACAATATGTCCATTGTAACAGTCTTTGGTTTCTCAGACATTAAATAAGGTAATGTAGTTACCGACTGGGATGAAGTTGTTCCCTGGGGTCCTGAGTCCTCCGGAGCTGTGCAGTCTTCCTCCCTGCAGCGGCCATTTCTTCACCATTGCGGAATCGACTTTCCTCGATTTCACCTTCCACCAAAGGCGAGGAAGTTAACAGTCCTCGCGCTGTTTTCACCACCGAAGATTCTCCCACTGCTCTCTCCCCGATCGGGCTCACCTCAAGCGACGCCATCCATTGCTGAGATCGGCCTGAGTCAGTGCAGTCTATGGCGTTTGGTGGTTGAGGTATAGTTGGAGCCCCGGGACTGAGTGAGACTTCTCCCATGAGCGTTGGTGCTTGCTCCTCACCTAGCGCTCTCGCGGGACTCTCCGGGGTTAGATTTCCTGCTTGTGGGTAGACGCCCGCTATCATAGTTTGAACAAGCGAGGGTCTCGAGGGGGTCGAGGCGTCCTCTCTGACCCTTCCTTTACGTTTCGTATGGGGCATCGCACTCTACTGTGCCCCAAAAACGAAAAGAGAAATTTTTACAATACTCGCCGACCGGGATCTCCTTTCACCACACCTCTCACGGAAGCGCCATCTTGGATCTATTGTGCCCAAATATTCCTTATTTTGATCTACTCAAGTCACTCTTAAAGGGGAAGTTTCTCATTAATTCTTAGGTCAATATTCAGTAAGCCAGCAGGCAGGAAAGTTATTTGGGTAACTTCAGCCAAATATTTAGCATAACTTACCCAGATAAGTGTTCCACCAAATATACTCAGCCAAGGTTACCTGCATAAAGTTATCTAGGTAACTTTGCTGCTCACCGATTTGAATATTGGAAAAAAAAAAAAAAAACCTACAGGAGGGAGCAGCGGCAGATCCCCTCTTCTGAAATGTCTTCCAAAAAATGTAGTGGCTGTGCAGGGTTGACTCCCCACCCCCCACCCCCTACCTTTAAAAAAAAATGTGGCCACAAATCCACATCCCAACCCCTATAAGTGCTCCCAAAGCAAAGCAGGAGAAGGAAAGGCTCTTACCTACCCTCACTCCACCACATACTAAGTGCCAATGCCAGCTCTGACAGCTATTGGCACTTAGTATTCATTTCTTCACTTCACTCCAGGATGTAAAGATAAATCTCTGTTCAGAACTCAGTACCAAACAGGGATTGGCTCCTTTCCTGTAAGTGAAGCTCAAGCCCCCATCAGCACTCACATATAGAGAAGGAGCCAAACCAGATTCAGTGGAGATTGATCTTTACAGCCTGGGGTAAACTAATATTCAGCTGAGTGGGAGGAGGTAAACACCTCTCCTCCTTCCACACGTTTGGGAGTTCGGGGGAGGGGGTTGGAGGATGGGGATTTGCAGCCACAGTTTTTTTAAAGATAGAGGGGGATCAATGCCACTTAACCATTATATTTTTTGAAGATACGGGGGGGGGGGGGGCAGGAATCTGCTGCTGCTCGCCCCACTACCTTTTTTTCAATATTCATTAAACAAGTGAGCAGCAAAATTATCCAGATACCTTCATCCGGGTATCTTTAGGTGAATATATTGAGCAGAATACTTATTCAGATAAATTGTGCTGCACATTTGGATAAAGTTATCTGGGTAACTTTGCCTGGATAACTTTCCTGCTAGACAGTATAAAGTGCACTTTCTCATTCAAAACCTACTGACAATTCAATGGCTTATATTGCAGCAATTTTCAAAAGCCCTCTTACATAAGTAAAGTGCATCTACTTATGAAAAGCCCAGTTTATGTGTGTAAATCCTTTTGAAAATTACCCCAAAGTGAATAGCCTCAGAGTTAAATAGTGCAGTTCCCCTTTAAAATGATTTGAATAGGCAAAAATAAGGAATACCTAAAACTAAATCAGGATAAGTAATCAATTTGCAAGGGGCCATTCATCACTTTTTTTTTTTAATATATTATGAGGGCAGGGGGAGGTGGAATTAGCCTCTGCTCAGTCAGTGAGGTCCATATTCAGAAGCATTTAGCCAAATAACTCAGAGGTTATCCAGCTAAATGAAAATTCAGGAACTTTTCCAGCTAAATTCTAGTGCACAACTTATTTTCCATCTACAATTTGGCTGGATATGTTGGGATATTCTGAGGGCGTAACTGGAAGGAGCTGAATTAGCCAGATTAGTTAGCTGGATAAGATATCTGGCTACCTCCAATATTCATGTCCCATGATATGAAGGACCGTAGTCCACACTGCAAATTCGAGTGATTGCTATAGTATTTAGTAATTATTCACTTGATAAGATGGTTTTTGGGCTACTGCTTACACTTTTAAAACCAGGCAAAGATTTCTTGAATCCAAAGTGCTTTAGGACAATTTCCTTGCTTTTCTCTTCTACAATTTTATGAGTCACTCATCCTGAAATGACTGTCATCCATTTTGAAAAGACAATGCAATCCAGAATAAGCCAATTTTCAGTAAGGCAAGGCATACACAGGTTGTGTGCTTAATACCAAGTACATCAAGAATGATTTTGAGAAATTGAAAATTACTGATAATATTTCCATCTACCTTTCAGCCATTATTGACATTGTTAAACAACAAATGCTGCTTTGGAAGATCTATGACATAGCAAAGGACTACAAACTAACTAGTTCAGATGATCCAAATACTTATACAAAAAAAAAAAAATACCATTTTTATATTGTACTTGCAGAAAATGCAGTCATTGGTGCCTACAACAGAATGGCTTAATATAAGGAACTGTATTGACACCAATCTTTTTCTTAATATCTATACAAATAACCATCCAGTTTATCTGAAAACACATAGTTTTATTTATGCCAATTGCAAAAGATTTCAACTAGATTATGCATACTTTAACAGTTGTACTAGCCAAAGTGACTGACTACTGCATCTTTAATCAACTTCAATTAAATCCAAAAAGACAAAAGTCAGCCTCATCCACCTTTGCAATACAAATATAGAAATAAACGTAAATGTGAATGGTACATATCTGATTCACTGTGTGCTTCAGAGTAACCCTGGACCGCACACTTTCCTTTAAGTTCCTTATAGCAAAAAAATAAGAAGTAAGGTCAGCACCCAAACAGCATCATCCTTTTCTATACGTTAAGTAATGGGATGCCCCAAAAGTACCCTTCCAGAATGAACCTTAAAGTTGGGTTCGTGATTGTAAATGGGTATGTGTGAAAAGGTTTCTAGACTCTTTCCAGAGAAAGATAAGAAAGACATACTAGAAGGATTGTGCAGAAGGAGAAGGAAAGTCAGAACGGACAGGGTGCAACTGATTAACTACCTGGAAAGTTGTCACAGGCCTCAAAGTTGATCTTGATGCACCTTGGGAAGAAACTGTTTTAAAAGGAATTTCACATGTCTATAGCCAAGAGGCATGAATAAGGAGATCCCTTGCAACTCTTGGAAGGTAGAGGTAGCCAAACCTCTAAAAACTGTCATGGTATGAACCCAGACTCCCGTAAGGGTGAAAGGGATGCTAAAACAATGTACATACCCTAATATGATTTAGCATGTAATAAAACCATTTAATGCA
Source organism: Rhinatrema bivittatum (assembly GCF_901001135.1). Classification (NCBI taxonomy): domain Eukaryota; kingdom Metazoa; phylum Chordata; class Amphibia; order Gymnophiona; family Rhinatrematidae; genus Rhinatrema; species Rhinatrema bivittatum. Next base: position 532,308,051 of record NC_042616.1, on the reverse strand, counting down.
CATAAATGGTTTTAATGTGTGCTAAACTGCTTTTACAATGGTTTTAGTACATGCTTGAAACAAAATGATACAAATAAAACTTAACAGCATAAAAACATGAAACAAAACAAAATTCAAAGTGATGTTTCTTTCCCCTACACACATCTACTGCTTAGCCTTTTGAGCGTCTCCAATAGTGCTTGTGAAGTGAGATACAAACGTGGTGAAAGTGCCCCAGAATTCCCTTTTAGACAGTGAAGAAATCCAATTGTTTTGCCAATAATGGAAAATGATTTTTTTTTCTTGTAAATAATGAAATGCAGTTCCAAGTTCTGCTCTGTGGATGAAACATCAAAAGTACTGTTCGAATGAATCCTGTTATTAATTTTTATTCAGCAAAAATAGTCAAGTTGTGACCAAGTCTACCTTCTTGGAAAATTCTGAGAAAGATGGGTGTTTCTTGCATTCTTAGGTCCACTACAGCAGATCAATCCAATTCTAAAAGAACTCACTTAGCCATGTTAGGACCATGTGAGGACCCACTACACGCAAGCCTGGAAACTCAAACTAGAAACACACCCAGATATGAACAGTTCCTCTGTGTTTGGTATGAATCCAGCTGCTCAGCAGCAGTAGTATGTATTAGGGGTGTGCATTCGTTTTGAACTTAAATGGAAAACGCAACTTTTTTTTTTTTTTAACTTAAAAAAATGATGAGGCGTAAACAATCGGATTTCCAACTTATTCAACATAGCTATGTTGAATACGTTGGAAATCGCGATTGTTGATCTAAATAAAAATTTAAACCCCTCACCCTCCTTAATCCCCCCCCCCCAAGACTTACCAAAACTCCCCAAGCTGGCCAAAAGTTCCGTGAGGGTCCGGGAGTGGACGCGTGGGGAATCACGTGACGTCCGTGTCACTCCGACGTGACGCCGACGTCACGTGGTCCATCGCGGTTCCGCTCCCGGACCCCTCATTGGACCCAAACGGCACTTTTGGCCAGCTTGGGGGGGCTCCTGACCCCCCCAAGCTGGCCAAAAGTGCCATTCAGGAGGCCCCTCCAAGCTGGCCAAAAGTGCCTTTTGGGCCCAACGAGGGGTCCGGGAGCGAACCCGAGGGGAATCACATGACGCCGCGTCACTCCGACGTGACGCCGACGTCACGTGCTCCTTGCAAAGGAGTTCAGGAATGGCGTCCTGACCCCGCTGGACCACCAGGGAGTTTTGGTAAGTCTTGGGGGGGGGGCGGGATTAAGGCGGGTGAGGGGTTTAAATTTTTATTTGCACATAGACTCAACTTATGGAATTCTCTATATGTCCATATTGACCGCAAATGGGACCCCCTTTCGACTTATGGACTTATGAACTTAAACTTTTGGTCTGCACATCCCTAGTATGTATTTCCATTCAGAGGGTTCTGGTCTTGATTCCTAGCTCCTCGAGCTGAGGATGCCCCAGAAGTAGCATTACCAGCCCCTGTGGAAGGAAGGAATCATAGTCATCATGCAATGGTGAAACTTAGTGGCTGGATTTAGGTTCCATGTTTGACAGAATCTAAGAATCCTAGTATAGGACACCCAATTCAGGACTGTCACTGCAATTAATTAAACTAAGCTGGGAGGAATCTAAAAAAACAGAAAGAAAAACCATGGACAAATGAAAAACCTTACAAAATGAAAGCTCCTTGTTATGCGTGCCATCTGCAGCAGACCCGCGGCACAGCCCCATCACCTTTCTACAGTGACTCCTGCCTCTGGTTCCTCTTCGCTGGCAGCGGTGGGCCATCAGCTCCATCCTTGGGCCTCCCTCCGTGCCTCCAGCTCTGCCACAGTCCCCGGCGTTCCCGGTCCTGCTACCACTTCTCGTCGGGCTTCTCCATGTGGCCCATGGAGAGACGCTGCTACTCGCGCTGCACCCCTCCCTAGGCATGCACGTGCACCACTGATCCTTAAGTAGAGACTGCGGCAGAAACCTAACCGCGGCCCCAGATGATGATGTCAACCTAACTACAGTATTTAAGCTCAGGCTCTGTTCCTTAGCATTGCTTTTGCAACAGGTATCCTTGCTGGTCGAGTACTCGTTGCTTCCTAGAGATTCGTCTCATCCCTGCGTTCCTGTTCCTCATTGTTCCTAGTTCCTGTCTCTTTGTTCCTACCCTGCTTCATGCCTCGGATTGAATACACAGTCTTTGACTTTGCTTCACCTGACGTTGCCATTGATTATCTCTAGACCCAGACCTCTGCTTCGCCTGACTACGCATTGCCTATCTCCAGACCCAGATCTCTGCTTCATCCGACTATGCTACTACCTATCTCCAGACCCAGACTCTGCTTTGTCCGACCATGCATTGCCTATCTCCAGACCCAGACCTCTGCTTCATCAGACTACGCATTGCCTATATCCAGACCCAGACCTCTGCTTCATCTGACTATGCTGCTACCTATCTCCAGACCCAGACTCTGCTTTGTCCGACCATGCATTGCCTATCTCCAGACCCAGACCTCTGCTTCATCAGACTACGCATTGCCTATATCCAGACCCAGACCTCTGCTTCATCCGACTATGCTACTACCTATCTCCAGACCCAGACTCTGCTTAGTCTGACTATGCATTGCCTATCTCCAGACCCAGACCTCTGCTTAGTCTGACTACGCATCGCCTATCTCCAGACCCAGACCTCTGCTTAGTCCGACTATGCATTGCCTATCTCCAGACCCAGAACGCTGCTTTGCCTCACTATACTTTTGACCATCTCCATGACCAGAGCTTTGCCTTGCTTGACTACGCTCTTGACTATCTCCGTGATCAGACCTCAGCTTTGCTTGCCATTGCCTTCAAATTGCCACCAGCCCTGACTCAAGCCTACCATTGGACGGCTCTTCAGCTTACTCCCTGGATGTGATTTTTTTAGGCTTCAGCCTGCTTTTGCTCGAGCGCCCCCTGTCTGCCTTTGTTCCATTGGCGCCCGAGTTTCCAGAATATTACCCAGTCCAGAGTAAGACTGTTCCATCTCTCACCTGCTGTCTCTGGGCTGAACCAACTCCTACTGCAAATACATACAGAGGCCCACCTAAGTCCTGCTGACTCCGGCACCCAAAGGCTCAACCCATGGGGAATGAGGGCTGGTATAGGTGAAGCTCCAGCGGCCTCTATCAGCCCACTCCACCTGCCGAAATTGGGGACCCGTAGGTCTTTACCTACAGGTTGCATCAACCCCACCTCGGCCCAAGGGTGCACCTCCAACACAACACTCCTTAAACCAATTTCCAGTCCTGGTTCTAAATGAACTGCAAGCAGAAAGGAATAGAAAGAAATTGCTTAGCCAAAAAAATACCCCTCTATGTTTGCCCTATATTATTCTAGCCCTAAGGACATTTGCCTAGTATGGAAAGGATCTGACCATGCAACAAAAATCAACACAGTGCTGAAAATATCAGAGGCTTCCTTAAACCAACAAATCTCAACAGTTTATATTATCCTTGTTAGCAAAGTGCCACCAGACATCATATGAATTGTGGTCAGTCAAATAGAGAGGAAGTAGGCACTCTATAAAGTCACTCCAGGGCAAAATAAAAAAAAACCATGAAGTTTTGCATGAACTTCCTCACAACAACAGATGTAATTAACATTACACTTGTGTCTGTCCATGAGAAACTGGGTCAGCCTGCTGCTGGATTAGCATGGGCATCAGAATAATTGAGTAGTACTGATGTGTATTCATTTATTTTTTTTGTATCTTTAAACATTTGATATTCCACTTTTTGCCAGGTTTGGTCTCAAAGTGAATTTCAGAAATTAAGACAAATAGGTATAATATGGTTAAATGTAGTTTTTATTGAGAGCTATTGTATGGCATAAGGGCCAAAAAAGTGAGGTAGTTTGTTTCCTGGTGGATGGTAAAGGAACCTCAATCCAGATCTAGGGAGCATAGCAACTGAAAGTTCTTAATCTTGTGCAGTTCAATATGGCAAACAAAATGAAAAATGCAATACAAAAGTTTACTTTGTTTCATTTTATTTGCAATGAAACAAAAAACCTGAAAATGATACATTTGTTTCATTTTCATGGATTTCATCTTGTTGCTCATTAAAGCCTGTGCATGTTTTGTTTTGTTTTTTTTATTTGGAAACATAGAAATGAAGGCAGAAAAGGACCAAATGGTCCAGCCAGTCTGCCCAGCAAGCTTATGGTAGAATCAGCTGCGCCATACAGACCTCCTCCATAATGGTTACATCAATGGGTGGCATCTGCCATGCCATAAATGTTACTCCCGAAATTAGTTTCCTAAACCATTAAGGCCAGGGCCCTTGTCGGTTGCTGTCCAAGTCTGTTATCTCTTGCCCTTGAAGCAGAAAGCAATGTTGGAGTTGCATCACAAATATAAGGCGTAATGGTTAAACCTAGTAACAGCCGCATCAGCAAGTTACCCCCATGCTTATTTGTTTTCTCAGACCGTAAACTTCATGTCCTTGTTGGTTTCTATCCAAAACTAATTCCCCTTTTCTTCTTTTCATCCTGCCGTTAAAGCATAGAACAATAATGAGTTGCATCAACAGTACGAAGGCTTTTTGGTTAAGAGTAGTAACCGTCTCGCTGGCAAGTTATCCCCTTGCGCTCTTTTAAATTAGACAACCAGAGCCAGTGGAGGATGGGAGAAGGCACTTGGCCAATCTCTGCAAGCAAGTTTTCTACCAGCCTATCCCAGCTTCCCTGAGAGCAAAGCTTGAACAGACACTATTGTAGTCACTTCCGAGTGTTATTTCGGAGGGAGAATTCCCAGGTTGTGAAGCTCCTTGTTTCTCAGAGTTAAGCAGTAGAAGAAAGATTATAAAAAAGAATTGTGAGGACTGAAGAGCTGTGACATCTTTCACTGCTTTAGTGCACGGCTTTCAGTTGCTCAGTGTGCAGTGCTACTAGAAACTTGTAAGCTTCATAAAGAGAAACTTTCAAAGTTCTGCACTTGGCCCCATATACACTTGTAAGTAGGTACGTAGAGATTTAACATATTATTTTATAATCTGCACGTAGCTGGTCCACTCACATTATAAAATGCATATGTTTCAGTATGCACGATTTATATGCAGAAGTAGATAGATGGTAACTTTGAAATAAACGCGAGTGTGTCGACATACACTGAAATTTTAAATCATCCATGCAAGTGCGTGCATACTGTTTAAAATAAGCCTAGCATGTGTATGCATGCCCCTGATTTTAAGCAGTTAAATGAGAAAACGTTATTCGCATATCTGTCCTTAGGACTTGTTGGCTTTTACCCACGCAAGTGAGCACATTTTAAAACATGTGCGCATGAAGGAAATAACCAGTTTGACCTATTAGTCCACCAGTTGGCCCAGTCTATCCCTTTCTCATCAAAACCTTCTCTTCCTTCAGCCAGCACTCCTCCCAATTAACCCAAACCCCTCACCCAGCTAAGTTTGGACTATAGCAATTTTTTTTTTTGCAGACTTGCACCTGATAAATGAACAGAAGTAACTAAATACAGGCAGGAAACAGACCGACATGCGCTGTGTTGGCCGGTTTTAAAATTGGAATTTCCGTGTGTAAATATCGGCCCTGCCCCAATCCGTCCTTTTTTCAAAAATTCTGTTGCTCGCACATGCATCCATATGTGTGTAATTGGAGCATTTTAAAATAAGAGCTGCTTACACTCAGCTTATACTCGTGTATATGGACTTTTAAACATGAGAAACTCTTTAAAAATTAATCTCAAACATTTTAAAATACGAGCATATACTTGAAATCACCAGCTTGCCGTTCACCCACTCTGTCACCAGTTCACCAAGATCCTCCTAGTACTCCACCCTGATCTCCCCCAGTTCTCTCAGACCTCCCACCCAAAACAGCAGGCCACAGGTGAGTCTGATATCAACTACACTAATTAGCAGGAATAAAATTGTGCAAATATATTGCCTAGTATATTTGCATAAAAGTATTATAAAATTGCACCTTTTGTGCTTACCTCTTGCCCCACTGTGGACTACCCCTAGACCATCCCTTTTTTCCTCAGGTAAATGTGCGTACAAAACAGAAAATGCATGCATATTTTTTTATGTTTATATAATAGCATGTATGTGAATACAAGCTACTTATGCATTTATTTATGCCAATTCTCTACACATAACTCCTTTGACAATTAAGGTTTGCTGTTTGTTACTTTTAGAATGACACAGCATACGCAGAACTAATAGCAGACACTGTCATTGTCAGAGTACTAAAGTGTGTGGCTTTCGGAAAAGTACACTTTCTGGCAGAAACTGTCTCTGTTTTTCAGTGTATGTTGCACATGAACTCTGTGACAGCTTGCTCTCTGTGTAAAGGTGATAGTCTGAGTTAGAATACATAGCAGTGCACTGCTGTTTCTGACAACAGTGACTGTGTGTGTGTGAGAGAGAGAGAGAGAGTTCACTCAGTGTAGTGTAGATTTTAACATGATTAAAGCTTTTATAAAGGTGATCTCATTAAAGAAAAAACAAGTCCATCATGTCCGTGGCCTTAAGAGGCAGACATAAGATTGAGCATGGGAGAGGACAGAAGCCAGCTCAAAGGAAATGCTGTGCCAGTACTAACAGCAGTGGTGATAAAAGCCATAGGATTACTACTAACAGCACTCCCCCAGCCTAGATCAAGCTGGAATTTTTTTTAAGGGAAAACCAGCTAGAGATGCAGAGTTGGTCAGAACCAGGAAGGAAACTCAGTAGAGGCAGCAACAGAGGCAGAGCACTAGGGCATAAACTATAGCCAGCACAGTTCTCTTGTTGCATCTCAGGTTGAGCATTCGGGGGCCAGGACCTCTGTTGATGGCAGAGGTGGCAGTTGTTAGATAGCTGGGTCGAAGCAGATTGAGGTCAAATTAATCCAAGTCTGGGCGAAGGACAGGAGTTGGCAGTGGTCAGGTGCATCTGGTGGCAGGCAAAGGTCGAGCGTATCTGGTGGCAGACAGTGGTCAGTGGCAAGCAGCAGTCAAGTGTATCCAGGATCAGGATGAGATCAAAACCGGAAAGCAGGGGTGGGGGGGGGGGGTGGATAGTTAGGGCAGGAAGAGAAGGACGCTGGACAGCAACACGCTCTATGAAAATGTATGAGGGCCTGTTGCTGAGGCAATGAGGGCAGGAGCAAGTGAGACCTTTATAGGACTTTAGCAGTGATCTCATCATCCTGTGCTACTGGGCTCTTCCTGCCACTGGCCCTTTATCTTGGCAGAAGTCTGTTGCGCATGTGCCTAAGGAGAGGTGTGTCAGCTGGGGCCAGCAGTGTCAGGCCATGAGGGAGCTCAGTGGCGTCTTGCCACGTCAGAGTGTAGCAGACCACTGTGTGGGGTATGACCATGTTAGGAGTAGTCACGAAGGGCCCAGCCAAGGAGGTGAGTGTGGCTCTCCACAGCAGCATCCCGCGGAGCACCAAACATAACAGACATAACATGGAGCCAGATGCATGGAAGAAAGTCACAGGCATAAATACTGAGTACTCAGCCACACTTTCTCTCTAATCTTGAAACAGGGAGCTAGTCTTCTATGAGCATCTGCAGTTTTCTTGGCTCTCTCAGTAGCTCTCTCAAACAGGTGTTTGGCCCATTCTCATAGTTCATACAATTCCTGGGCAGAGAGTTGAGCAGTTGGAGAAGGCACTATCACTACCAGTGGCAGAGGAGGAAAAGGATGCTTACTAGAGATGTGATTTGGCCGAACATTTTGGTTCAGCCTTCGTTATCGGCCCGCCACGGGAAATTTCATTTTCCCGTGGTTTAGGCTGATTTTATTTCAGCTGCCCCGGAACAAAACCCGAAACCCACCTCCAACCCTTCAAATTTAATTAATTACAACCCCCCCAAAACTTGCCAAAAGTCTCTGGTGGTCCAGCGGGGGTCACGGGAGCAATCTCCCACTCTCGGCCTGTCAGCTGCCAGTAATCAAAATGGCGCCGATGGCCCTTTGCCCTTACCATGTGACAGGGGCTATCGGTGCCATTGGCTGGCCTCTGTCACATGGTAGGTGCAATGGACGGCTGGCGCCATCTTAAAAAATGGCACGGGCCATCCATTCCTCCTACCATGTGACTGGGGTTGACCAATGGCACCTATAGCCCCTGTCACATGGTAAGGGCAAAGGGCCATCGGTGCCATTTTGATTAGTAGCAGCCGATGGCCTGAGAGGGGGAGATCACTCCCGGGGCCCCGCTGCACCTCCAGGGACTTTCGGTAAGTCTTGGGGGAGGGGTAGCCAAGTCTGGGGGGGTTGCAATTAATTAAATTTGAAAGGTTGGGGTGGGTTTGGGTTTGTTTTGTTTTTTAATGTGCCCTTTCTCTCCCCCAAAAAACGATAAGAAAACCACATGAAATTTCTCTATTTCCTATTTCGTTGCAAACGAATGCACATCCCTAATGCTTATCATAGACTAACTGGAAAGGAGAAGATCCAGTGGCTGTGTTAATATGAGTGTTATGAGAGAATTCAGGCCACAATAAGAGAATGGCCAAGTTATCCTGGCACTCATTGATGTATGAACGGAGGTAGATCTCGGGATTATGATTGGTGCACTTCACTTGGCCTTTCCCTTGTGGGTGATAGGCTGTGGTGTAGTCAAGCATGATACCAAACTTCTTACAGAGAAAGCACCAGTATTGTGTAGTGAATTTGACTCATTTATCAGATAATATATACTTTGACAAATCATCCAGGAGAAAGACATGGAGTGTGAAGAGACAGACTAGCTCCAGTGCGAACAGAAAGCTCTGTAGTGGGACAAAGTGTGCCATTTTATAAAACCAGTCTATCACCACCCAAATCATGGTGGTGCCATCTGAGATGGGAAGGTCTATGATAAAGTCATTGGACAAGTGGGTCCACGGTTACCTGGGGGCTGGCAGCCCCAGTGTTGGTCATGCAGTGCTTTTTGTTGTGCACAGGTGGGGCATGAATCAACCTAGGCTTTGACAACTTGCTTCATTTGGGGCCACCAGTATGGTCATTCAAGCAATTCAAGGGTTCATACCTGCCCAGGGTAACCTGTAATATGTAAATCATGGGCCATTTGAACACTTTCTTATATATTATCTTATCTTATCCCCCTGTGTCTGTTTGCACCCTCCCCCTGCCCCCCCATTTGTCTCGACTACCCCCCCCCATCCCTCCCTTTAGTTATTTAGTTATTTATTCTGTTACTGCGTTTATGTTATACACCGTTCCCTGTAAAGGCTACGCCTATATATCTTTTGTTGTAAGTTACTTGTAAACCGGCACGATGTGCAAACGGTTGCCGGTATATAAAATTAAATAAATAAAAATAAATATTCTGGAGGGTACAACCATCTCCCCTGGAGGGATGGTTAAGGTAGTAGCCAGGAGAATCTTAGAGGGATCAATGATGTGTCTGGGAGGTTCTGAAATATTCTCAGTCTGGAAGGAGTGAGAGATGGCGTCTATCCATTCATTCTTGAGTGATGGGTGATACCGCAATTCAAAGTCGAAGCAAGCAAAGCTTGGAGAAGAGACGGCTGAGGGGGGATATGATAGAGGTGTTTAAAATCATGAGAGGTCTAGAACGGGTTAATGTGAATCAGTTATTTACTCTTTCAGATAATAGAAAGACTAGGGGGCACTCCATGAAGTTAGCATGTGGCACATTTAAAACTAATCAGAGAAAGTTCTTTTTCACTCAACGCACAATTGAACTCTGGAATTTGTTGCCAGAGGATGTGGTTAATGCAGTTAGTGTAGCTGTGTTTAAAAAAGGATTGGATAAGTTCTTGGAGACGAAGTCCATTACCTGCTATTAATTAAGTGGACTTAGAAAATAGCCACTGCTATTACTAGTAACAATAGCATGGAATAAACTTAGCTTTTGGGCACTTGCCAGGTTCTTGTGACTTGGATTGGCCACTGTTGGAAACAGGATGCTGGACTTGATGGACGCTTGGTCTGACTCAGTATGACATGTTCTTATGTTCTTAAAGACCAATGAGCCTGTTTTGCATTTAACCACTGAGCTTAGCTACTGAGCTTGATGTAGGTGTTCAATGTTCTTATATTCCATGCATATTGTAAAACAGTGTTGGGCTCCTTCGAGTAGGCAGTGTCTTTGCTCAAGGGATAATTTGACAGCCAAATCTCTCAATCTCTGCTGCTGTAATTACACTCAGTTGACTAGAACTTTTTCGAAAGGAAGGAACATGGATGATGTACTCCTTCTAGAGTGTGTTGGATCAGGACAGCTCCTATGTCCAGAGTAGAGGCATCAGCTTCTAAGATGAAGGGCCATGAGGAATCTGGGTGACACAGACAAGACTCATCCACAAAGGCATTCTTTAACTCCTGAAATGTCTCTAGTGCCTCAGGTAGCTAGTCTATGATGTTAGCATCCTTGTGGTTAAAGGCAGTAAGAGGGGCTGCCATGGAGGAGTAGTTTGGGATAAACTGATGATAATTAGCAAATCCCAAGAATCTTTGTAGAGCCCAAAGCCCAATGATAGCCTTTACCTTGGCTGGGTCCATGCGGAAACTGTCACAAGAAACTATATACCGCAGGAAGGGGAGTTCCTCTTGTTCAAAGAGACATTTTTTCAACTTGGCATAGAGATTGTTCTTTCACAGACATTGCAGGACAGTGTGGACATCTTGGCAGTGGGCACTCAGTGTTTGGGAGAAGATCAAATTGTCATCTAAATACATGACCACACAGGTGCAGAGTAGGTCACGAAAAATCTCATTGACCATTTTCTGGAAAACTGATGGGGCATTGCAAAGCCCAAAGGGCATAACTAAATACTTGCAGTGTCCGTCTCAAGTATTAAATGCAGTTTTCCACTCATCCACCAACCTTGATACAAGTAAGGTTATATACACCCCTGAGGTCCAGCTTAATGAATATCTTAGTGCCTTGAAGGCAGTCAGAGAGTTCTGTTATTAGTGGTAAGGAATAATGGCCTTTCTTAGTGATGGTGTTCAGGCCACGGTAATCTATGCATGGCCTCAGGGAACCGTCTTCCTTTGTGATGAAGAAGAACCCGGCCCCAGAAGGGGAAAAATAGGGCAGATAAACTCAAGTTCCAGGTTTTCCTGGATGTAATTGGACATGGCCTGCATCTCGGGAAGTGACAGGAGGTAAAGCCATCCATGTGGGGGCTTGGTCCTTGGGAGGAGCTCAATACAGCAATTGTATATGTGATGAGGTGGCAAAATCTTGGGTTTTTTTCTTTAAAAAAACATCTTTATATTCCATGTACTGTGGAGGAAGCCCAGGAAGTAATGCAGCCAAGGTCATAGGGGAAGGAGGTTCTACAGATTATAGGCAAGAATCCGTACATTCATGGCCCCATTGAGTGAGTTGTAGAGTAGCCCAGTCGAAGTGTGGTTGATGCTGCTGGAGCTATGGCAGCCCTGGAGATCACATACAGAGTTTTTCTAGATGCAGGAGACTGGTTCATAAGATCATGGGCACCATGGTCAGAGTAACTTGACCTGGAAAAGGATCTCCTTAGATGGCAGATATTATCAATAGCGAAGCCCTCTGGACTTGGGAATTAGGGGAGTTGATCGATGAGTTCCTTCAAGATAAAGTTTCCTCCAGAGCCCAAATCCACAAAGGTCTGCATGGAAAAGCATATGGAAGCCAACTCCAAGGTCATGGGTAGTAGTAGTTAGGGAGCTGAAACAGTAAGGCTTAGGGTCTTCTCCCCACAGGACCCTAGGCGTTGAGGTTTCCCAACCTCAATAGGCATTGGAGCAAAAGATTACCCTGGCCAGCGTAGTATAAGCAAAAGCCCTGCTTCAGTGATGGAGCCTCTACTCTGGGGCTAAACAACTACAGCCCAGTTGCATGGACTCTTTGGGAAGTATAGAGGTCGAGGGAGCAGGAGCCAGTGGCAAGAGTGGGCATTGAAACCGAGGCACTAATGTGATGTTCCTTCTTGGTGAATGGGTCTTTCATGCCCTCTGCTGCAGAAGGTGCTCAATTTTGTCAGTTAAAGCAATGAGCTCTTCTAAAGAGGCAGGGAGATCCCGGGCAGTAAGCTCATCCTTGATTTTTAATGAGAAGCCTTCAAGGAAGATTGTGACTAGGCTGTCCTCTCACCAGTCAAGCTCTGTGGCCAGCATCTGGAATTCTATTGCATACTCTGCCAAGTTCTAGAACCTTGGTGGTGGTGAAGTAAGTCAGAAGCCATGGCTGCTGCATGGCCAACCTCCTCAAAGACTGTTGCAAATTGAGCAAGGGGATCCCCTTGTTTCCAAAGGGGAGAGGACCACGCTAGGGCTGGTCTGTCCAAGAGAAAGAATGTATGTAGTCTGTCTGGTCACCAGGGAATAGTGGTGCTTGAAGTTGGCACTGATTAAAAAATCCCTGACATTGCTTAGACTTCCCGGCGTACAAGAGTAGAGCTGGCAACTGTGGTATAGGATGGCTGGAGGCTATGGGAGGTAGTGCAGGTGGAGGTGACATTACCAAGGTAGATAAACCATCCAGACAACTGGACAACCAATCCATAAATGCAGCCAGGAGTTCCAGAGTTCTTTACTGATCCTGCGTCCTGTGGACTAGACCTGGGATGGCCTGCAAGCATGTCAAGTTCACTGGATCTATGGCCTCAGCAAACTGTTGTGTTTGAGGACCCTTGAGCCAATGCAGGATTGACGCAACCTGCAGAGAGGAGCCCTGCAGGTTCTCACCATTGGCAGGTAGATCCAGACAAAGCAGAGGCCCAGCTGGAGCTTTACCTATTTCAACCCTCATTCCCCTCAGGTTGAGCTTTTGAGTGCCGGGGCTGGCAGGTCTTAGGTGGGGACCTCTGCTGATGGTGGAGGTGGTCATCCTATGGTAGCTGGCTTGAAGCAGATGGAGTTTAGACAAATCCAAGGTCTGGACGAGGGACAGGAGCTAGCAATGGTCAGGCATATCTGGTGGCAGGCAGAGGTAGCATATTCAGTGGCAGGCAGTGATCAGTGGCAGGCAGTGGTCAAGAGTATCTGGGATCAAGCTGAGGTCAAAACCAGGAATCAGAAAGGAAAAAGGGGGATGGATAGGCAGGGCAGGAAGGTGAGGAGAAGGACAGATGGGCAATGAGGAAAGAGCTGAAGAACTTAAGACAAGGACCCTGGAACAGAAGAACTAAAGACAAGGACACTGGATAGCAACATGCTCTATAGAAGTGTAGGAGGCTTTGTTGCGAAGACAATGAGGGCACAAGCAAGTGAGCCCTTTATAGGGCTTTAGTGATGATCTCATCATCCTGCATCACTCAGCTCTTCCTGCCACTGGCCCTTTAAATTGACAGAGGTCCAGCACATGAACACCTAAGGAGAGATATGTCAGCTGGGGCCAGTGGCATTGGGCCACGTGGGAAGTCAGTGGGGTTTTGAAGCAGCAGAACCCAGTGACTGTCGCATCAGATACAGACACATCGGGAGCAGGCAGAAAGTGACCGGCCAAGGAGTAGAGTTCAGTGGTCCATTTCTTAATGAAAGCGGGAGTAACAACTCCCTGTTACATTATGACTGGTATCTGATACAGATCTTTCAAGAACCTAGTGATTCAGATTAATAATGTTTGGGATCTGAAGAATTTGAGAAAAGGGATATTTAAAGTCTACTGATTGTGGAGAGTTTGGAAAATCTGGTTGCTAGCATGGGGTCTGGTAAACACACAAGTGTTGTGCTCCTGCTCGCAGGCTGCGCCATGAGCAAGCGCTTACATTCACGGCAGGAATCCTGCCGACATCACGGCAGGAATCCACGCCGACATCATCTCCTCTTGGCCCCGAGGCCACTGACGCTCCTCAATGTGGCTGGAGCCGCCGCTGACATCAGCTCCACTCTGCGAGCCGAAGGCCGCAGTCCCTGGCCTTGCTTGTGGCAAGGAGCCACCCTCAGCCTCTTCTTCTTGGCCTGGACGCCGTCGCTTCAGTGTTGGGCCAGGTCATGGCCTGGTCACGGCATGCTCCAGCTCCTGCACTCTCAGCGGCAAGAACGCTGCTGTCCAAGCTCCTGCACTTCCTGCTTCCTGCCTCCTTAGGAGCGGGGCAGTGCCTCCTTCTCTGATTTAAAGGGCCCGCGGCCAGATATGCCCCGGGCCCCACCTGGAACACCTCCCTGGACATCTCCTTGTTCAGCCCTATAAAAGGGCTCTGCTTCCAGTCTTTCCTTGCCTTTGCAGGGGGCTAGTCCTCCCTATGACTTCTTGTCTCTGCTCCTGCTTGGGACTCCTTGTCTTCGTAGGATCCCTCGTCGTTCATGTTCCTGGTCTCTGCTGATGTCTCATCTGGTCCTGTTGTTCCAAGTTCCTGATGTTCCAAGTTCCTGATGTTCCTGAGTCTTCGTCTTTCCTGACATCCAGATGTCTGCCTGTCCTGAAGCCTGCCTGTCCTGATGCCCGTGAGTCCGGATGTCTTTCCTTTCCTGGGCTTGCCCCGCTCCCCTCGTGCTCCGTGACCAGCCGGCCGGCTGTATAGGGCACGTAGAGGACAGTGTGGTCCGTGACCAGCCGGCTGGGCTGTGTAAGGCACCTGAGGGACCTTGCCCACCTGTCCGCCCTCTTCCTGTTCCTGGACTTCCTGAGGGGCCATTGTCCATCCTATGCTTTTGTACTGCTCTTCATTGAGTGTCCATAAGCGGCAGAAGGACCTGCGCTCTCTCCGAGGTTTCGGACTTTTAATTGATAATTTTAGCTTGCCTTGCCTTGCCATGCCATGCCTTGACGTTCCATGCCTTGCCTTGCCATGCCATCCCGTGCCTTGCCATGTCTTGCCTTGCTTTGCTTCTGGTGCTTGAGTCTTCATCAGCACCTGAGTCTTCATCGTTTCAGAATCCTCGTCTTCTTCAGCTCCAGAGTCTCCATGTTTCAAGTTCCTCGTCTGAGTCTCCATGTTAAAGTTCCTTGTCTGAGTCTCCATGTTCCAAGTTCCTTGTCTGTCTTCAGCTCCAGAGGCTTCATCCGCCCTTGCCTCCTGTCCGACCTGCTGCCTTTGCCGTTACCCAGCGGGAGGTCCGAAAGGGCTTGGAGTAGTCGGAGGACCACTCAGAGATGAACCTTGCGTGGTTGGCCTCATGGAGGTCATGCAGATAGGCGGGGGCTTGGCTTCTAGTTCCACCCAGACGAGGCTCCATCTCACCTGCCTCGGCACTTCCTCGGAGCTCCTCTCCAGGTTCGCCGAGGTCCAAGGGCACACTCCTCTCGTTCCCGCGCAACAGATGCTCATGGCCTCCCACGTGCAACACCTTGCCAAAGCTTGTGTGTGCAAAAACAAGTAGATATCATAGCCAAATAGGTAATTATTGCCGGGGCCAAAAGAACCCCCAGCATCAGCAAATAGTGGGAGCACTGAGAGGATCACCTTGCTGGTGGCTGAAAGGAATCAGTAAATTTTGCTTGGGAAATTATCTTTTTTAAAAGTATTGGGTCGAAGTTAACTATTGGGGAATATTATTTAGTGTGTTTCTATGTTTGTGCTTTTAATAGTCAGTAAGGCAGCGAATAAACAGAAGTTAGACTGTTCCACGCGCAGGTCCCCAGAGACAGGCAGAGCTCCAGACTCTCAATGCGTGGATGAGACGATGGTGTAAGGAAGAAGGATTCAGTTTTGTAAGGAACTGGGGAACATTTTGGGGAAGGTTGAGTCTCTTCCAAAGGGATGGGCTCCACCTTAACCAGGGTGGAAACAGACTGCTGGTGCTAACCTTTAAAAAGGAGATAGAGCAGCTTTTAAACTAGAACAAAGGGGAAAGCCGACAGTCCCTCAGCAGCGCATGGTTCAGAGTGAGGTATCTTCAAAGGATACTAATGACGCATTAGAATTAGGCATCCTGACAGTGAGGTTCCAATAATAAGAAAAGTAGTCCAAGTGCCTATAACTAAAAATTCACCTGAGCTAAAAAATTCTAACATATCCCTATCAAAAAAGCAAACAGAATGTTGGGAATTATTAGAAAGGGAATGGTGAATAAAGTGGAAAATGTCAAAATGCCTCTGTATTGCTCCACGTTGAGACCGCACCTTGAATACTGTGTACAATTCTGGTCACTGCATCTCAAAAAAGATATAGTTGCAATGAAGAAGGTACAGAGAAGGGTGACCAAAATGTTAAAGGGGATGGAACAGCTCCCCTATGAGGAAACACTAAAGAGGTTAGGACTTTTCAGCCTGGAGAAGAGAAGGCTGAGGGGGGATATGATAGAGTTGTTTAAAATCATGAGAGGTCTAGAACGGGTAAATGTGAATAGGTTATTTACTCTTTCAGATAATAGAAGGACTAGGGGGCACTCCATGAAGTTAGCATGTGGCACATTTAAAACTAATCGGAGAAAGGTCTTTTTCACTCAATGAACAATTAAACTTTAGAATTTGTTGCCGAAGGATGTGGTTAGTGCAGTTATGTAGCTGGGTTTTAAAAAGGATTGGATAAGTTCTTAGAGAAGTCCATTACCTGCTATTAATTAAGTTGACTTAGAAAATAACCACCGCTATTACTAGCAACGGTAACATGGAATAGACTTAGTTTTTGGGTACTTGCCAGGTTCTTATAGCCTAGATTGGCCACTGTTGGAAACAGGATGCTGGGCTTGATGGACCCTTGGTCTGACCCAGTATGGCATGTTCTTATGTTCTTATGCCCTTAGGCCTACCATCTGGAAGTCTCAGGACGTTAGAATTCCCCCAAACCTTGGCTATCTTCTTAACATCTTTTTCAAAATAATGCCCCCATAAAAGGAAGCTTTGTCAAATTGGTCTTGAAGATGGAATCCCGACCACTTTCACAACCATAGAACTTTTCTAGCTGCTATGATTGAAGGTATACTCCTCACTGTAGTATTCATTAAATCAAAAAAGCATAATCATGGTATGTTGCTCCTGACTTAAAGTGGGAAGTCACTTCCATAACTACCTCATTAATACCAGAAAACATTTCCAGTATGCACTGAGACAAATGCAGTTCAAACCTCGCTATGATCACACTGCAAGCAGCAATCTGCAATGCCATACTAGAGTCCATGAAGACTTGCTTCAAGGTGGCTTCAATTTACCTATCTTGCATATCCTTTAAGACTTCATCACCTTCTACCGGAATGGCTGCTCTCGTGGTAACAAAACGAAACAGCACATCTACCTTTGGGAACCTAGCCTCTCTCTCCTGAACCACCAAGGGATACAACTTGAGCATTCCCCTTTAAAATTTGCCTCAGGAGATATCCACTCCAAGTCAATTAATTTGATCACTGCATTACGCAGGGCAAAAGACTCAGAGGGTTTCTTGATACTGATCATAATAGGGTCCGCCACCATGTCAGGATCATCCTCCTTTTTCTCTTCTGCAGTATTCAGAGTCCTCAAGGTCTGTGATCTCTGGGAAGAAAGTTCCTCCTTATGAAAGAAAAGGACCTTGGAAGAACCATCCTCCCCTTCAGAAGGAAATTCACATTCTTCCAATTCCTCTTCACTGTCAATATCTCTCTGGACTTTAAACTCCTCCAAAGAATCTTCTGACTGAGGGAACATCCTCATCTACCTCCAAATCTTTCTTCTTCCTAGATCTCTTGAGTTGATTATGTACACAGGGGAGAAGATGGAAATAAGAAGGTATTTAAAAAAAAATCATTTTATATTTTCAAACTGAAAACTTTCTAAGGCTGTTTGACATTCATGAATAAAATATACATAGAGCTTAGTATTGAATCTGAGAATATAACATCTGTGCAATAGGCTATATTTTAGACTTCATTGTATATCTCTCCTTTGAATGAATATTTCAGTGGAAATATACTTTTACTTTCAGTGATAAACATCAAAGTACAGAATGCTGATCTCTGATCATTTGTCAAAGTGATGTCGACATGAAATTCCATTGGGGAGAGCAGCTTACTTTTTGTGCTCAGTCAGGTATGTTTTGGCTTTGTGACAATGTGAACAGTAAAATATATACAGCATTTCTTTTTACTTTAAGAACTTCAGTGTATTGTTTGGAGTCATTATGGAAAAGAGTGAGACATACTAGTACTACTTTCCCTTCTGAAGCTTCAGGAAACTAAATCTCTGGACAAAGGATGTACTGTGGAAGCAAAATTACCTGTAGACGTTTTTCACTCTTTTACCCTCCTTATACCGGAATCTGATCCTAAGCGTCCAGCATTTTATAATACTGTATTTACTTTCAAAGCTTCTGGACCACATTTTCCAAATTTTTATGAATATAAATGTCTTAATACATCTGGCTCTTGTTTTTATAATCTTTAACTTAAAAGCAATCCACTGTTGAGCAGAAAAATGACTCTATCTTCAAATAATGGTAGGATGTCCATTTCAAGACCACATTATTTTTCTCAAGGATTTTGATTGTGCCAAGTTCAGAAAAGTGCAAGAAATCATACACAGGGGCATTCAGTCAACCATATGGAACAAAACCATACTCTGAGTTCAAAATAGGGTCAACCCAATAGAAGCTTTTAACTAGGGCTTCCGTGGTTTCTAAAGCCAGCTCTTACTGTTAGTGGCGGTTACAACCCAAAATAGCAGTAGTATGAATGCACCAGGCTGCCAAGAAAGCATTACAGTAACCTGCATGGAGTGACATTTACAACCCTAAGCAGCAGTGGTACAACAGCATCCAAGAAGACTAAAGCAGCCAGCAAGGAGGGTGCCATGGTTATTAAAACCAAAATTTCAGTGAGCATGGGGAGACTAGATTTTTCTTAGGACAACAGCCTCACAAATGTTGGTGGCTAAGGAGTTATTACAAAACTTGGAAAAAGGACATAAAAGGGGACCTGGATGATGAATTAAGTGTTTGTCTTATAAGAAACAAATCTGAAGATGAGAAGGCCTGAAGTGTCCTATCAGCAGAAATGGTAGAGAACAACATTCTTAACAGATTTTGGGCATTCTTGGGATGGATAAGGAGGATGGTGATGGGAAAAGGATGAAGAGATCAAATAAAAGGTATGATGAGGAATGGGGCTAGTGTTGGGTTGTATATGGGAATTTATATGTTCATCATCTAAAGTAGAAGAGTCTCAATAGGGCAGACTCGATAGGTCAATTTGGTCTTTATCTGCCATCATCTACAGTATTAATATGTGATTTCACTCAATCCACATGCACAAATCTTCTTTACCATGTTTTTAGAATTAAAATAGAATTTTACAAGTAAAAGGTTCTGCTTAGCTCCAACTGCAGCCTCACAACTTTCCTAAGCATTTTTTAGAGGAAAAAAATAATCTAAAAAGCTCCTTTGTACATTCCTTCAAATCTCAAATCATATTTTATCACTTTTCTGGGGCATCTCATCTCACATTTCCTGAAGATGATGTCATTTGAATTCAAACAGCTCTCATAATTTCATCCTTCCTGGCAGGAACTGCATCAGAGACACTCTTCACTTATAACAAGCAGCAACTCTCTCTGAGACATGCACTGCAACACTTGTACAGAATATTATTCCCCCGCTGTCAGAGTAAGCAATGCTTAGCGCACCATACAGGACTCAGGTCATATAGGATCTTTCACATAACAGAAAAGAGGGCAGTTTTTCTTCTTTTTCCTCTCTCCTTGTCAAATTTCCAAACATTTGGAAATGCTGTTTAATATCTTTGCTGAAGGAGTTTATGCACATGCAACTTATTAACACTCTTCACCATTAAAAATGTAGCATAATAATAGCAGATAAGGCCCCATCTAGTGTTCCCAATTTACGTTCTGCTACAGTGCCATAGACCCTAGTTAATCTCTGACTTTTCCCTCATTTCTTTGCAATTAATGATCCTCTTCCTTGTCCTGTGCTTTCTTGAACTCTTATTGTTTTTGCCCTTATTGGCTCCATTGGGAGGTTGTTCCATGCACCCACCATTCTTTCTGTGAAGAAATATTTCCAGTGTTACTCTTGAGGCTACCCCCTTTGGAGCCTAATATTTTGACCACTAGTTCTCAAACTTCTAAACTCCAAAAAAGGTCTGCTTTTACCAGTCCAGGAGCCAAACTACTGCTTTGTAAATTGTTTAGGCCTATGATTTAATCATGGACTGAATTCTAAGCAAGTGACATAAAATAAATGTATCCAACTATGATACTGTGAGCAGTCTTTGGCTTGCTAGAGGACAGATTCAGGCTGGACTCTGGCTATTCTTTCATAATCTTTTATTGGTTACAGACAAAACAAAAAACAAGCACAAACAGACCTGCTTACCTCAGCAGTTTCTAAGGAAAAGTCACAATGTAATTCATGGGATACAGTGTTACTCTTCCCTAGGCTTCCTTCTTTTCTCTTCTCTGAAGCTTCCTATTCTCTCTGGGCCTAGCTTCTTATTCCCCTTCTAGGGAAACGCTCTGAGAGCAGAGCTTCCTTCCTGTGTGAGGCTTAAGGTGGACCAGGCTAAATGCCAGTTACTGGGCTTTTAAGGAGGGTCTATCATTTACTCCTTTACACCAATGCATTGGGGCGGATTTTCAAAGGGTTACGCCCATAATATATGGGCGTAACCCTTTAAAACCCCTCCTGCGCGCGCCGAGCCTATTTTGCATAGGCCTGGCAACGTGCACAAGCCCCGGGATGTGCGTATGTCCCGGGGCTTGAAAAAGGGGGCAGGGTGTAGGCAGGGCGGTCCTGGGGTGGGGCAGGAGCCTCCAGGCACAGCGGCCATTTTCAGCTGTGCCCGGGATCCCGGGCCAGCCATCGGCCAGTGCGCAACCTATGTCTGCCCGGAGGCAGGCACAACTTCTAAGTTAAAGGTAAG
The DNA here is from genome assembly GCF_901001135.1 of Rhinatrema bivittatum. Taxonomy (NCBI): domain Eukaryota; kingdom Metazoa; phylum Chordata; class Amphibia; order Gymnophiona; family Rhinatrematidae; genus Rhinatrema; species Rhinatrema bivittatum. The sequence goes on along the minus strand of NC_042616.1, from coordinate 532,287,344 downwards.
GGGGGGGGGGGGGTTAGGCATGGCTGGGGGGGTGGGTTAGGGAGGGGAAGGGAGGGGAAGGTGGGGGGGCAGAAGGAAAGTTCCCTCCGAGGCCGCTCTGATTTCAGAGCGGCCTCGGAGGGAATGGAGAAAGGCTGCGTGGCTCGGCACGCGCAAGGTGCACCAACCCCAGATTTTATAACATGCGCGCGGCTGCACGTGCATATTATAAAATCGGGTGTAGATTTGTGCGCATCGGGTTGCACGCACAAATCTATGCCCTTGCGTAGCTTTTAATATCTGCCTCACTCTGAATATAGAGTAGCTACCAAAGCATACACTGTACTTTATAATCATAGGAGAGACTTGAATGCTAACCTGCAGCTGGAGGCTAAAATCAGGATATTTCTGAACATGTTAGCCCTTCCTCTTGTTTCAGTACAGTACCTCAAAATTCTGTATAGTACAGAAAAAATCAGGACAGTTGCCAATCCCACTTGGAAGGTCAGAGGTGGAGAGGGAGGCTGTTAGTATGACAAGAGAGAAGGACATAGTAGTGTGAGAAAGGATAGTCATTTGGGGTCCTGATTCACTAAGATGGCAATTTTAAAATGAGTGCACAGCCACCAGTGCACATGCATGAGTGCACAACTGCTGTAATTTTAAATTGTACATGCAGTTATGTGCACCAGATTTAAAATACACCCATCGTGTCTATGTATACTCCTAATTTTAAATTGTTACGCATGTTAATATATTTCACGTATCACGTTAGGACTTTGTAGGCTTTAACGTGAGCAGATAAGCAGATTTTAAAACATGCTCGCATGAAGAACATCCCCAGTTTTACCATTTAGTCCACCAGTTTACCCAGTTTCTCTTGATGTCATCCAGACCCCTCTGGTTCTTCAGCCTGCACTCTTCCTTGTTTACCCAGACTGCACACCCACTGGTTTTTGTCCTAAAACAAGTATACTTCAGACTTATACCTCATAAAAAAAGCAGAAATATATATATATATATATATATATATATATATATATATATATATATATATACACAAGCTAACAGCCCGCCGCACGCTGCAGCTGCTGCTGCCGGATTTAAAATATGAATTTATGCACGTAAGTGTTGGCCCCTGACACGCCCTGACTCCTTCCCTTTTTTTTCTCTCATCGGGTTGCTCGCATACTCGCATATACACGAGTAATCGGGCCGTTTTAAAAATACAAGTCGCTTGAGCTCGGCCCAGATACTCGCATATATGGGCCTTTTATCGCGAGCAACTCTCAAAATTCATCACTAAGGTTTTTCTTTCATTCTGTGTCTAAGGGAAAAGACTTTGATGAAGCAGACCTGAAATGTGTAGTTTAAGAAAGAGGTGGGGACCAGAGAAAAGGAGCAACAGAAAAAAAAATGCAGTGAAAAAGATGGCAAACATAAGAGGAAGAAAAGATAAAGAGCCTGAAAAGGGACAAGAGAAGAAAAAAAAAAAAAAGAGAACAGGTCAACAGCAATGAGAGGAATTTGAAGGTGAGTTAAGCAAACAATAGTAGAAGGTGGTGTATGAGAGTAAAAATGAGTAGAAAAAGGGCTCAGGTATGTGAAATAAGACAAATGAAAAAAGAACAGATGGGGACCACAGTTTACATAAAGAACATGGTGATGAAGAAAAAAACTAGAAGAGGCAAAGGCTGGGGAGCAGGAAGGACAGAAAGGGAAGAAAGGAGTTTTGAGAGAATACACAAGCGGTGAGAAAGAAGAACACACAGAAGGGACTTGAACAGTAGAGGATGCCCCTCTGGGTAATGCCTTTTACACAAAACAAGGGAAAAAGACATTAAAGCTAAGGGATAGGTGGGAAAATTCAAAAGGGAATAAAATGGATTAGGGAAGGTAAGAGAGAGAAGGGTTGTAAATGTTGTCAAAAGAAATAAAGGAGAAAAACAGGATCTGTGTATTCACCTCATTTGTTTAATCAGGTGAATAATCAGGCGTTGTCTGTTGAAACCATATTTTAGTAAAGACGATCTGGTTTTCTTATGTTATGTTCTTATGTGAAATTAGTCATTAACTGTTTGATGGAGGATGGCAAAGCTTGGCGTAACTATTTACTAAGGGCCGGATATTCAGAATTGCGCGAGCATTTAGATTTCTGTGTGCAACCCGGCACGCACAAATATATGCCCGATTTTATAACATACGCGCCCAGCCGCGCGCATGTTATAAAATCCGGGGTCGGCGCGTGCCGAGCCCTAGGGGAGCCACGATGGCTTTCCCCGTTCCCTCCTCTCCCCTCCACCTTCCCCTCTCTTCCTCTATCTAACCCGCCCCCCATCCCTACCTAAATCCCCCCCTACCGTTTTGTCCTATTTATGCCTGCCTCTGGCAGGCATAACTTGCGCGTGCCGGCCAGGTGCCAGCGCACAATTCCCCTGGCACGGCTGCTGTGCCGGAAGCCTCGGTCCCATCTCCTTCCCGCCCCTTTTTCAAAGCCCCGGAACATACGCACATCCCGGGGCTTGCGCGCGTCGCCGAGCCTATAAAAAATAGGCTCGGCGCGTGCAGGAGGGGTTTTAAAGGGTTGCGCGCGTATGTTACGCGCGTATCACTTTGAAAATCCGCCCCGTATGACTCCATCCGTAGATGAGGATCAAACAGAGGTTGTTTTGTATTGTTTTTTTTTCTGTAATCATTTTTTTGTTTGTCTATTTATTGTATGTATATTTTATATTGCAATCTACTTTGAACTCTTTTCTGTGACATGTGCAGACAATACATTTTAATCAATTCATAGTCAAATCTGCCACAGATTTGAGTGAAGTACAGCAACTTCAGCCAGCAGCAGAACCAGCAAAGGCAGGAGTAAATATGTTCACCCCAGAATCTGCTGCACCATGTGCAACTGCCTTCTGGAAATATGGGAACACCAGGGGTTGAAGGTGAGTCGTCTCCAAGCCGGGCACATATCCTGAACAGGCCAAACTTCTTTTCATGGCAGTGTCCAGGTATCTAGCAAAATCAAGTTGAATCTCTTTACAGCTGCTGAAAACAACATTTTAAAAAGGGGGGAGGGGATTGCTGTCGATCTCATGTTCCAGTATTACCTGACCCCCAAAGTGTCAAGTCTGGGAAGAAAATTTTAACAAATATTACAAACACAAAAAAAGGAAAGACTAGGTGTAAAACAGAATGAAACAAAACTCTTCTTCCAATTTTTACTTCATTGGCTAAAGGGAAGTAAGAAATAATACAAAACAGACATTTTAGTACTCTACACTTGTTTCCCTCACTGGCAGCCTTCCCCCACATGGTCGGAGATCAGCTGCGGTAAAGTGCATGTTTTTCGGTCTAAATTATGCAAAAATAAAATAACAGAGAAGTCTAATCCTTATGAGTAGCAGAAGGAAGGGCAGTGCAGATTTGTTTCTTATTCTAGAGCAAAGACCTCGAGCAAAAGTGACCTGATTGAGCCTTTTAACCTCCTGGATTTTTTCATTATTTTTTTGTGCTCAACTTCAGTGTAGACTACGGACTTTGTCCAATTTGCTGAGCAGCTGCAATGAGTCATGACATGATTCTATCAACATTGGAATCTAGGTTAGAAATATATTATAGCCACAACAGTTCTTCTTCCTTTTTCAAAATGACAAAAATCTTCCATCATGATATCATCAGTAATCTAAAGTATTGCCACCTCAAAATTTTAAAATCCTTATCAGTCAAAATATTGGGACTTATAAAATTGTAGCTTTGTCTGACAAATGTAAAATTCTTTCCATTAGTGTAACAATCCTAACATTACAAAGAAACACAGAACTATTTCATACAAAAAAAAAGTCAAAATGTATATTTAGTAACTCTTCTAAAACTTGCCAAAAAAATATGACACATAGCATGTGAATCCCACTACTTCTGTGCAACTCATTCTCTGGCAACTGATTTTCAACTTACCAAAACAGAGACAGAGCTTTGGACGTATGGTTCAACACACTCTTTATTGTGCCATAAAAAGGTTGAGTAGTCAAATTTTCTTTCATGTTGTCTGTGCACCTTCACGTTTATTTTACTACAGCAGTTTGCACTGGCAGGAGCAATATTTGTCCACTTGATTCTCTTGCCAGCTGCTTTTAATAGTACTAACTATACAAACAGCACTGCACCCTTTCTGATTTAAAGAAAGATGCCACATTAAACTTCCAAAAACTTCCGCCAGTTTTTATTTTCGTCTGAGCTGTCTAAGGACACAATAGGAAAGTTACTCTCACCAGACCTTGCTTTAAGGTTGATCACATGGAAAGAAGGCAGTACTATTATGTTTGGCAAGTTTTCAAATGTGGAGGACCTGGGACTTCCATTCCCCTGGCCAGTCAAGGCTAGGGAGTTAGCATTCACAGCCCCTGCAGGGGAGGGAGTCCCAGTCATTGCACAACAGTGACATCTAGTGGCTGGACTTAGAAGCCTCAATTATGGGTCTGGAAGGAGTCCTGGCTGAGTTGAGATGAGAAAGGATATAAGACAGGATGCAAAGAAAGGTTTGTTATGCTAGATCCCGTCACCAGTTCCAAATGAGCTGTAAGCCCACAGAAACAGAAGAAAGCTGCTAAGCCAGTATTCAACAAAACATTGTGTAGCACAGTGAGACTCAACCTTTTTACTCTAAGAGCCCATCATGCTGATGCAGTTGTCTTTCAATCTCAAAATTTAAGCCAGAGCTCATTATATTTAAAAGGCATTTATTTATTTATTTATTTAAAGTATTTATAGTTCACCTATATCAGACCAAGCCTTGCTAGGCAAATTACAATTTTATAAAACATATAATCATGAAACAACGTAAAAATGAATGAAACATAGGGCATTAAAGATTAAACAATATCAATATGAAGCAAAGAGTTTGTTGCTTAAATACAGTATTGCACTAACATCTATCCACTGCCCCCAAAAAGCCACCTGAAACAGGTAGGCCTTAACTTGTTTTCTAAACACAACAATATCTTCTAACTTTTTAAATGAGTCGGGAAGTTAATTCCAGGCTGCCGGGCCAGCCAAAGAGAATGCACGCTGTCTTGTAGCAGATAAATGAGCAGTCTTAAGAGGGCGAATTACTTACAGCATTTGCTGCAAGGATCTAAGTTGCCTGCAGGGGGTATAATATGTAAGTAAATTCTTTAAATACCCTGGTCCAACTCCCTTTGAGGATTTAAAAAAACTAATACCAAAAGTTTACATTGAAATCACTGCTTTACTAGCAGTCATTGTAGATTTTCCAGTCTTGCAGTTATGTATATGTTCACATTGATGTAGTCCGGTCAAAACGTCTTGGTACAGGAGAGCCACACTGAGGGTCCTGAAGACTCACACATGGTTCTTGGGTCATAGGTCAAGTACCAAATTCATTAAGCAACTTGTTGTGTTATGTACAAGAAATGACAAGAGTTTAAGTTGACTGAGAGTGTTGGACTGTATTTTGTAAGAATGGGTCAAAAATCTCATCATTGTGTTTCCTTTCAAAAGCTGAAAAGGACTTTTATATATTCTTTAGAGAAGTCTTGTCAAGAGGGTTCAGACTTGTTTTGACTGGAAAATGGCAATTGTTTAAGAGACAGAATGATATTTTTCATATTATCTATAAAATTAGGTTTCCTCCCAGGCTCAGAATAAGGCTAAGGAAGTTGCCGTTTCAGATAGTTTGCACAGATGGTGACCACCCTCGGTCAACAACAGTCTCATAAAAATGGCTATGAACTTTTTTCTCAATGTATTCAAACAGAGCTTTGAAAAGTGAAACGTGTAAAAGAGGTTGAGACTAAAAGACAAACATTTCCTGCTTACACAAAATTTCATTTCTGCTTTGGTTTCCAACTCTACATCTTTTCTGGCTTTGTCACCTGTGCTTTACATGGCAAGACAACAATTAACCTATTACTAAGTCCCCGGCTCCCTGTGGCAGATTGCAGATAGATTCTGTGGCAGGACTAGCAAATTCTGAGGCATATACTTCCAGGTTTTGCAGCACTTATGGGGCAAATTTGACTTCTTCTTCCTAAAGTTTTAGCCACTAAATATGCAGAAAGAAATCAGTTTTTATTGGAAATCTCACATTGTCCTTAAATAATAATTTAACCATGTACAAATAATATAAAATGTTTCATATACATGAAAACTGTTCAACAAGTAAAAACCTGAAATATTAGATTTTTAACAACAAAATGTCAATTTTGTTTTGAATTAAAACACACTGCAGCTATTCTTTTTCTGTTTTCTTGGCAAAATTCATGTCTCCTTTCCAAGTACTGTATATAAGTTGTTGAATGTTGAAGCTGCAAACAGCATCAGCAGAATTTGCCACACTATGCTGTAAATAGTTAAATTGATAAATTTAATTAATATGTATTATGAATGAAATAAATATTAAATAAAATGTAAAAAAAAGAGTCCATCGGAAGGATAAAAGCAGCTTGTGTAAACAATTTGATCATGTATTTTATTTTTAGTATTTATTCGCCTTCTTTCTGAAGCCAATCGTGGCAGCTCATACAGTTAACAGCAAATACTAGTTCATGTTGAGCCATAAACTATACAATCAATCCTAACTTAAAAAATAGCTTAAACATTTTATAATGAGAAAACATCTCCAACGATGTCCACATTCCCAACCAATCTCCACAACGCTCCATCACCCTCAGCATCCCTAATGAAATACAAACTAAATAACCCACAGGAAGCCATCTTACTGTATTCTACCCCTTGGGATCACTAATAAAATCCAAACCCAGTAATCACTAACATCACAAAGCTTTATAAATTTTCAAAAAGCCAGGTTCATAAGGGTCATATACAACCCATTAGGTGGCCGAATAGTTCAGGGTAGCTTGTTCCGCAACTATAGGATAGCAAGCTAGAAAATGATTGGTGCTGCAAAGAGGCCTCACAAAAGTTGGTAAACCATGAAACTCCTTTGATTTTTAATAAAATATATAACATACCATGCATCCACGTGGCTCAGGCCACAGTACTTTGCACTGTGCTGCGGCAGATCCCACAAAGAAGGTCTGCTCAGGCCCTGGGTGGAAGGGGAAAACAACTGCCACTTCTGTGGGCCAGCCTTGCCAACTACCAATGCTTCTCATTCAAAGTACTCCTCCAGTTCCTGGACAAGTGAAACTCCCCCGAGCCACTTGCGAATGCTATCTGAGGATGATAAGGGGTAGCAGAGACCATGAACGGGAGAGGAATAGGGCAAAGAGAAATGAACAGGGAAAAGACAAAAATATAGTATATAAAAATACATGTGTATTAAATATATCTATAAATATATAATGGCATCAGAAATAATAATCAGCAAAAATAATGTGCATTCTTCTCGACTCTGGGTGAGCAGCGGCACCAGCAGCCACACCAATGACAACTTGCACTTCTAGCCACTAGATGTCAGTAGCCATACTGGTAGTATGCCCAAAGTCAGAGTGTCCTTTCTATGGGTCCAATGTAATAAGCTGCGCAAAACCTGCCACAAGTTTTTCCATGCTCATCTTTTGCGTGTATGAAATAAGGCGTTCAGTGCAGAAAAAACGCACGTACAACCCACAGCAGATTTTGAGTGAGTGCATGCAAATTGTATGTAAAGAAGGCAATTATCCATTCACAGGCTATGTAGGGAGCCGCGCTATCAGGAAGAACAGTTGGTGTGAGGTAATTATTTTATGCATGGTTGTAAGAACTCTGTATTCTATTGGGTTTTTTTGACATTCAATACTAATCTCCAAAAGCATGACCACTTTCGTATCTCTTCTAAAAAACACTCTTCAAACTTTCTCTCAGGGAGCTCCTCATCTGAACTATATGAAATGGTAGCAATGATCTGAAAAGAAGCAGAATAAAACAGAGAATATCATAATGCTATCCATGGTGTAACCACATGTTGAATATTGTGTGCACTTCTGGTTTGCATCATCTCAAAAAAGATAAAATAGAACTAGATAAGGTACAAAGAAGAGTCACAAAATAATAAAAGGGATGGCTTTCTTATGAAGAAAGACTAAACAGGTTAGGGCTCTTTTTAGCTTAGAGAAGAAATGACTGACAGGGGAATATGAAAGAGGTTCATAAAATCATCAGTAGTGTGGAACAGTAAATAGGGGACAGTTATTTGCCATTTTACATAATGTTAAGACTAGGAGACACTCCATGAATCTAACAGGTAGATTTAAAATACATTGGAAAACATATTTTTTTTATTCAACACACAATCAAGCTGTGAATTTTGTTACCGGAGGATGTGCTCAAGGCATCTAGCATAGCTGGGTTTAAAAGGAATTTAGACAATTTCCTGAAGGAAAACTCCAAAAACAATTATTAGCCAGATAGACCTGGAAAATCCACCACTTATTGCTGGAAGTGAACAATAAGGAATGGTTGTACTCTTTGGGATATACAGTCTTGATGGAACTTTGATCTGACTCAGCATGCCTATTCTTATCAATTATGCAACTGAGCTTCATACAATCCAATTGTAATACATCCTTTCACTGGCCATATTCAAAGCCTGCCTATAAACCTTCCTTTTTCAGGGTGTTTTTAAATCTTAAACCTTGGCTATTCCTGATCATAACTGAATTTTAACCATAGTTACAGTAAAATATACAATCTAGGCAAGACACAAAGACAAGTCAAATGAGAAGCTTTGGCAAATTGTAAACTCCATGGAGAAGGGACTGACTGTACAGTGCTTGCACATCTAGTGGTACCATAGAAATTAGTAGTAGTAGTATTATACCAGGTGAAAGAAGGCCCTCTGAAAATACAATTCATGCCAGGGCAGCATTAGATGTCCCAAAATATCTTTTGTTGGTTCACAAATAAAATAAGCTCTAGGGTCTAGTGGTGGGCTACTGCCAGAGTACTGCAAAAACCCTTTACAGTAGTCCTTTGGTACTTTTATAGGCTTCTGTCTAAGAACTTCTTCTTTTCTATTCTCTTCCACCACCTCCTAACCCTCATTCCTGAATTAACAACCATTTTATAAATGAACATAAGAACATAAGACAATGCCATACTGGGTCAGACCAAGGGTCCATCAAGCCCAGCATCCTGTTTCCAACAGAGGCCAAACCAGGCCATAAGAACCTAGCAAGTACCCAAAAACTAAGTCTATTCCATGTTACCATTGCTAATGGCAGTGGCTATTCTCTAATGTAACCCCCTTTTCAGCAGGTGTCCTGAATGCAGCGGTAAACAGTGTCTCAGGGCTCTAAGCTTCAACGGCAAGAGGAAATGTGGAAAAAAGGATTTGCATTCACAAAAAAGCGGGGAGTAGCTTGCTTGTATGGCGTCTACTACCCCAAACCAAATAAGCCTGAAACTTCACTTTCAATGTATATCCAGCATAGCTCTCTGCTTCAACGGCAGGGGAGAAAGACTGATACTTCAAGCATATCCAGCATAGCTCTCTGCTTCAACAGCAGGGGAGAAAGACTGATACTTCAGCATATCCAGCATAGCTCTCTGTTTCAACGGCAGGGGTGAATGTCTGATACTTCACTTTCAATGCATATCCAGCATAACTCTCTGCATCAACGGCAGGGGGAATGAAGAATGTGGATCTATAAACAGACAGCAACCAACAAGGTCTGAATTATTTAGTCTGGGTGGGCAGGTGGGCATGGGTGTGGCTTGCTTATTGCGGCAGTTGCTACCCTAAGTAATTGGGCTAGATATTTCACTTAGATGCAGTTCCAACACTGCTCTCTCATTAATGGTGGGGGTGGAAGGGAAATAGAACCAAAAGGTTACTGAGAGCCAAGAGTAACATAAGTATGAGAAAAACAAAAGTGCAAAAACTTGCTGGGCAGACTGGATGGACCGTTTGGTCTTCTTCTGCCATCATTTCTATGTTTCTATATGCTTCTTTCCTCATAGGGGAGCTGTTCCATCCCATTTATCATTGCGTTTGCCCTTCTCTGTACCTTCTCCATCGCAACTATATGTTTTTTTAGATGCATTTTTTGGAGCGATATAGAGGCATTATGACATTTTCCATTTTATTAACCATTCCCTTCCTAATAATTCCTAGCATTCTGTTTGCTTTTTTGACTGCTGCAGCACACTGAGCAGATGACTTTAACGTATTATCCACTATGATGCCTAGATCTTTTTCCTGGGTGGTAGCTCCTAATATGAACCTAACATCGTGTACTTTAGCAAGGGTTATTTTTCCTTATATACAACACCATGCACTTATCCACATTAAATTTCATCTGCCATTTAAATGCCTAATCTTCCAGTCTTGCAAGGTCCTCCTGTAATGTATCACAATCCGCTTGTGATTTAACTACTCTGAATAATTTTATATCATTCACAAATTTGATAACCTCACTCGTCGTATTCCTTTTCAGATCATTTATATATATATATATATATATATATATATATATATATATATATTGAAAAGCACCGGTCCAAGTACAGATCCCTGAGGTACTCCACTGTTTACCCTTTTCCACTGAGAAAATTGACCATTTAATCCTACTCTCTGCTTCCTGTCTTTTAACCAGTTTGTAATCCACGAGAGGACATCGCCTCCTATCCCATGACTTTTTAGTTTTCTTAGAAGCCTCTCATGAGGGACTTTGTCAAATGCCTTCTGAAAATCCAAATACACTACATCTACCGGTTCACCTTTATCCACATGTTTATTAACCCCTTCAAAAAAATGAAGCAGATTTGTTAGGCAAGATTTCCCTTGGGTAAATCCATGTTGACTGTGTTCCATTAAACCATGTCTTTCTATATGCTCTACGATTTTGATCTTGAGAATAGTTTCCACTATTTTTCCCAGCACTGAAGTCAGGCTCACTGGTCTATAGTTACCTGGATCGCCCCTGGAGCCATTTTTAAATATTGGGGTTACATTGGCCACCCTCCAGTCTTCAGGTACAGTGGATGATTTTAATGATAGGTTACAAATTTTAACTAATAGATCAGAAATTTCATTTTTAAGTTCCTTCAGTACCCTGGGATGCATACCATCTGGTCCAGGTGATTTGCTACTCTTTAGTTTGTCAATCTGGCCTATACATCTTCCAGGTTCACAGTGATTTTGTTCAGTTCATCTGACTCATCACCCTTGAAAACCATCTCCGGAACTGGTATCTCCCCAACATCCTCATTAGTAAACATGGTAGCAAAGAATTAATTTAGTATTTCTGCAATGGCCTTATCTTCCCTAAGATCCCCTTTAACCCCTCGGTCATCTAATGGTCCAGCCAACTCCCTCACAGGTTTCTTGCTTCAGATATATTTTTAAAAGTTTTTATTATGAGTTTTTGCCTCTATGGCCAACTTCATTTCAAATTCTCTCTTCGCCTGTCTTATCAATGTTTTACACTTAGCTTGACAATGCTTATGTTTTATCCTATTTTCTTCAGATGGATCCTTCTTCCAATTTTTGAAGGATGTGTTTTGGCTAAAATAGCTTCTTTCACCTCACCTTTTAACCATGACGGTAATCGTTTTGCCTTCCTTCCACCTTGCTTAATGTGTGGAATTCATATGGACTGCACCTCTAGGATTGTATTTTTAAACACTGTCCATGCCTGTTGAACACTTTTAACCTTTTCAGCTACACCTTTCAGTTTTTTTCTAACTATCTTCCTCATTTTATCAAAGTTTCCCTTTTGAAAGTTTAGTGTTAGAGCTGCAGATTTACTTATTGTTCCCCTTCCAGTTATTAGTTTAAATTTGATCATGTTATGATCACTGTTGTCAAGTGGCCCCACAACCATTACCTCTCTCACCAAATCCTGCATTCCACTAAGAATTAAATCTAAAATAGCTTGTTGGTTTCTGAACTAATTGCTCCATGAAGCAGTCATTTATTAGGGATGTGCAGACCAAAAGTTTAAGTTCATAAGTCCATAAGTCAAAAGGGGGGGGGTCAATTTCGGTCAATATGGACATATGTACAATTCCATAAGTTGAGTCTATGTCCATACGTGCACCGATTCCCTAAATAAAAATTTAAACCCCTCACCCTCCTTAATCCCCCCCCCCCCCCAAGACTTACCAAAACTCCCCAAGCTGGCCAAAAGTTCCGTGAGGGTCCGGGAGCGGATGTGCGGGGAATCACGTGACGTTGCATCACTCCGACGTGACGCCGACGTCACGTGGTCCACCGCGGTTCCGCTCCCGGACCCCTCGTTGGACCCAAACGGCACTTTTGGCCAGCTTGGGGGGGCCTCCTGACCCCCCCAAGCTGGCCAAAAGTGCCGTTTGGGTCCAACGAGGGCCCGGGAGCGGACGCGCAGGGAATCACGTGATGTCGCGTCACTCCGATGTGACGCCGACGTCACGTGGTCCACCGCGCGTGCACTCCCGGACCCAAACGGCACTTTTGGCCAGCTTGGGGGGGGTCAGGAGGCCCCCCCAAGCTGGCCAAAAGTGCCGTTTGGGTCCAACGAGGGGTCCGGGAGTGGAACCGCGGTGGACCACGTGACGTCGGCGTGACGCGATGTCACGTGATTCCCCGCGCGCCCCCCCAAGCTGGCCAAAAGTGCCGTTTGGGTCCAACGAGGGGTCCGGGAGCGGAACCGCGGTGGACCACGTGACGTCGGCGTCACGTCGGAGTGACGCGACGTCACGTGATTCCCCGCGCGTCCGCTCCCGGACCCTCACGGAACTTTTGGCCAGCTTGGGGAGTTTTGGTAAGTCTTGGGGGGGGGATTAAGGAGGGTGAGGGGTTTAAATTTTTATTTAGGATCAACAATCGCGATTTCCAACGTATTCAACATAGCTATGTTGAATAAGTTGGAAATCCGATCGTTTTCGCCTCATCACTTTTTTAAGTTAAAAAAAAAATTACATTGCGTTTTACATATATGTTGAAAACGAATGCACACCCCTATCATTTATTACATCCAGGAACTTAATGTCTCTAGCAAGTCCTGATGTTACATTTACCCAGTCAATATTGGGGTAATTGAAATCACCCATTATTATTGCATTGCCAAATTGGTTAGCTTCCATGATTTCTCTTAGCATTTCATCATCTGTCTGACCATTTTGTCCAGGTGGAGGGTAGTATACTCCTATCACTATACTCTTACCCAACACACATGGGATTTCTACCCATATAGATTCTACTGAGCATTTAGTCTCTTGTATGATCTTATCCTGTTGGACTCTATACCCTCCTGGACATAAAGTGCCACACCCCCACCAAGTTGATCCTCCCTATCATTGCGATATAATTTGTACCCTGATATAATACTGTCCCATTGGTTATCCTCCTTCAACCAAGTCTCTGTGATGCTAATTATGTCAATCTCATCATTTGCTTCTATACACTCTAACTCTCCCATTTTACTTCTTAGACTTCTGGCATTGGCATACAGACATTTCAAAGTGTGTTTTTTGTTTGTATTAACAACCTGCTTTCCAGTTGTTAGGGATAATTTGGAAATCATTAGCTTTGATGATTTTTTACATATAGGCACATGGACTATGTTTGCTTTTAATGGATCCTCTCTGTTGGGATGCCCTAACGCTCCTGTTTCATTAGTATCCTTCAAGGATACATTTCTCCGAACCATGCACTGCTGAGTAACTGTCGGCTTTCCCCCTTGTTCTAGTTTAAAAGCTGCTCTATCTCCTTTTTGAACGTTAGTGCCAGCAGCTTGGTTCCACTCTGGTTAAGGTGGAGTCCATCCTTTCGGAAAAGTCTCCCCTTTCCCTAAAAGTTTCCCCAGTTCCTTACAAAACTGAATCCCTCTTCCCTGAACCATCGTCTCATCCACGCATTGAAACTCTGGGGCTCTGCCTGCCTCTGGGTACCTGCAAGTGGAACAAGAAGCATTTCAGAGAATTCCACCCTGGAGGCATTTTAGTAATTTGAGTATGCCATCTTTGGGAATGTGCATTTCTTGTATTTTTGTATTTTGCGCTTTCTTCAGTATTCCACTGTTCAGAGTCTAGTTTCTCAGGCTTTTTATTTTGATTTTGTTTACATGTTTATGTTTCTAATTTGTTGTCTCTTATTTCTATATTAGGTAAGGGTTGGTCTCTATTTTGCCTGTGTGTGTATGTGAGACTGAAGTGCAGTATTTCTGATAGTGTAGAATTTCTCTGTAGCAATCTAGCTTGTTCTGTTACTCCAGTAGGAGATATATTAATGTTCTAGGGCCTGGTGTAGTATTTGCATTGCTGCTTTTTCATAAGGTTGCTGTTATTTGAATCCTGAGACTGTATGGTATGGCAAGGTTCTAGATGTCTCTTTCTTTGCAGGAGTTTGTGTTCCTTCACAAAAAGTTTGGCAATGGAGGGATATGTTTTGCTAAGGTGACACCCGAATTTGAATATTTTTTTCATGTTAGTTGTAATGTGAATTGTCCTAGCTCTGCTCTGCACCTGTTCTGATGATTAACAATATTTTATTGTAGTTGTGATGTTTTCTGGTTTTCTACCAAGAGGATTCATGAAAGAATACATTAATGTTTGTTTTATTACATGATTGATTGGATCTGATTGTTTACTTTGCTTTTCACATGACATATTTGTGCATTTATAAACTGCAATAAATATAAAATAAACTAATACAGATTAATAAGGAATTTTTAATGCTGGTAAGTGCTTGAAATAATTGAGGTAAAATATTTTACAGTTTCATGCATGATGCATAATGGCTGTTGCAAACTACTTAGAAAGCCATTGTAGGGTGCTGTGTGGCATTATTTATCAATAAGAATACAACTAATAGGTCTCAGACTTGCATGCCTACAGCTCACCCATGTTAATCTTGTGCCCACCCAAAATATCAGTTCTGGCTACGCCACTGGTTTGAGGACCCAGTATATCTTCCCTTGGTTCCACTGGGATTCCATCTCTCGAGGCCCCGATGACAGAGAGCCAGACTTGCTTGGCTAACCACTTCTGTGGGGAAGGGGGGTGATACATCCACAGCAAGAAACAAGTTAGATGCACTTCAATGAGAAAAGGGATGATTTCACTAGATTTCTTGCCTTGGCCGCCCCATTTCTTTTCTCTTAGTGGAGGAACTAAACTTTCTACCAGAGAGACAAAGGGTAGTCTGCCCCACTTGGTACTTGCTAGCATAACAAGACTACTACACTTTTTAGACAATACAGCACTCACTAGAAATCCAGGGCTGAACTAATGTTAGTGAACCATCTGTAATCCAGAATAGCAGGTGCACCTTTCCTCTTACAAAGTGTCAGAAAGAAAAGTAAGTCACCAAATTTTGGATCGCAGTCTTTTACTAGACTAACATTTTTAGACTAAAATCTGAGAATATAGCCATAATTAAATCATCGCCAGTCAACAGAGTCCAAAACAAATGCTATTGTGATAGCCTAAGAATGAAAGATGATGATTATTTTCACAGTGGAAGGTTGTGCTCCATGTAGCATGAAGCGTTCCATCATAATAATGCCTGCAAATGTTGCACATCCAGGACTGAATCAGAGCATTTAAGATAAAAAAAACATCCTGAGCTTCTGAGAGAGACAAATTTGAGGACTCGAGATCGGTGATTTCCCCATCTAAAGGAAATAAAGCAAAAGCAAAGCCTATGTAGTGCCTAGCCCTCACCCAAGCATTTGTGAGCTCGCTGCCTGCCCTCCTCCTCTGCCCTTCAATCCACTGCGCTGATTAATTTGCTTGAAATTTGTTTTCTCAAGTGTGTTACACGCTGCACCTGCCGCTCCCCATGGTATTTGGGGCAAGACAAAAGAATGTGAATAAGAATCTTTTTTTCGTAGATGATTTCACATAAATTATAGACTGATGCATGTGCTGTGAGATCGAGCGAGCACAGCGGCAGCAGTGGCCTAATGCCAAAGGAAAGGTTTACTGTATACGGGGAAATCATTGAGTGGGCGGAGGAGAAGGCAAGAAGAGAGGGCCAATCAGGATCTGGCAACTGCTGCAAATATTGGTTTTTAATTTGAGGGGGGGGGGGGGGGTGCAGAAGTCCTGCAGCTTTAAGCTGTAAACCCATGGGCTCTGCTTTAATATCATGGCTCTTAATGCCACAAGGTTCTTCAAAGTGTGCCAAATTGTTTCTTTCTCAAAGCAAATATCAGTTTACATTTGGCTCAATTAATGTCATAGTCATCTCATGGTTCCAGGGTAGGGAGCTTTAGTTAGTTAGGTTTTGGGTTTGTTTGTTTTTTCGCCATTTGAGACTGAGATAGAAGTATATAATCCAGTCATGGTCCAAACTTCTCTCCATCCGGAGACGGAAAGCGAATGCCAGCCAAATAGTGGACCCTGCATTCCTTTTCCATTTCAGCGGCAGTACTGTCAAGTTTGCACTTGCATTGCTCTGGCCTAGGCACTGTGGGAAAATCCTCTCACTCTATATGGTAATTCGTTATTGCTATTTCTTGCTTTATAGCTTTTAATTATTTCTTGGACAGAAAGTATTAAGACAGTTTAAGATAAGATATATTATTTAGTCATTTGAATGTGTTTTTATTTGTGGTAAAAGAACACACATGACATGGGGCATCCTTAATTTATTCTTTGTACTTTGCAAGAAGTTTGAAAGTCTTTTTCCTGAAAGCCAGGAAGTTTCCCGATGCTCTTCAGCTCTCTACTGTTATTGTTAAGTATTGTTTCATTTATCGGCTGGAGGGAAATATTTGATTAGTAGATGAAATCAGTACAGTTGACGCATGTGAAATTATTCTTGGGCCAGGGTTCAGAGGGCCAGGAATGTTGGAATGACTCTCTGAGGAGTTTTCAGGGACCTAGGTAAGAAACTTGTTAATTCCCCCAGTCTTAACTCCCAGAGCTCAAAGCTGCTACCAGTTACTATAAAAAGCTGAAAACAATGTCATACAGGCCGATTCAGAAAAATGCGCGGGAGAGCTGGCGAACGCCCGCTCTCCCGGCGTGCACACAGGTCACTCTCCTGGGCGCGCGATTCAGGAGGGTGGCCTATGCAAATGAGGGCCCACGGTAAAAAGAAGCGCTAGGGACCCTAGCGCATTCCTAGCACCTCTTTTTTGATGGAAGCGGCGGCTGTCAGCGAATTTGACAGCCGATGCTCAATTTTGCCGGCGTCGGTTCTCAAATCCACTGACAGCCACGGGTTCGGAAACTGGATGCCAGCAAAATTGAGCGTCCGGTTTTCAACCCGCGAGCCACCGGCCAATTTAAAAAAATTTTTTTTAACTATTTTAAACTTTTAGGACCTCCGACTTAATATCGCCCTGATATTAAGTCGGAGGGTGCACAGAAAAGCAGTTTTTACTGCTTTTCTGTGCACTTCCCTGGCGCCGGCAGAAATTAACGCCTACCTTTGGGTAGGCGCTAATTTCTGAAAGTAAAATGTGCGGCTTGGCTGCACATTTTACTTTCTGTATCGTACGGGAATAACTAATAGGGCCATCAGCATGCATTTGCATGTTGCGGGCGCTATTAGTTTCGGAGGGGTTGGACGCGCGTTTTTGATGCACTATTACCCCTCACTGAATAAGGGGTAGAGCTAGCGTGTCGAAAACACGTGTCCAAACGCTGGGTAAAAGTGCGCTCCGCCGGAGCTGTACTGTACTGTATCGACCCATAAGCTAGATAACACAGCAATGAAAAAGCAAGAAGTATCCCCAAACCCCTCTGCTCTCTCCCTTCCCCCCTTCACCAACTGAGTTGGAATAACATTTCTACCAGCAGATACCATCTAACTGCTCGGTCTTCACCCATCCTGAGAATGTTCCCTGTGTAACACCACACCATCTTCACCTGCCTAGCTGTGGTGGCTGAAAGAGAAGAGAGAGCTGAACAAAACCAGAAAAAGTTTAGTAGTGTAATCTGAAGCACCACTGCTCAGCTGGGACAAATGTCCCTTTCCAGCTGAGTAAACAGGTCTCAAAGTCTCTGGCCTCATGACCTGAGGTCGGGAATTCTGGATCCAAGTAGGGCATTTTTCTGTTTGGAATCTATTTCCTCCCTCTGTGAGTCCAAGCTGGTCCAGTAAGGCGGCCTTTACTACTTTGAAGTCTCCTCCTGTGGTGCAGGTTGTTGCTCGGTATGTGGCATGTGACTGCCCATTGAGGTATGGTCTATTTTGGCTAGAGCCACTGGACTCGGGACCTCTGATATGCCTCGGCCAGTCTTTGACAAGCATTCCAGAAAGTTTCTGGATTATTATCTTTGTGAAGATGCCTCCTTCTATAGGTATAGGACTGACTAGAAGCGGGTCAGAGTTTCATGATGGTCCTTGGTCAGTTTTGGCCAGTGCTTGTAAGAGAACCTGCTGTGATTGGGGGGTTTTTTCAGCCTCTGTATAAACTGCATTTGCTGATGTTGCATCTGTTCCTGTATTTACTGTTGTTATCTTGTTCACTGCTGCTGCATTTGTACATACTCAAGCAACACATTTATTTTTTTCTCCACCTTTAGGTGGAGAAAAAAAATTAGTTTTTTTTCTCCACCTTTAGGCTTTCAACCCAATTGAAATGGGCATCTATTGGCCAATGACAACATAAGCCTTCATTACAACTACCTGGCTTTTTGTCCTTCTATTTTTATATCTCCCCTCCCAACTCAAAGCAAGCATTGCAGCAACAGCCCCAAACCATGGACCTCAAGCAGAGGCTTTCTGTACAGGGCAGCTAATATGAACCCTAAATCTGCCAGCTAGATGTCACCACTAAGCAATGGCTATGTCCCTTAAAGGGCTGTGAAGGTTCCACAGCCTTGGTCAGCCCTCAAGCAGCTGACCCTGTAACTATTTTTACCTTTTTTTTTTTTACTGTCTCTATCACTGGCAAGGCCCAACTACTATATTTCTCTCTGATATTTGCCACAGATCCTGCCTCCAGCACCACATGGGACAAGCTGACTGGGATGTTGGGAACCACACAGAGAAGACAGCACATCATGGAATGAAATTTCACAGCCATTTATGTGCATAAAGTAAAGTTTTATTCATGCAATTGGCTATTGTAAATTAGCCTAAGGCTCAGAGCAGATAAAAGTGCTTGAGCATTTCACCTAGATATGGTAACCCAATTTCACATGTACTTTTACGCGCACAGTGGCGCGTAAAAGTACATGTGAAGAAGTACTTCTAGAAGAAGTGGAGCTGGAACTTTCTTTTTCATTTTAAAATGCAAGCACTTATGTTAACCTGCTCTCCACAGAGCAAGTGTAACTTTGTGTGGGTGCCAGCCCTCTTACTGGGAATTTTCAAAGCAAACTTATGCGCATAAGTTTACATTAAAAATGTAGGATGAAGTCTGTGCGTGCAAGATGCATGCAGACTGTAGCCTAGCCACACAGTTATGAAGTAACCCTCCCTAGGTGAAGCATGAACGTCATCAGGCACACTTTCTTGTGAAGGCATAGAACAAGTCGCTAATAAGCACAACAAAAAGCGTGTCTCACTCTATGGAGACTGGCAAGCCTTAGCAGTACATGAAGTCCATTCTTCTGCTCCAGAGTTTAGAGTCAAGCTAGAGTGCAAAGTTATTTTTAGAAAGACCTGCTTTGTCCTTGGCGTCCATTCTCTGGCAGTATTCCCCGGCACAGCAGAACAATAGAAGGTAATCAGACAATCAGTAAAAGACAAGCTTCCGATTGCAGAGACAGCCCATGCAGGCTGTTGCAGTTGACGGTAACCAATATTACACACAAAAATAAATAGTAAGCACATGCCCAGTGGAGGAGTAGCCTAGTGGCTAGAGCAGCAGTTTGAGAACAAGGGAAACCAGGGTTCAGATCGTACTGCTGCTCCTTGTGATCTTGGGCAAGATACTTCACCCTCCACTACTTCAGGTACAAACTTAGGGTCTCATTTATCAAGCTGCATTAGGCCTCTTACTGCATGGTAAATGCTATTTTCAGTAAGGTAAGAGGCCTAACGCAAAGATAACATGGTATATTTAGAATACCACGCCTGATCCTGCCCCTGGCACTGCTACTATGCCAATGAGTTGATTAGCATGCAAATCCATACGAATCAGTTCTTTACTATGCTAAAACATGCACAAGCTGCGTTATTTGAATTGAAGTTAGCTACAGCTCAAGAGTTGGAGCTAATGCGCATCCCAGTGCTCCCAGGATCATGCCTTAAAGAGGCAAAACCCTCCTCACAATAAGCAGGTAAAAGTCCCCAGAGGGCTTCCATAGACTCCTTGTCCCACCGCCCGTGGAGATAGCCAAAGTGAACAAAAAAGATTGTTTGTAAAATACCTCTGGGGACAGACCCCTTTCCAACACCCACCCCTTTGACTAAAAATTGACTCCACCCTCCCAGAAGCTGGCTTCCCCCACTCCCAGTGGTAGACCAACCTGCGGGCTTAAAAAGTATTCTTGGTGATCTAGTGGGGGGCCCAGAGCGTCCCTCTAGGGTTCAGCCCCGGCAGCAGCAATTTTCCATTACCTTTGCCCTCTCAAGTGACAGGTTCCAGAGCCGCGGGATTTACAAAGCCCGACTACCATCCCACGGTATTGTCCCCTCTGGGAAAAATACGGCGGCTTAGTAAATAAAGCCCTTAGATGGTAAGCCTTCTGGAGACAGGGAAATAGCTACTGTACTTGAATGTAACTTGCCTTGCGCTCCCAATGAAAAGGCATAAGCTGAATCATTAAATAAATGCAACAGCTGCTCAGGCCGAAGGGAGCACCAGCGGCATCAGCAGGTCTCCAGGTCAGGCTGACTTTCCTCTCTGGCTGCTGGTGTGTCTAGGATTTCCCACCCATGCTTCTCATGCACCGTTCTTATTCTGAGCTGGCCAGATCTCCCAGCAGTATTTACAGATGTTATGCTTAAAGCATTTGCTTTGGCAGTTTTATTTTTAAATCCTTTTCCCATCAAATCATGTGTGGAATCCATTCACACACCCCCCCCCCCCCCCCCCCTACCACCAAAGAAGTGCAATATCGTTTGTGACAATCAGCAGCACATTGGACTAGTCAGATCCAGTGTGTCTGAGGCCATCAGTGACATTGCTTTATACTTGGTAGCCCCCAGGAGTTTAGTGAACTGCAGGGGAATAGATTATGGAACTTCAAAAAGAACATCATAGTGCCATTCTTATTTGTTGAAAGATTGCCCAGGACACAGTGGGAAATAGTTAAATGGTAGAGACGTGCTTATGCTGTTTGTTCCTGCGTGAACAATAAGCTAAGGAATTTGCCTTTAGTGTAGTTTCCAGCACGGTAAGAGAAAACAGAGGTTCTTCTCTTACACCAAACTACCTGCATATTACAAAAGGTATCCATTTTTTTTTAGAAGTTAGAAAATGTAACAAGTGGCATTTCTATTGCTGCAGAGTTTTTGAAGGCTGAAAAGGAAAATAATTAGGCTGAGGTGACGGAAAGGCTCTCCCTTGTCCTCTACAGCTCCGTAACATACTTACAAAGGTAAGATTTTAAGCCCATTTACCAAAAACACTTAGTAGCTAAATTTTGTTTACTATGAAAAACGTGGTGATTATATTTAGGGTTTTCCACTGGATCTGTCTATCAAGATGAGGAGGAATTTTCTTTCCAAATTAAGGAAATTTCACCCAAAATAGTGTCCTGCAGTATCCACTCCTTTTCCCCTTACTTGCTAAAAACTCCTCTCTTTCAGAAAGTCTACGATGCTCTCAAATTACCCCTGTGTTGTCTTTACTTCACAGCACATAAAGGGGAACCATGCATGAGTGGATCTGGGAACAGCTCAGTCCTTACAGAATGATTTATAAGGTCTGAAGAGGGCACCTAGATAGCCTCAAAAGCTCATGCTCATCTTTGAATAATTCTGATACTGATCCAGTACAAGGTATCAAAGACCACAAAGAACCCAGAATGGTTTGAATTCACTTATAAATATATGACAAGTAGACGGTACTCTCAGCCAGTGGCAGAGAGAATCTGTCTTACAAGGTAGGGAAGTGACAGGTTTACAAGAGCAGATCTTCCTAAACACCATTTTGACATGTCTTTAATTGTACACGCTTACCTTTTCCCATCAGATGAACGCAGCATACTGCAAGTGAAGTGTTAAAGCTGTAAGAAGGCAAATTTGCCGCCATCCAGCTCAATAACATCAGACACCCTCTTGCTACTCTATAAGTCCTTGCTACTTTTGCTAGTGCACGATAGTGATTAAACATTCTTGCTGTTTTTTTGGTTTTGTTTTGTTTTTTTTGTTGATCCATAGTGCAGCTGAGTGTAAGCAATCCTGCAATTTAAGTGTGGCAAAGCGCAATCTTCTGCTGGACTGATCAAGGAATAATGCCATTGTCCTGCCTTTCTGTTTTGCACAATACAACCGAGTATCACTGTCCTTAATTGTTCTTTCATCTCCCCCCTTGACTTGAAATCAGCACTGCTCTCCAGGAGCAGCGGCAGTCGAAGGAGTGGGAAAGAAAAGCAAAGAGGCTTAGCGTACCTCAGCACTGCAGATTAAATGCCTCTTCAAAGATGTCACCCCAGATGTGGCAGGATGCATTCCTGCTTTCCCCTGGCAACAGCTGTGGAGCCACATCACTGCTACTGCCTTATGTTACTAAACATTAAGAGAAGGCATAAAAGCTGCCTTTTAATGACTTGAGTATGTGTTGGAGGCATAATTTTCTGTTTACATTACAAAAGGGCAAAACCTGGGAATTTGCATTGCTGACAGAGTAGATGGAGATTGACGGTATATAAATGATTTTGTCTTGCACTTTTTGGCATCTGCGAGAGTGCTAAAGAGTTTGGATTTATTCATTTTATTTACTTTTGCGGCAATCCAGAGGATATTCAAGTACCACATTTTGGTAATATACAAAAATTAAGGCAAATAATGATGGTAAGCAATAGATGATGCCTATACTTGAACCGTGCCTGATAATATCTGTTTAGTGCGGACAGAGTGATAGGAATATATCTGTCATTTATGTTATGTGTGTGTAAGTTTTGTGTGCACACTTGTTTCTTCAGTACAGAATGGGGAAAACTACTTTTTTGAATAAGGGCTTTTAATATGTTTCAATTTATGTGCACAGAAACTATGTCATCTCAACTCAGAAAGCAAAATAATGCCTGAAATGAATCATACCTGTTAAAAATTTCCCTTATTGCCATTGAAGTACCTGTTTGAAAACACAAGATTAACCAAATCTATTTAGACCAGTAAATATACAGATGTGCCAACTGAATATGAGCAAGGAAATTAACAGTTTGGTAATTAGTGTATATCTGCTGCTGATTTTTTTCAAATCCTGTGAGGATTTGAGTCTTAAGCTCAACAGAGAACCTGCAAATATTTGGTTTGTCTATTGTTACACAGTTGGAATATTAAAAATATAATACTAATAGTGGTGTTAAACAATCTTAGAGTGAGGAATTACCATGGGCAATCAAGAGAATCAAAAAATACAAAGAAGGATCTTTCTTGACCCACAGCATACCAGCAGGACAGACAACATAGGCGAGCAAAGAAGCAGCTAGACAGAGTGACAGTCAAAGAGATGTGAGTTACTTCCAGCTTACAAGGAATAACCAGAGACATTCTTGAAGGAATTCCCACACACAAAGAATTTTCAAGAAACTGCCTCTTAAAAAAAAAAAAAAAACAACCCCACTAGGCACCTGAATCACACGGGCTTCCTTGCAAACTAACCCCTGATGCCCAGCCAGCTGTGCTTTTGGCAGAGGACACACAAGGACACAAACAAACAAATCAACAAAGCAGCCTGAACAAGGAGTCATCAATGAAAGAAAGCACAGGCAAAAGATTCTCGATTAGCTCCACGGTGATAGCTGACAGGATGGAAAAGGAAAACTCTACCTGCCTTAAGTGGTTAGGATCCCACGCTCATGCTCAAGACAGCGCTGAAGGAGGCTGTGACAACAGTGCTACCACAGGCTCCCTCGCAGAGCAGGAAACCCCCTTCTCCAGCCCCCTGGGACTGTAGCAGTGTACAGCGTGCACTGTCAGACACCATGAGGACCACAGAGCCAAAGATAAAGAAAACAGTCTGGGAGAAGTAGGAAAGAACTGAATACTGTAGGTGCTCTCCCTAGCCACAGAAACTTTCCCCCAGATTCTTCTAATGGCCACAAAGTCTTTATAAGACTTTGTGGCCATTAGAAGAATCTGGGGGAGCATGCACTTTTGTACCCATGGCATGCTCCTTTCTTCCTCAGCAATGCCAAATCCTTTCTTCTACCAATATGATCATTTTTCTCTATCAGGGGGTACTTGTGACGTGACACTGCTAGGAGAGTAAGCATGACCTCACCACAGGCTTCTTTTCAACGAGGCCCTGCAGAGACAGACAGCCATTATTAAAACTTTAAACATTCAGACATGTGCTGTATTTGTGTGTGGCTGTTGCATGGCTTTTAGTAAATCAGCAACATCATTTCACACTCGCCATTCTAATACAGGATGTTATTAGCCCAGATTAAAAAAAAACACATTCCAAGTCTCCTTTTCCAGTGTCAGTGAGTGTGAAAAAGAGAAAATGAACTAGGGGGTTGGGCCCATGGATTTGGATTGCAGACTGGAGCAGACTTTGGCCTGGTCTGGATCTGACAAAGGCCTCCTCTTCACTTAATGTATATAGGCAATTTTCAAAAGACTTTGCCTGGGTAGCTAAGCAGTTCCCAAAAGTCAATTCCACCAGGCTGAGAACCGCCCTCTCTTCAGCGGAAAGAAAAGGCGTGCACGGAGATTTTATTTTGAAATCCTCACACATAACTTCTGGACATGTGCTTGCTCCAGCTGGAGCATCAGGTGCAAGGCCTGAGGGAGCTTTTCTATCTGCAGCCCCAAACTGGCCCTGGGTTTGCAAAGGGAAGTTCTGAAGGACCCATGGACCTAGACATTCTCCCTGCAATTTTCAAAATTGACCCCTTAAGGCTTACCTTTCCTATGGGGTTGACGAAGATATATTTTTATTCAGGGTATGTTAAGTGTACTTGAAAGTGTCTCTGAGTGTGTGTAGAATCATATGAAATGGTCTCAGATTTCCCAGATTCAAACTTTATCGGAATCTGCTCTGCTTTGTAAATCCAAACTCCGAAACTCTTTCAAGCTCTGTAATTTTACCCAGGGAAATGAATTTTTGCGAAATGGACTGAGTGGCAAAGAACAGCCACACAACAAGAATACTGTATCAGAAGTCTTGTGCTTAAAAAAGCTGCTTATCCCAAGAAGTCTCCTTAATGGAACCTCCTCGCTGGCAATGGTTACATACAATATCTTGGTTCAATAACAGATATCAACAATCTACAGGAATGTCGCAGAAAAAAAAGGCAGGATGTCTTTATTAAGGTATCCCCTATTTCTTCGGCCTAGCCTCCAGTCAGAAAGGGTAACAATTAATCACCGTATATACTATGTACCAGCACTAGCAAATAATCTATCCAAAGACTCTCAATCAAGCCTGAACCATAACACTTTACAATTAAGATAATTTTCAGTTTCTCCATCTATTATGTTATAAGCTATTTTACCCATGTATTTATTTATTTATTTTATTTATTTATTAACTTTTATTTACCGACATTCGTGGAACACATCATGCCGGTTTACAAAAAACTCAAAGGAGGAAAATTACAATATAACAATAAAACAGTAAAACAGTAAAACAGATAAATGTATTCTGTTCCAAGTTTTTAAGACCCTGTTCTATGTAACTTGCACTCTTCATGCATGTCTTTTTCAGTTACAATGTAAACCGAGCTGATATGCAAATTCTGCATGAAGCCCGGTATATAAAAATGTTAAATAAATAAATAAATAAATGTTATAGCTACCTCATTTAAAAGGACTTAATTGTCATCTTATGGAGTCCTGGCAAGTGTTTCGGCTCAGTGTGCATGCCCACAAGCTTGTCAAAAAGCAGTAGCTTTCAAGGCCTCAAGAACAAGCTAGTAAAAAAAAAAAATCTCACTGGCATCATTTTAAATGGCCAGAAAACAGCGGTGCTGTGGGCACCTTCTAAAACAATCACTCTACCAAAAACAAAAAATAAATAAAGCAATGACATTGTTATTGTACTTTCTGCTGGCAAGAAACACTTCTTCTGCATGCTCTTCCCTTTCGCTGCAGATGGTCGGAAGGGTTTCAAAGTGCCAGTGAATGGTAGCAGAAAGGCTGGTGTCAGTCCCTGCTAAACAAATAACAATGAGAATGTCTAGGGTGTGGAGAGGAAGGTAATGATGAATACAGTCCTCCCTCATCAGGCCCAAACTTGCCTGTAATCTTTAAAAAGAAAACCTCTCACAACTTGCTTAGCTATTTTTCATTTTGTTTTCTTTTTTTTATTAAGTGGTATCACTTTTTTAACCTTCAGTCCTTTCATTCCTACTTTGGGCTACAAGAGTATAAAATGTGTAATTAACAAGTTCTTTATTGCCTCCGCACTAGTAATGGCCATGTATAGCCTAGAGGTACAGTAGTGAATATATAAAAAAAAAAAAAATCTCTTTCCTCCCTCTTTCTCCTCCCTCCCCCCCCCCCCCCCCCCCCCCCCCCCCCAATATTTAACCTGCACTCCATAGTCATTCCTGGGATCTCGTGAACACTTTCACCTTTAACAACAGCCTCTGTGATAAAAGTGTAATCCCCACACAGTGACCTCTGCATGCAGCCATCAATACATGTGCCATAATATTCCCCTTTCTCACCGGGGCCAGTTCAGCCTGGAAAACACAAGCTGGGCAGAGATTAGATTATCAATTATCATGAAACTGTCTGCAACTTCAAAGGGCTCCAGAGCAGTGGAAACCACAGTTTATCAGGGGGTTGTAAGCGTCCTGCAATTATCTTCCATGTCACCCTGAGGTAGAACAGCGTTTTGTTTTGTTTTTTTTCGGGGGAATGGAGGTTTGGAATAAGTTAGGTCTGCAATGAGAGACTTAACTAAAAAAATATAAAAACAGCATTTTGTTTGGAACATGAATCATTGGGTTTGGGTTAGATATAGACAATAAGCAGGGCTCCAGATTGAGTTAACTATGGGCAGCTCAATGCAACATACCAGGGTGTCTGTACTATGTGAGTATTTTATCAGTAAGTAGACCTGGAACACCCTTTTTCCCCACTGTCTCCTTTGCTCACCCCCTACCCCTCTCCCCCCGCCAATCCCCCGCAAAAAACCCACCCACATTTTTTTACATGGATCGACAGATTGTTCATAGTATATTGAGAAATGATGCATTGATGAACCTCAAGATATTTCTCCCAGTCATTCCCACCAGCATTGTGCCTGTCATTCCACACAGGAAAACAGATTTACAGTCCAGTAAAACAGAAAAACCCAGAAGCCGCAAAAATCCAGCTTTTGACATCACTTCCTGATTCAACAAGTTTTTCCTTCATTTTTGTTTTGATTGGGGGTTTTACTTTGTTTTTTTATCTTTGCTTCACTCCAGTGGGATCAATGAGACTTTCATTTGACCCACAATAGTTTTGCAAACAATGCAAAATTAACATAATGTTTGTTCATTAATACATAGAAAAGACCTCTAGCCATGTGCAGGGCTGAATAAAACATTTCCATTAGCACATAGTCACAAGTTTGGTTAATAAGCAACTATCTCTACCAGTATATGAAATAGAAAAATACATTTATTTTTTTTTATTGGCAACCTCACATATAATTTTTCTTCCATGTTATTCTATTTGTAGGTTCTAGCTCTCACGTGCTAGGTGGTAATGGGCCGGGACAGAACAAACACTACTTTTTATCCAAGGACATGTCACCTTTGTTCCAAAAAATTAGGGTTACATGCTGGCTCTGACTTTTAGAACAGCTATAAAATGTTATGATTGTTTTTTAGTTAGAAAACCCTATTTTCCAAGAGATCCTCAATAGCATGCAGGGCTTCCACTTACATATTCATCTTGCATATGTGCAATGAAGAAAAATCAGCTGCCTCTCATAAATTAATTTATAACTTAATTGACTTTTTGCAAAGCTTTCGAAATGAAAGAACAACCTGGATATTGCCCATACCTTCATGTGCTGAGGAATGCATATAGAGGAAGCCAAGGCATGCGACCAATAAGTGTTCCAAGTAAACAGAGGTAATGGTGCAATAAAGCCTTTCCAAAACAACCTTTATTTTCAGCCTCAGAATCAAGTAACAGAAAATATTTTTTGATACCTCAAAAAATATACTTATTGGTAACACACCTTGGCTTCTTCTATTTGTTCTCCTGGTGACCATATTTACTCCACACTAATTATTTGCTTTTGCCTGAGGAAAACATACACAGGGTGGCACCGAATGAAGTAACCAATTTCAGGGAGATTTAGAAGTCCATAGACTGGGTCATCACTTCCAATAGCCTGTTCTTCTAGCAAAGCAGGGATTCAGAGAATCTACCAGTTACTGATGAGCACTGGGAAAAATACAAAAAGGAGAGAAACTACCTCAAGAACAATTTTCATCCCAAAGAATGGAGATCTTTGTCTGTAGGACAACTCTATGGAGGGCTTCCAGTGCGCAAGTTCAGCAGCACATCTCACATCATGTCCAGGAGCCTGTAAATAGCATCAAGGTGGAAGAATACAAAAGCTAATGGAGAGATGTGAGATTGCAGATGCTCTATATGTCAGCCAAGCTAAGGAGGATATGCCAAAAGCACTGGCTGAAGGAGGGTATGAACCATGCCCAGAACAATCCTACAGCACTGAAGGAGATGGACACTAGGGGAGTGCATTCATTTTCGACGTATTGGCAATCCGCAAAGTATATGTCCCTATTCGTTGTATTTGTGGGGTCACGAAACATATGGTGAACCCCCACGAATACAACGTATCTAATGAATAAACCGCCCACCCTCCTGACCCCTCCAAGACTTATCAAAAGTCCCTGGTGGTCCAGCGGGGGTCCTGGCGCAATCTCCTGCACTTGGCCTGTCGGCTGCCGGTATTCAAAATGGCGCCGATAGCCTTTGCCCATACTATGTCACAGGGGCTACTGGTGCCATTGGTCAGCCCCTGTCACATGGTAGGAGCAATGGACGGCCGGTGCCATCTTGTGCTCCAACCATGTGACAGGGGCCTACCAAAGGCACTGGTAGCCCCTGTGACATAGTGAGGGCAAAGGCTATTGGTGCCATTTTGAATACTGGCAGTCGATGGCCCAAGGGCAGGAGATCGCGCCAGGACCCCGCTGGATCCCCAGGGCCTTTTGGTAAGTCTTGGGGGGGTCAGGAGGGTGGGGAGGGTATAGTTAATTAAATGTAAAGGGTTGGGATGGGATTTGTTTTGGGAAATGAATACATACGTAACTAATGAACGGATCAGGGTCCCCCGAGAACGGATGCAACGGATTTGGCTCCCCACAAATACGAATACTGAATGAGACAAATCCATCCCTGCTGCACATCCCTAATGGACACTCAGAACACTATCTCAGAAGAGGCTCTCCAGGAGTTGAAAGGACAATTCCACTTTATTGGTCCTAGAAAAAACTGGAGTCTGGAGTCCATAATACCTTATAAAGATAAAAAGTAAGCAAATAGATGTAGAATACCAGTCCTCAATCAAACAAATTCCAACACAATGGCCAAAGATTTCTGTGATTAGTTGTATCAAACAAATACATATTTTTAATTTAATGGACAATGAAAAATAGAGGATCATATCCTTCGAATGACAGCTGTGTCTCAAAGCAGATTCAATATTCAATTATTTCCCTGAAGAAAACAGAGGTAGCAAGGAGCTGCAAAGTGAGATGGGAAGAAATTGGAACTGAATATGGAAGTAGGTCGGGAGCCAATGTAGTGTCATGAGAAGAGGTAATATGGTTGAAATTATGCCAGAAGAAGATAAACCATGCTGATGAATTTTCAATATGTAGCAAGCTACTATAAATCAGGTTCCTTCCCTCATGAGCTTATCATGTGTTGGAGCATTACAATGTGAACTGAGCATCTGGATCTGGGTGATGTGTTTTGGAACTGTCAAAACCAGGTTTTCATCCCTGCACAGACTGCAAGCAACCGCAGCCAAGGAGAAGGATTATAAAAATACATCAAAAACCCTAGAGTGCTCTCCTGTGAATGACAAATATTATGCAAGAATCAGCATCCATCACTCATAGTGTTAACAAGTTGGGAAAAGGGCTGTATTGTTTTGATTGCCCATGAGAACAGCACTACATAGCCAGCAGAGGAGGAAGCCAAAGGAATGCTGGGAGACCATTTAAGGTAGAAAAGGCACAATTTGGTTATTTCTTGCTATGTTTGTGTGTGTGTGTGTGTGGGGGGGGGGGGGGGGGTAGGTACAGCTAGAAGTTGGAACCAGTAACTAGGAAGAGAGGAGTGCACCTGGCAACCCTGCAATTAGTTCTTCTCCTGAAGAGCTAATTATGAAGAGGGAGAGACAGAAATCTGCACTCTGAGGAAATAGAGAGACAGACAGCTGTTCTTGCTTCATAGTTGAGTTACATGTAAAATCCCAGCAAGGGACAGGTGAGCCAGGAGCAGAGAGATTAAGGGACTGCTTTTCCAGTGATATCCAGGCCCAGGAGCACAAGGATGGATCATCCTCTTAAGAGACTGAGTTAAGTAATCTAAACTTTGCACAGAGAGTATTTTAAGCAGAGAAGGAAGGTTGATTTCCTTGCCTTTTATCCCCAAATTCAGTATCTCATCTTACTTGCTTCAGCTTTTCAGCCAAAGTCAAGCATAAACCCTTGCTGGGAAAGAGAAATTGGTGGACTGTGGTCTTTCTGTAAGAGACTGAAGCCAGGCCTGTTTTCTATTTAATACCAAGTAAACCATTTAGGGAAGTTCCCCAAGAGCGAGAGACCTTTCACACCCTGAAGTGTTCATCTATTTGATTTGTCATCTAGCTAGCTCTACCATCAACAGGGATTTCTTCATTTTCTTGATTGTTTTTTCCACACAATTTTGTGTTTGGGACAGGGTGCACCCTTTGCAAACTGGTAATATTGGGGTGGATATGATTTCCCCCTACCTCCTTTTTTGAGTGCTCAGGGATAAAGACAACTTTTGAAAGTTGTGTACTTCACTGCCTTCCCCACCACCACCACCTTTCTCTATTAGCATTCCCTATTTTCTTTTACTATCTGTATGAGTAGGTTGGTTACCCTGGCTAACAGGCCATACCCAGTTTTATTTTTCTATTGCTTGATATAAAATAAGAAACTGCAAGTTTTTTTCCATTCTTTATTTATAATTTTTGAATTTTTTTTTCAATTTTTTATTTTGCATATTTCAAATTTGACAAATCAAATTCAGTAGATAATCATATTTCAGGAGTACATAGTATAATATTAAATGTGTTATCCAAGAAGACATACACCGCAAGGATCGGTGTTGGGACCGGTCCTGTTCAATATCTTTGTGAGCGACATTGCAGACGGGATAGAAGGTAAGGTTTGTCTTTTTGCGGATGACACTAAGATCTGCAACAGAGTGGACACGCCGGAAGGAGTGGAGAGAATGAGACGGGATCTAAGGAAACTGGAAGAGTGGTCGAAGATATGGCAGCTGAGATTCAATGCCAAGAAGTGCAAAGTCATGCATATGGGGAGCGGAAATCCGAATGAACTGTATTCGATGGGGGGGGAAAGGCTGACGTGCACGGAGCAGGAGAGGGACCTTGGGGTGATAGTGTCTAATGATATGAAGTCTGCGAAACAATGCGACAAGGCGATAGCAAAAGCCAGAAGAATGCTGGGCTGCATAGAGAGAGGAATATCGAGTAAGAAAAGGGAAGTGATTATTCCCTTGTACAGGTCCTTGGTGAGGCCTCACCTGGAGTACTGTGTTCAGTTCTGGAGACCGTATCTACAAAAAGACAAAGACAAGATGGAAGCGGTACAGAGAAGGGCGACCAGGAAGGTGGAGGATCTTCATCGCATGACGTACGAGGAGAGATTGAAGAATCTAAATATGTACACCCTGGAGGAAAGGAGGAGCAGAGGTGATATGATACAGACTTTCAGATACTTGAAAGGTTTTAATGATCCAAAGGCAACGACAAACCTTTACCATAAGAAAAAAATCAGCAGAACCAGGGGTCACGATTTGAAGCTCCAGGGAGGAAGATTCAGAACCAATGTCAGGAAGTATTTCTTCACGGAGAGGGTGGTGGATGCCTGGAATGCCCTTCCGGAGGAAGTGGTGAAGACCAGAACTGTGAAGGACTTCAAAGGGGCGTGGGATAAACACTGTGGATCCATAAAGTCAAGAGGCCGCCAATGAAGAGTGGGTGACTCGCCAGAATGATGGCTACTGCCTGGAGACAATACCCTTAGTCAATAAACATACACATGGTTACTGTGACTCCAACATCACTCTAAGATTCAACAGCAAGAGGAAATGTGGAAAAAAGGATTTGCACTCACAATGACGGGAGTAGCTGGCTTGTTACGGCGGTTACTACCCCAAACCAAATATCCAAATTACTACCTCCACCTTCCTCTATTCCTGATGCCTTTCAACTAGCTTGATCACTCCATTCTTATACTTCACTTTCAATGCATATCCAGCATAGTTCTCTGCTTCAACAGCAGGGGAAAAGAAAAACTGTTACTTCACACATCCAGCAGAGCTCTCTGCTTAAACGGCAGGGGAGAAGAAAAAAGGGTTCGCACTCACAAAGCGGGGAGTAGCTGGCTTGTTACGGCGGTTACTACCCCAAACCAAATGTACCTGATACTTCACTCTCGACGCATATCCAGCATGGCTCTCTACTTCAACGGCATCGGAGAAAGACTGATACATCACGAATTTCCAGCATAGCTCTCTGCTTCAACGGCAGGGGAAAAGAAAAACTGATACTTCACGCATATCCAGCATAACTTCAACGGCAGGGGAGAAGAAAAAAGGATTCACACTCACAAAGCGGGGAGTAGCTGGCTTGTCACGGCGGTTACTACCCCAAACCAAATGTGCCTGATACTTCACTTTCGATGCATATCCAGCATAGCTCTCTGCTTCAACGGCAGGGGAGAAGAAAAAAACTGATACCTCACGCATATCCAGCATAGCTCCCTGCTTCAACGGCAGGGGAGAAGATAAACAACCAATAAGGGCTGTATAACATAATCTGGGTAAAAACAAATAAGCATGGGTGTAGCTTGCTTATTGCGGTGGTTACTACTCCTACTACCTCTAACTAATCAAGCTAGATATTTCACTTGGATGCAGCTCCTCCACCGCTCTCTACATTAATGGCGGGGGTGGAAGGGAATTAGAACCAAGAGCTAAGAGAAACAGATAAGTATGGGAGAAGAAATGAGGGAAGCTTGCTGGGCAGACTGGATGGGCCATTTGGTCTTCTTCTGCCGTCATTTCTATGTTTCTATGTTTCTATGTTTCTATACATTTCACTTTAACAAAATAATCTAGTCTCCCTATTACCAAACAATAGTGGGGGAGTTCCATGTATAAGCAAGGAATCAGACATAAATTTAAACCAAAAACTGAGAGATTCAAGGAGTAAACTCTTTTCCTACATCAAAGAAGAATGACATTACTC
This sequence comes from Rhinatrema bivittatum, assembly GCF_901001135.1. Lineage (NCBI taxonomy): Eukaryota > Metazoa > Chordata > Amphibia > Gymnophiona > Rhinatrematidae > Rhinatrema > Rhinatrema bivittatum. Next base: position 532,253,889 of record NC_042616.1, on the reverse strand, counting down.
TGACTCCTGACTCCTATGGCTCTCTGTTTCTCTAACTGTTCAGGTTCATAATAAACAAATCTTTCACCATTCACTTTCAAAATACATTTACAAGGAAATCTAATGTTTATCTGGATCCCAAAGGTTCTAGCCTGGTTTGCAAGCACTAGAAATGTTTTACGTCTTGTCTGAGTCTCTTTAGAGACATCAGGATATACCCATAATTTTTCCCCCAGATATAAACATGATCTTTTAGCTAAGTATAATTTTAATATATCATCTCCATCTTCTGACGACTGAAATTTCACCAATAAAGTTCCTCGTGATTCTATTTGCAATCTATAGGAAGTCTCTATTAACTCAGTCACATTTAATGACACTCCCTCTTGTAATAGGTTACCATTTGCATGTTCTTGTTCTTCTTTCTTCTTTGGCAAAAAATATGCCTTCAATATCTTTGGCAACATATCTGGTGATAATAAAATTTCTTGAAAGTAATTCTTTAGTTGTTCTTTCGGGGAAGTCATTTTACACTTCGGGAAATTCAATATCCTTAGGTTATTATACCTAAGAGAGTTCTCCATATTTTCCACCTTTTTCCCCAGCATAAGTTCTCCTTGAATTATAGAAGTCTGCACTTACTTTATCTGGTTTATTTCTTCATCCACTTTCATCAAATTAGCAGTGTGTTTGTTTATTTCTGGGGTCAAATTATATAAAGTTGTTTGTATTTCTTTTATATTTGAGGATAAAGTTAATAAAGCCTTTTGCGTCGACATTAATGCCTACCATATTAACTCCATAGTCACAACTTTAGGTTTTTCATTCAATAGAAAAGGTGTTATATTTATGGTTTGCGGTAGAGAAATACCTAGAGCTTCCGGGGATTTTTGAGGCTGAGTAATCTTCGCTGCCAATCCAGCTTCCATTCCGCTGGTTGCAGCTCGGTCTAAGCCGAAATCACCCTCCACTTATGGGGAGGAAATGAAGGGACCTCCCGTTCTCTCTGACGGCACGATTTCTCCAGCTGCAGCTTCCCCAATAGGGCTCAATTCCAGCGACGCCATCCGTCCTTGTCTTGAGCCAAAGTCCACAGCCATCTCAGCGTCACCTGGTGGATTAGGGGTTGTAGGAGCCCCGGGGCTTAGTGTGGCATCTCCCAGGAGCAGTGGTGCTTGCTCTCCACCTAACTGCTCAGAGGGACACTCCGGGGTTTTTACATCCATCTGAGGCTGGAAGCCTGTCAGCGTTGTCTGGATCAGCATGGGTCTTGTAGGGGTCGGGGCTCCCTCTCTTACCCGGCCTTTACGTTTTGTGTGCGGCATCTTTTGAATACCAACAGTGAGTATCAGAAAAGGAACAAAAAACAATGCTGTCGGAGCTTCACACACCAACGTCTCTCACCGGCGCCATCTTGGCCACTCCCCCCATAATTTTTGAATTTACAAATATTGACAAAGTTTTTCAGAAATTGTTTGATCTATTCACTTGGTATTACATTTATCCCAGTATAGAAATTAGTGAAAAGGAAAAAACCTTATTACATTCATCTTAACAAATTAAATTTATATATTCAGAACAAACAGATTTATCGGTATAATATATGGGCAGAAAGGATAGAAATATTATTTAAGGAGATAATCAAAAGGAAAAAAATTAACATGTTAATGAGCATTAACATAGAATATCAGCTGGTATTCATACTTATTTAAGCCTACTCATTAACAGGCACAGGGGAGGAAGTACTGGGTAGTCGATCCTCCAGAAACTGACGAAATTGATCTATCTGGAAAAATATAAATGTATCTTCATTATTCTTAATTTCGCACCGACAAGGGTACCGTAATAAAAAAGAAAATCCCAGAGAGATAACCTTTTGTCTTAAGGACAAAAATTCCTTTCTATTAATCTGAGTAACTGGAGCAAGATCAAGATATATCTTAATTGGTTGAACAGGAAATAATACAGGAAACTTTTGGAAATACCTTCTCATAAGTTTGTTTATATCTTGTGTAGTAATAAATGAGACCATTAGGGTATTTCAATCTATGACATCTAAACTAGAACTCTCCAGAGTTAAGTTTGCGGGAATAAAGACTGTAGGAGCCGAAGCTCTTTTTGTTAGAAAATAAAAAGAATTTACTGAAGGGATATCTTGTTCAGAAAATCCTAATACTTCTATTAGGAATCTCTTTAAGGAAGTAAAAGGGATTTCACCTGCTACCTTAGAGAAATTCAAAATTCTAACATTTAGATGTCTTATGTTATTTTCAATCATCTCAAGAAGACGAGAATTAGCAATCTGATCTTTAACTAGCATAACGAGCTTTTGGAGAGACGTGATATTACTCTCGGTCTCCCCAACTCTATTGGAAATTTCATTATTCTGTTGTTGAATACTCTGAATTTTTTCTTGGAAATTTGAAGAAACAAAATCTATTTTTTTTTCAGTCTGTTTATGGTTAGGCTCAGTCCAGTAATCACTTCCCAAATCGCCTCTAGAGTAACTGTCTCCGGCCGTGTTATATCACGCAGCAGCCTTTCTGATTGTCCAGAGGCTATGGGTTCCTGGCTCTCTATCACAGATGTTTCCCCATCTCGTCCCTCTCCAGCCTCTAAGGAACTCCTTCCTTCTGGTGCTACTCTGGGAGTGCCCTCCCCCCACCCTGTCCCTCCTTCCACTTTATTGGAGGATGACTGGACTGCCTTCTCACCGGGGCCACGCTGGGCAGGAGGTGGATGTTGGTCTGGGCTCAGGGACGCTTCGTCCTGGGAAGCTTCATGGTCTCCTTCCCGTGAACTTCCAACGGATTCACAGGCTCCCTGCATAAACTGCAAGTTTACATTATATTTCACTGCTATACTTTTCCCATTTAATATTCTGGTTGTATTTACTGCCTACTTACACAATACTAGTAGAAGGGTTAATTACTGTTTTATTCTGGTGTGATGATCTTATCTGATTAGTGGTGCCACAAGTAAGATGTTGTTTTTGGGGGGTTTTTTTAGGAAGGACACAGAATTGTGGTATTGGGGTGACTGGAACCCTGTCTCATCCCCCACTCAGGCTATGAACCTGAAGATAAATCATATTAGTAAATACAATTTCTCATGTGGTACTTCCCACCCCAAGCAAAGGAGTAATTCATAGTCCAGACCAAAGGAAGGCCACAAATAGATTATACAGAGACCTGTAAAGAAAAGGCTGTAGCATTCCAAGAAGGTGGACATAAGAGAGTGAATAAAGGTATTCCATAAGGAAGGAGAAGATTTTGGTGATGATATAGAGAAAGAAATTATGATGGTGACAGTATAGATGATGATGATGTTATAGAGAAACCAGTGTTTGGTATATTCACAGAGAAGGAGAGAGAGGAGTTGAAGATGGCCCCAAGGTTTCAGGCAGAGGGAACAGGAAGGACAACAATATTAGAAAAATGTGTAAGGAGGGAAATAGGTTTGGGAGGAAAAATAAGAAGTTCAGTCTTGGCTGTGTCATGTTTAAAGTGGCAGTGACTTATTTTTGTTAGACCCTCTATTCACGAGTAGGCATATAGCAGACCATCTCGTTTTTTATAAGGGGTCTTAATTACTTTAATTTTCAACTCATCAATTTTTTTCTTTTTTCAAATTATTGTAAAAATAGTCCCGACCAAAATTCATAGGAAAAATTTCCAATTGATAAATCAAAAGCTAATGATAGTATACAGATACTCATCCACAATGAATAGGTCCCAAACGTCCCGACATGGCCATGCTTCGGACCGTAGTCCTGCTTCAGGGGAAACGCTGGAAGATGGAATCCAATTCGACAGAAAGAATGAAGACTGTGGTTATGCTCCGTGCATTTTCTTTTCTAAGCGCGAGCCAAATTTCAGCTCGCCGAATTTGGCTCGCGCTTAGAAAGAAACCCAGCAGTATCAAGCTAACTCCTTCTGGGTCCTTTAGGAAATGTGGAGACAGTTCCCAGATCTATTTAACAGTATTCAAGGGGGAGGTCTTTAGGGTCATGGAGCAGTGATGCCTTCTGTTCCAGAAATTTTCTCATGACTACCCCAGGGATGAGGCTAAGGTGGCCCTGCTATTTAACCTGCAATCGCACGGCAGAGGTGCGATCGCTGCTGGCTTTCGCAGGCCCGTCCCCCGCTTCGCCCCCCGCCCCCTGTACCGCGTGATTCACGACGCCATGGTAGGTTAGAAAATCTAGGCCTTAATTAGTTACCTGGCTAACTGTAGCCAACTAACTTTAGGACAGCTCTTTCACTTGACCAGTCTTAGCTGGCTAAGTCATCCATCTAACTGAATATTGGTGTTAGCTTGTTAACTTACAGGGTAATTTTCACATGCGTTAAAGGCTTAGGGGCGGATTTTAAGAGCCCTGCTCGCGTAAATCCGCCCGGATTTACGCGAGCAGGGCCCTGCGCGCCGGTAAGCCTATTTTAAATAGGCCTACCGGCGCGCGCAGACCCCGGGACTCGCGTACGTCCCGGGGTTTTCGGAGGGGGGCGTGTCGGGGGCGTGTCGTGGGCGGGCCCGGTCGTCGCGGCGTTTCGGGGGCGTGTCGGGAGCGTTTTGGGGGCGGGTACGGAGGCGTGGCTACGGCCCGGGGCGGTCCGGGGGCGTGGCCGCGCCCTCCGTACCCGCCCCCAGGTCGCGGCCCGGCGCGCAGGAGGCCCGCTGGCGCGCGGGGATTTACGTCTCCCTCCGGGAGGCGTAAATCCCCCGACAAAGGTAAGGGGGGGGTTTAGACAGGGCCGGGCGGGTGGGTTAGGTAGGGGAAGGGAGGGGAAGGTGAGGGGAGGGCAAAGGAAAGTTCCCTCCGAGGCCGCTCCGATTTCGGAGCGGCCTTGGAGGGAACGGGTTAGGCAGCGCGGCTCGGCGCGCGCCAGCTATACAAAATCAATAGCCTTGCGCGCGCCGATCCAGGGATTTTAGTGGATACGCGCGGCTCCGCACGTATCTACTAAAATCCAGCGTACTTTTGCTTGAGTCTGATGCGCAAGCAAAAGTAGGCTGATCGCGCTTCTTTTAAAATCTACCCCTTATCGAATGCGAAAAACGCCATTAACGCATGCGAAAACGCCTTTAACGCATGGTGCGATGCAAATCAGAAAAAGAGGAGGAGTTAGGGTTTACTGTTTTGCAAAGCCCTATTGCATGGCTTTAATTATACCTTTTTCAGTAGCATTAAGCTATGTGATAGCTTGTGTTAAGACATGTTGTTGCCCATTTTAGTTGTTTTAAAGAGAGAGAGAGAGAGACAGAGAGAGAAGCCATAATGCCCTCACCCTAGATAGGTATTTATATCTCTATCGAAGACCTACCTAGTAATTCGAGGTGAGGTTTAGATATTAGTGTAGGGGGTTAGGGGCCACTTTGACATTCAAAGTGAGACGTACGAACAGAACAGTGCTCTCTTGTGAAGATTTGATGACCTTCGGTGTGAGGAAACTCACTCAAAGATGAGATTTGTGCAATGTTCTCTCAACCTAGCTTGATGGACTCTCTACCTGGGTAACAATTCTGGCACTTATCAAAAAGTTATTGCAATTTGCAGTAACTTAGCTCTTCGCCTAGGTATTAGCATAAACTGCCTATTACCATAAAACACACCCCTTTTTCTATCGCATGCGATATTTAGTGCATTTTGATAAATCCAGGCCTTAACTGGATTTACACAACCTCGCAATTACACAACTGGACTGCCCCTAACTTAACCAGCTAAATTCAAGCTGGCTAATTTATTTGCCGGCTATAATTAAGGGAGATAAAGGCTGAATATAGCCAGCTAATCAATTTAGACAGATAATTATTACATTATCTGTCTAAATATCTAAGTAAAGTTATCAGATAAGTTTAGGTCTGCTTTTATACGGACCCATTTGTCCACATGAATTTGGCCAGATAGTGCTTAATATGGTGCTATCAGCTAAATATCAGGCCGATACAGTAAAACCTGCAAGAGAGCCGGCTATAATTAAGGGAGATAAAGGCTGAATATAGCCAGCTAATCCATTTAGACAGATAATTATTACATTATCTGTCTAAATGGATTTTGAATATGGACTTCAAAAAGTTTATGAGCAAACAGCCTGAATCTGTTTTCTGGTCAGCCCAAGATCACTCACAGTGTCGCATAGGCCATAAACCCTTATTTGTACAGTAGGTGTACCTAAAGGGGAAACTTCATTGTTCTTACTTCAGGATGAAGGGCTATCTCTTATGGATCCTAGCTTACATCTGTGCCTAGAGAGAGTATCTCATGGTCTTCTCCCAAGTAGGTAGGTTATTCATATAATTTAATCCAGATATTCTGTGGGACTTACTTGGATAAGATTTTTCACTAAATATCTAAGTAAAGTTATCAGATAAGTTTAGGTCTGCTTTTATACGGACCCATTTGTCCACATGAATTTGGCCAGATAGTGCTTAATATGGTGCTATCAGCTAAATATCAGTCCGATACAGTAAAACCTGCGAGAGAGCCAGCACACCGAGGCGAGCGTCCGCTCTCCCGATGTGCGCACAGGCCACTCCTGTGCATGCGATTTAGTATGCAAATGAGGGCCCATGGTAAAAAGAGGCGCTAGGGACACTAGCACATCCCTAGTGCCTCTTTTTTGACAGGCAAGGCAGCAGGCAGCGGGTTTGACAGCCGACACTCAATTTTGTCAGCATCGGTTCTCAAACCCGCTGACAGCCACAAGTTCAGAAAACGGATGCCGGCATAATTCAGCATCTGTCTTCCAACCCGCGGGCTGTGAGCCGATTAAAAAACATTTTTTTTTTAATTTTTAATTTTTTTAAATACACCCTCCGACTTAATAACGCTATGATATTAAGTCGGAGGGTGTACAGAAAAGCACCGGCAGAAATTAACGCCAGCCTTTGGGCAGGCATTAATTTTTGAAAGTAAAATGTGTGGCTTCGCTGCACATTTTGCTTTCTGGATCGTGCGGGAATAACTGAAAGAGCCATCAACATGCATTTGCATGTTGCGGGCGCTATTGTATAAGGGGTAAAGCTAGCGCGTCGAAAATGCGTGGCCAAACCTGGGCTAACGGTGCGCTCCACCAAACCGCACTGTACTGTATCATCCCGTATGTTAGCCCATCCTCGCCGTGCCTCCAACCCTAACACATTTTTCTGCAAATACCTTTTTTCTCACAAAGTTTTTGTACAAAATTACTCAAAGAGACTATACTTTTAAAGGAACAGATTTGTGTGGGTAAAAGTCAATTTACTCACATAAATTATTTGAATATGGACTTTTGAATATATTCAGATAAAATTAACTAGATATCTTTAGGCCTACTACTTGATTTACCAAAGTTACCCAGGCATTTCTAACTGGCCATTGTTGAATATTAGCATTGAGCACCTAAAGTTAAACCAGTGTTTCCCATCTCTGTCCTGGAGGCAAGTCGGGTTTTCAGGATTGCCACAATGAATATGCATAAGATAGATTTTCATACACTGGAGACCCAGTGTATGAAAATCTATTTCATGCATATTCATACAGATATCCTGACAATCAGACCAGTTAGATGTGCCTCCAGGAGACATTTTGAGTTAAACTATGCCCTGGGAACACACACCAGCACAACCTCTTTTTATCTGGCTAAATTTTGTATGTGTAATGATTTACTCAGATACAATTTAGGTAGTCAGTGGAATACGGGAATTGCAACAGCAAGATTTGTACAGCTAATTCCCAAAGTTAACCTGACAAACCTTTTGAATTTCGACCTCTGTGTAGTTAGATGAGTCACCAGCATGGAAGTCGAATTTCCAAGAATAAGGAAGGCAAAATAGTGTCAAAAAAGAAGGAAGCCATAGTCAAACTCAGGCCTAGATTTTCTAACGTACCGCGGCGTCATGAATCACGCGGTTCAGGGGGCAGGGGGGGCAAAGCAGGGGGCGGGCCTGCGATAGCCGGCAGCGATCGCACCTCCACGGTACGATTGCTGCCGCTTTCACACCCAAAAGTGCCATCGTAAAAGGTGATGCTATTGGGCGCGAAATTGGAAGCGAAAAGGCTCCTTACCTTTTCGCTGTCCCCGCTGTCTTCGCGGCGTCCGCCCCGACTCCTCTTCTTCCGGGGTAGTCGCCACCCGACTCCGCCCCTTTTTAGCTATCGCACGCGAAAAGGGACTTTTTGCAAGCGAAACATCCCTTTTTGCGTGCGCTGGTTTTAGAAAATGACCCCCTCAGTGAGGAAGGAGAAGGAGGATTTATCAGGGGAATGATAGATAACAGCTACTCAAAGCGATGGGGGGGCAAACAGGCAGACAATGTGGAGTTCAAAGGAATAAAAGGAGTAGGACTGAGGAAGGAGAAGGAGCTGAAACTTGCAGGAGGGTGAGAGTAATGGGCCAACATCTCTGCTGTCAACAAAGCAAGGTGTGAGAAAAAATATACTTTTCATGAGACAGAACAGCACCTGAGGAAGAGACATCAGGGAAAAGCCAGGCCTCAGAGCAAACATGTAGAAGAAAAAATAGATAAAATAGGTCATGAATGAGGGCAAGCTTGTTAGAAAATGAGAGGGCATTTTATAAGAAACATGAGAAGAGGAAGAGAAGCAGAGGAACAGGGATAAGGTCAGAGGGGTGATGGGTAGATGCATATAAATGGGGTTCCTTTCAAGGGTCAGGATTTGGATTAATATCTCCAGCTAAGAAGAGGAGAATAAAATTGCAGAAGTGATGAATGGATGTGAGATGACAATGATGACAGAAAATTACAAGGTAAGACCAAGGGAACATATTTTCCATTGATATGATTTTTTTTTTCTATTTTTGTTATTTTCAAAATAGTTAACAAGTCCATTAGGATGCATCTTCTGAATGTCTCCATCTAGCTGATGGCTCTTTAAAAGACTTGGATTCTTCCCTTCATGAATATGATAATTCGCAAACAAGGACAAAAGACAAACACAGAAACAGCATGCTGTCCTTCTTTGGATCAGTTTTAATTTCTTCTGGTAGCATAACATCCAGCATCCTTTCCACTTCATGTTCCTTGTGGACTACTGTCTGTTATTTTACTCTCCAATGGAGAGAGTGGATAGTTAGGAAATCCCATTTATCAAGGCTCCAAGTAGAATAAATAAAATGTGACACTGTCTTCCATTGTGGTTTTCCCACAATGCCTTTGTATCTGCCAACATGGAAGTTATCTACTCCTTTACAGACACATGAGTAACAGAATCAGTGGACACAGGCCTACACTTACTTTGTTGGTTGCCTCTGGACCCTCTTTCTCATCCTCTATCATTTTACCCAACAGTACAGAAATCTGGAGCTGCTGGGATGCAGTTTCCTCCAGTTCTGCTGCTTTCATGCCATCAACTCCATGTCAACTGCACACGAAAACATCACTCTTTCTGAATCTAGGACTAAGAAGAACTTTCAGCACAAAGAACAACACAGGTTTCACTAGCAAGGCAGTAATTTGGCACCCATCGCACTTGATCCTCATCGCCGTCTTTGCATCCTCAATGCTGAGCAGCACTCAACCTCTGAATGAAGAGCCATGGTGTGTTTGAGAATTTCACTCAAGGACAACTTCTCACACCCCCATCGTGTGTGATTCCTCGCCTCACTTCTACATGCATCATGGAATTAGAATGCCTCAGGATCTCTCCCATACTATATGGCCAGTAAACATGAGCTCTCCTCTTGGTTGGTTACTGGCTGCTGTATGCTGACATATGCCACACATCACTCAGGCATCTTCCCTTCTTGAAATTCTTGTTGTGTTTATACTAACAGAAGGTAGAGTGACTGTTTTATCTGCAGCATGCACAGAGGGGTGAATTTTTAAAGTGCTGCTCGCGTTAAAAGGCCCATATACGCAAGTAAATTGGCCATGTGTGAGCAACGTGTATTTTAAAAGCCACAAATTATGTGCAGATGCACGCGTGCATGAGTAAAAATAAAATGGCTGGAGCTAGGGTGTTTCAGGGGTGTTCTGGGGCAGACCCAAAATTTACACACGTAAATCTGGCCACTGCAGCACACAGCGGGCTGTAAGCCGCACATGTATTTATTTTTTTATTTAGTACATTTATATTCCGCTGAGCTACAGTTCTTAGTGGATTAAATTATTGCACACATATTACATCAAAATTTGCCTAGCTAAGAGGGTCATTTCTCAAATTGCGTTAGGGCATTATCGGGGGCGTTACGGCCCTAATGCCCGCAATAACACCATAAAGCATGCAATAAATAATGCATCACGAGATGCGTATGCAAATTTGAAAAATTTAGTGAGATGAGAGGAGTTTGGGTGGAGTTTATGAAATTGAGGGGTGCTTAACATTATGTGCGATTGTGGGATTTAATGCCAGAAATAACTACACCTTTTTTCTGGGTGTTATGCTGTGTGTTATGCCCGAAACAGGATTTGCAATAAATATTGCAAATTCCATTTCAGGGTGGGGGGCACACATATTAGGCAAATTTTTATACCACTGTAAAGGGGGCCATTCTGAACTTGGGGTGAAGTTTTGGTGGTGGGCTAGGTTTTGGGGGGCAGTTTGACATGCACAGTCAGAGGTATGAACAGTACAGTACACATCAGTGAAGATTTGATGTGATTTGGAGTGAGAAAAGGTATACAAAGATGAGATTTGTACGTTGCCTGGACTCTCGATCTAGCTTGATGGCAGCCTGGTAGAGAGTGCATCAAGCTCACCTCTCTCTCTAGGGGTAAGTTAGGTGCTAATCTGTTTTTTATTTTACAAATTGACCCCAAAGCAAATTAGGGTACAAAGAAGAACCATCAGTGATCTGAAGACCTATAGAGTATTTCATGTTGACTTTATTTTCTTTGTTCCTTTCTGCTATTCAACTGAAGGTTACAAGCACTGATCTACCCCATCCTTTTTCTTCACCTTTTACTATCCCATTCCCCACCCCCCATCACTACCACTACTGTGTATATTCCATTACATATAAGACAATTAGAGGGATACAGCACTTCAGATAATGCACGTCTTAGAATAACAGTCTAGAAGAATGATGATGTCAGCATGTCCTAAGAATTTTTATAAATGGTCTCTGAATTGGCAGGAATCCAGTACAGTGAAGACAAAAATTGTAGGTATTCTCTATAACAAATGTATGCAACATTGCTCAAAATTTGCTCTGATGTTTTCAAAATAAGCATACTTTTTCCCTAAAATTCACAAGATGCAGCTGAGCAAAAAAATCATCATTAAGACCTAGATCCAGCTGACAGGAAGACATTTCAGTCCCTCCTACCGGTGAAGAATGAAGGGACTTCCTAAATGGTAAGTAGCCATTCCAGAGTGGTGGGGGGGGGGGGGGGGAGAGGCGAGGAAAGAGAAGAGTCAGGAATAGCATCAGATGGGTTTCTTCATTCTTGGTTGTAGTGAGGAGAGCTCTTCATTATAACATCATGAGATTGAGAGGAGTACCCTGGAAAGGGATCATCATTGTAACATCAAAGGGGAGAGGTATGGGAAAGGCCCAGAAAGGGGGCACATTTTAGATCAGGGGGGCCCTGAATTTGGAAAGAATGCCACAAGGACATGGCTTCCCTCCTGTATTAAATGCTTGCATGCTAGCTGTGTGGCTACACAAGCATTTAACCAAAGCAGATGTTAAGTTTTAAGCTTGAGGGCACTCAAGGTAAAAATTGGAAGGGTAAAGCAAACCATATTATTTCCATGAGCCTGATAAAGTCTAATTTGCATGATATTCCCTTTGACCCCAGTGTAGCATGTATGTTTGAGCATTAGTGCTTAGCATGCTATTCCCAATGCATGCTAAATGGCCTTAGTGGGTCATTTTCAATAGCTTTCGCACGCGAAAAGGGACTTTTCGCACAAGAAAAGTCCATTTTTGTGTGCAATAGGGTGATCGGGGCGGAGTCGGCCCCGGAAGAGGAGGAGTCGGGATGGCACCGGGGCCAACGCTGCAGAGACATCGCTGGCGGTGAAAGGTGAGGACCCTTATTGCTGCCAGTTTCATGCCGAATAACTACACCTTTTATGGTATAGTTATTTGGTGCGAAAGTCGGTAGCCAGCACACAGCAGTGGTGCGATGGCTGCCAGGTTTCGCAGGCCCGCCCCCCACTTCACCTCCCCACCCCCCGGTACCATGCAATTCACTATTCTCTGCGAGAATAGTGAATCCAGGCCTTAATGTGCATACTAATCTTTAGGCACACTTATGCGCAAAGTCCACTTTGAAAATTAATAGAACTGCTCACACAACTGTGGCTCATTCATTTACACCTTCTAGACAACTGGTGCAAATGATCATGTGAACATTTATGAACATGCTTTTGAAAAACAAAAACAATGGCATAAATGAATTCCCCTAATGAACAAATGTACTCCTCTTGATAATCAACGAATCCACTATTTTTCTAAACAAAATATCGATTGTGTAGCTTTAATCTAAATCCAACATATTTATATTTTCCCCAAAAATATATTGTGTATACATGCACTATTTTGCATCTGCTTTTTTCATTTCCTTTTTTTTTCATATTTAAAGGACCTTCATAACACCCTGCCAGTAACGAGTAAAGCTTACTCAATTTTTTTAACGCATCGGGTCATTTTTAATCATTGGTCCATAATATCTACACATAATATTAGAATATTCTTTTTCGGTTTTTTTGATAACTAAAAATTACTTTCACCAACTTTGTTCAATATTGTTTAAAGTACTTCCCTTTTCGGGTGAATGTTCAATTATCTGGTCCAGAGTTTTGGTTCTTGGTTCGACATGATCATGTTTCGCTGGCCGCTTCATCGGGAAACCGCTGGTATCGCTAACTCTGTTTGGGGAGTTTTTCTTCTGTACAAATAATCCCTCCTGTGGCCGTCCTACTACTCGATCACGGCTCTAAGATGCTTAGACGAAGCGGCCAGTGAAACATGATCATGTCGAACCAAGAACCAAAACTTGGGACCGGATAATTGAACATTCACCTGAAAAGGGAAGTACTTTAAACAATATTGAACAAAGTTGGTGAAAGTGATTTTTAGTTATCAAAAAAAAACTGAAAAAAAATATTCTAATATTATGTGTGGATATTATGGACCAATGATTAAAAATGACCCGATGTGGTAAAAAATAGAGGAAGCTTTACTCGTTACCGGCAGGGTGTTATGAAGGTCCTTTAAATATGAAAAAAAAGGAAATTAAAAAAGCAGATGCAAAATAGTGCATGTATACACAATATTTTTTGGGGGGGGAAATATAAATAAGTTGGATTTAGATTAAAGTTACATAATCGACGTTTTGTTTAGAAAAATGAATTCCCCGCCACAGTTCTGCCCCAGGAATGCTTTTTTCCAAGTATGTGTACAAGTAGACACACAATCACTTCCGTATCTATTTTTATGCAGACAATCCCTGAGGTCATTTTCAAGAAGCCTGTTTGTTGCATGCATGCATTTGAAAATTCCCGCCATAAATTAGCAATCCTGAAACTGTGCATTTTGGGACAAAGCCCACAGGTGCTTCTAATCCATGGGCTTTGCAGCAACTTTTAAAGCAAAAGAACATACAGGCTTCCAGTCTGGAACCTGCCATGGACATTGCCACCTGCTTTATTCTGCGGGTTGAGTTTGGCTGGAAAAGGACGCCTGTAGAGTTGAAAATGCAATCTCCATGCATATTTTCTTTCCCTGACCTAGACATACCCCTGGCAAAGCCTCCATTCACTACACTGTGGAACAACCCACAGACTTTTAGCCACATTGGAGGAGAGAACATTTCAGCAAGCTAATTTACGTGCAGAAATTTCCATTTACCTGCTCAAATATTTAAAATCACTTGCTAAATATATATATTTTTTTAAAAAGCAAAAGCCGAATAAGTCGCGCCTCTAAACTATGAAAAGCAAATAGTTTTCCGAAAAGAAGTATGAAATAAATATCAGAGTTGTTTCCCTTCAAGGCGGTGCACTTCGGTGTGAATGTTATCAGTTGATCTCAGATCTAAGTGACCTGCCTGGAATGCCTGACAAACAAATTTTCTCATGAATTATACATATTAATGAAAACTATACTTAATGGGAGTCTGGAAACAAGGCAGGTATTTCCATCACCTAGGGGTGAAAGCCCTGCAAATTAACAACAAGACGGTTCATTGAAGCAGGTAATGGATTGGTTTGCAAATACAAGAAATCTTTGTGGGAATGAGTGTGATCATTCATATAGTCCATTTGCTAATTATTGTTAGTATGAACGTTATTTTTAACTGCTTTTTAGGGACTTTGGGAAAGAGTTTCCTAGTCAATCATCGTTCTGCAGCATTGGGAGGGTGATAGCCATTGAAAGCATTGGCTTTTAATTATTAGATGACAATGGATTAAATGCGTACTCAAATATAAGTTTCGTATGCAGACTGTGCAATAATTGCTGCATGAACAAGACATGCTCTTGTGCTTTAAAGCCTTGGATTGTGCTGGATTTCTCATGTGTTCTCTTCAGTTTCTGTTTTCTTTTGTTATTGATTGTGAAGTAGTTTAACAAAAGGACTGCAAGCAAGGAAACCTAAAGTGGCCCATAGAAAGGATAAATATAAGGCCATCCTGAACATTCATAAGCATAAACACTTGCGGGCGGATTTCCAAAGCCCTGCTCGCGTAAATCTGCCCGGATTTACGCGAGCAGGGCCTTGCGCGCCGGCGCGCCTATTTTCCATAGGCCGCCGGCGCGCGCAGAACCCCGGGACTCGCGTAAGTCCCGGGGTTTCTGAAAAGGGGCGTGTCGGGGGCGTCGCCGAGTGACGCCGCATTTGGGAGGCGTGGCACGGCGTTTGGGGGTGGGCCCAGGGCGTGGCGCCAGCCTGGGGCATTCCGGGGGCATGGCCACGCCCTCTGGAACCGCCCCTGGGTCGGGTCTCGGCGTGCCAGCAGCCCGCTGGCGCGCGTGGATTTACGTCTCCCTCCGGGAGGCGTAAATCCATGGATAAAGGTAGGGAAGGGGTTTTAGATAGGGCCGGGGGGTGGGTTAGGTAGAGGAAGGGAGGGGAAGGTGAGGGGAGGGCGAAAGAGAGTTCCCTCCGAGGCCGCTCCGATTTTGGAGCGGCCTCGGAGGGAACGGAGGCAGGCTGCACGGCTCGGCGTGCGCCGGCTGCCCAAAATCGGCAGCCTTGCGTGCGCCGGCTGCCCAAAATCGGCAGCCTTGCACGCGCTGATCCAGGATTTTAGAAGATACGCGCGTATCTTCTAAAATCCAGCGTACTTTTGTTTGCGCCTGCTGCGCAAACAAAAGTACGCGATCGCACAGTTTTTAAAAATCTACCCCTTGGATTTTAAAAGCCCTGCGTGGACCAAAACCAGGAGATACGTGCACAAGTTGGGCCAGCGAGCTTCAAACGGATTTTAAAGGGCACTCTGATATGCAGGTACTTGCCACTGCGTGCACAAATGAAATGTTCAAAAGGGGCAGGGTGTGGGCATGGTCGCTCCTGGAATTTAACTTGAAATTAGCATGTAAATACCTGTGCACGCAGACAAGCGCTGAGGTCCCCTGCTACATAGCTAAACTTCTGCTACGGATGATGTGTAAGTTGTAAAACAAAGAATTCTAGGAAGATCAGTGGGATTTTAAAGTTTGGAGGTAACAGGGGAGAAGGAAGGCTAGTAAACTAGGGGGGTTTGGAAGTCCTATTCCTTACCTGGGCGAACTGGGAATGAATTGGGAAAACTGGTAATGGCATCGGCACGCATATTTTTTAAAATCCCCCCCACATGCGTGGTAGAAGCGGCATTTGCGTGCATCCACTTAAAATTGCATGCATGTGTGTGGATGGTCAAGCTATTTTATAACATGTGCGCATATACACGCATATTTTATATAATGGCCGCATCCTGATGAACATGCACACATGTGTGCCTGTGCACCAGTTTAAAAGTTACCATCATATTGGTTGGGTAAGATTGTTGAAGGCCATTTCCGTGGGCAAAGCACTGTGTTACACATGGACACAACTTTGAAAATTACTTCAGAATGGACAGATAGCACTATTTTGTTTCAAGAGGTAAATAGATATGAATGGATCCTTTTTTTATTATTATTAAATTTATTAAAGGTGGAAAAAAATCAGGTAGTGAAATCCAAGCCTTTCCCGAACTGGTGAGACTCGGCTTGAAGATACCATATGAAAAAAACTGAGCAAACTCATCAAAAAAGAAATGTAACTGAAATGTATCTATAGGTAAAGAAGATAAACCTAAAAGCTAGAGTGGTGACCAAGAAAGCAATAAGAACAAACAACATCTAGGTATCAACCAATGTTGCTGGGGAGCGCTAGGGATTGGTCCCTATTCAGGATAGAGAGTGTGCCCTTGGGTCACGACACAGCCCTAGAGGGGAACTCCGGAGAAGCGCCAAGGCAGGCGCCAAGGCAGGCAGATGTATTTGAGCATGGGCGAACAGGCTGAAGACTTGGGGCCCCTGACCTCTGCCGAACTCGAACGCACCAGGAGAGACCCAGCAATGCAATGCTGGTCTCTTGGGTAGCCCTCCGGCCCTTTCGGATCTGCCACCTGGGAACGGCAGGTGCGACAGGATGGACAGAGGGTGAGGACTGGCGATGACTGTGGAACAAGGACAAAACAGGTACTTGGAAACTTGAATGAGATGAGACACTTGGAGACTCAGACAGGCACTACCCCTCAGGGTGCCCTACACAGCCCTTCGTGGGCTGGTTGTGAACCACCCTGTCCCACTGCATGCCCTACACAAACTGAAGAGGCTGGCTACGAACTATGTGGCGAGTGGGATGAGCGCAGGACTGAAGCTCGACACAGAAGAGGAATCCAGGTAGCGCTTGAAGATGGATCTGACTGGAACAGAGCTCTAGTGACTAGGAACAGGACTCAAGCTCAGTTTCAAACATGGATTCAGGCAAACTCAGGATGGTCATCTGGTGGTGGAATCTGGAGGCGAGACAAGGCTGGAATACCCGGAGCCAGGAACTGGAGGAACCGGGACAACTGGACACAGGAACTGAAGTACCGGAACAACTGGAGACAAGAACAGAGGACAGGGACATCTGGAGACGAAAACATATGGAGAAGAGGACATCTGGAGACAGTTACCGGACAACTGGAATGACAAGGCACAGGATGCACAAGGACGCAGGATCCAACGAGAGACCAGGAACCACAGACAAAGACAAGGGAGCTCTCATGAGGAACACAGACCTTGAAGGAGAGACAATGGACCTCGGAGCCTCCTGGATGAAGAACTGGAACGGAACATCCAGGAGCAGGCAAGCTCCTTGCAAAGGTGACGAGGGACTGGTGAGGAGCCCTTTTATCGGGCTGAAGATAAGTTGCCGGGATGACGTCATCAGGCAAGGCCATGGGGCTTTTCCTGCTGCGGGCCCTTTAAATGCTGTGGAGAGGCACGACCGCACACCTAGGAAGCTGGAGCCAGGAACAGCAGTGGCAGCGTTCATGCTGTGAAGAACAGAGGCTGGTGGCAGCAGAGGCTGCCCCATAGGGGCAACACCAGCGGCGTCTCCCCTGCTGCAAGGCAAGTGGGGTTAACAGCAGTTTCCAGGCCGCAAAGGAAAGACAGTAGTGTCAGCGGCTCCACGCCGTGGAAGTGGAGGACTCGAGCAGTTCCTTGCCACGGAAGGAGCAGGGCAGCCTGGGCGGTTCCCAGGCTGCGGGGAGAGCAGTGGCGATGGCGGGCTCCAGCCGCAAGGAAGAGAGCTCAGTGGTGCTCCTGCCGCGCAGAGGAGGAATCGTCGGCGGCTCTCAAGCTGCGTCAGGTGAGAGGTTGCTCACAGCTAGGGCCCATGAGCAGCATTGTAACAAATCTGTGCAAATTCTCAATTGAATATTTTATATATACTTAAAAATACAATTTATAAATCTTTAGCAGATTGCCAATGCTAAGGTTCATTAATTTGCTTCCATTAAGGGAAACTGATAGAAAAATAGCTCATAAAAGTTTACATGTGCAAACCAAACTCAGGACACTCAAACACCAGCATAAAACACAAGTGTCCATGAAAATCTCTAAAATTCTATCAGGAAAGACAATCCAAAGGCCATTTCCATTGTAAAGCTAAATCTTCCACATGGTAACAAGGGACAGCCATCCCAATGATTCTCCACTATCTTTGGTCCTTTTTACAAATTTTGAGGCCGATGCTCTAAAGTGGACTGAACTTCAATGCTCACTTTAGGAAACAGTGCATGCTATTTTCCTAACAGGACTTCCATGCAAATGAGCTTGGTAGAAAAAGAGCATAAGTAGTTTAGCATCAAGCATTTTTGCAAAACTATAACCATTCCTCATAGAGGTGTAGTTAAAGACTTTGCAAAATCACTTTTTTAAAAATATTTACACACGTAGTTTTGCAATGCTTTCATAGATAATGAGCTGCTTTGCATAATTTTTCATCACAATGACTCACTAACTGAATTTAAATAAGGATTTGTATGTGTGAATCAATGTGCAAAATTTAGCTATTTGCTTTGAAAATAAAATTGTGTATGCTAAAAGAGGAAATAATGAGCGCTATCGCAAATAATATGCACTGTTAGCCCTTTTAGCACATGAAGTGGCCTTTTCACAATTTGGTGCTGCTTAGTACATTGGCCTCTCTGCTATGATTTAACTGACTCTAAATATGCATCACGAGGAGAATGAAGTGGTAACACTCCTTAAGAGCTGAAAGTAATGTATAATGACCCAGAAGTATCTACAAAATTATAGAAAGTATAAAATAATAAAACAAAAATGATATAAAATATTATTAGGATAATAAAATAAAAATTGGACATAAATATAGAAAAGAAAAAGTGTAAGATATGGGCCTGATTTTCAGAAGCATTTACACATTTAAAATTGGGTTTTACATCTGTAAATGCACTTTACCCGTTTAAGTGAGCATTTGAAAATTGCTACAATAAAATATGTGCCATTAAATTGTCAATAGATTTTACCTGCGCTGAGAACCCTTAATGCAGGTAAATGGGTTTTGAAAATTGCTACAATAGTATGTTACATTTACATGCGAAACTCCTTTGAAAATTCACCTATTAATGAATGAAAAATGTTTGCAAATGAAAAAGCTAGACAACAAATAAATAAACTAATAGACAATATATTTAATGAGATTTGTATATTTCACATGTTATGGCAATTTTTTTTTATTATTAGTAACCCGGGCCCATAAATTACCATTAATGTGACTTCAGGTGATTAATATGCATATAAAGCATTAACAAAGTTTAATAAATAGACCAATTTTGGAAAATATAGATTGTCTATGCCTCTTGGGTATTCTGAATATTTTTTGTGGCCCTTTTGAATACATTTTGGAGTGTTTCAAAACACACCAAATAACAATCAAATATCCCATATGGCAGCAGTAGACATTCACAAAAACCTGATATATGGCCATATTTGCCTACTGGATACCCAATCCTTGAGGGATAAACAGACCCCTAAAAAATGTTGTCCTTATATCTGTAATTAATTCAAGACTTCTGTACTTAGGTGTTTATACATTGTAAATGTAGATGTTATTTTTCCAGCTAATTAAAGGTTCTTTGAGAACACAAAAAATCTGTTTATCAGTGTTTTTGCAGCATAGGTACTATTGCTGTTGAACTAAATACAACACCAGCATAGAAAAAAATATTAAATCAGAAAGGAGGACCAAAGCAGGCAAGGGAAGAGGATCAGAGTACTGGGGGAAGTGGTCTTTTTCTGGTATTTATTCATTTAACATTTATCTTTTTGCATTGAGGTATTTTATCAGTTAAAACCTAAAATCAGAAGCCCTGAAATGTCAAGTATTATAGGAACCTTTTATTCAAACAATCAAAAAGCACAGAAAAATATCAATACACAGCAGATTGTCTTATTTTTTTAAATCCAAGTCCAAGAACTTTTTGGCATGAGTTCAGACCGAGAAATGGCATTTAAGTCAAAAAGTAATAAACTTAAGTATTGCAAAAACAATCCCTAAGCTTTACAATAAACCTATCTCACTTTTTCAAAATCTATTTGTTCGAAGATTTGTCTTTTTAACTTTACATTTTTGTTATATTAGTGATATTAAGGTGTCTGTTTAAAGCTAACAGTTATTTGGAGGCCATTACTTTAAAGTGCAAAGTGATTTCACAAAAGGAAGTTTCGTGCAAAACACCCTGGACAATGAAAAAGGACTGTTGAAGGACTGGGTTATCTGGTGGAGGTTTCAGCAAACCGGTAATTTCAATTATGCATGCATAATATAAAATAAACCAATTTCAGCACGTGAACAGTGTTTCATATGAGAAAATCACAAAATTTTTTGCATGTAAAATATACACAAGCATGTTTTAAAAATAGATAGGGAAAGCATGTGCTTTCAATGCACTGCTGATATTCATGCGTAAGGAAACAAATTCTAGAAAATACTGTTCTGTGGCAACTCTTGATTCTCATTTCACCCTGGACCAATATCAGTTCAGATTTTGAAAATATCACAGTACTGAAATGTTGCTTTTGTCAAGCTTCGACATAATTCACCAGGGATTTGATAGTGGCACTTCTTTTGCTCTCAGATTACTAGATATCTGGTCTACTTTCAATATCATTCATCACTCTATTCTTCTTTCACACCTTACTTCTCTTGGAATTTCTTGTTCACTGCCTACCTCTCCAATCTTACTCAAAAAGTTATATTTGGGTCTGATGATTCTTGCTTTTCTTTACCCTTTGGAGTACCCCAAGGCTCTGCCTTATAAGAACATAAGAAATTGCCATGCTGTGTCAGACCAAGGGTCCATCAAGCCCAGCATCCTGGGCTTGATGGCCCTGCATCCTGGGCTTGATGGACCAAACCAGGCCACAAGAAACTGGCAATTATCCAAACACCAAGAAGATCCCATGCTACTAATGCAATCAACAGCAGTGGCTATTCCCTAAATAAACTTGATTAATAGCATTTAATGGACTTCGCCTCCAAGAACTTATCCAAACCTTTTTTGAACCCAGCTACACTAACTGCACTAACCACATCCTCTGGCAATAAATTCCAGAGCTTTATTGTGCGTTGAGTGAAAAAGAATTTTCTCCGATTAGTCTTAAATGTGCTACTTGCTAACTTCATGGAATGCCCCCTAGTCCTTCTATTATTCGAAAGTGTAAATAACCGAGTCACATCTACTCGTTCAAGACCTCTCATGATCTTAAAGACCTCTATCATATCCCCCTTCAGCCGTCTCTTCTCCAAGCTGAACAGCCCTAACCTCTTCAGCCTTTCCTCATAGGGGACCTGTTCCATCCCCTTTATCATTTTGGTTGCCCTTCTCTGTACCTTCACCATCTGCAGCCCTTTTTAAATTCTCTTTAACTCCTCTATGCAGATTATTTGCCAGCCTTGGGGTACATTGTAAATTGTCTGATGATGACATACAATATTTCTTTCCTTTCAAATTCACGTGAACACTCACCAAACAGTTTATTTCTGTTTGTTTATCCACCATCCAAGACAGGTTAAAACACAATAAACTTGCTTTGAACATCAGTAAAACTAAAATCATGATTTCCTCTCACAAACATCCCTGACAAAATACCTTTTAATGGTCATTCAATTCCGATTTCATCAACTGTTCGTAATCTTGGGGGCAGGTTTTATTATCGGCGCATGCGGGGTACATTTGTGCGTGCTACCCGGCGTGCACAAATGTACACCTGATTTTATAACATGTTATAAAATCCAGGGTCGGCACATGCAAGAGGGTGCACACTTGTACACCTTGCACACGCCGAGCCCTAGGGGAGCCCCGATGGCTTCCCCCCATTCCCTCTGAGGCTTCTCCGAAATTAGAGTGGCCTTGAGGGAACTTTCCTTCTGCTCCCCCCACCTTCCCCTCCCTTCCCCTATCTAACCCACCCCGCAGCCCTATCTAAATCCCCCCTAGCTGCCGGTGTGCCATCCCCCAGCACAGCTGCTGTGCCGGAGGCCTTGGTCCCGCCCCTGGATGGCCCGCAGACCGCCCACGGACCAGTACCTCGCCCATGACCCTGCTCCTTTCCCGCCCCTTTTCAAAGCCCCAGGACATACGCACGTCCCGGGGCTTGCGCACTTCGCCAAGCCTATGCAAAATAGGCTCAGCGCACGCAGGGGCAGGTTTTCAGGGTTACACGCATAAGTTATGCACGTAGCCCTTTGAAAATCTGCCCCTTGGTGTCCTTATTGATTCCTCATTGTCTATGCATGCACACATTAAATATTTGACACAACCCTCTTTCTTTAAGTTGTATCTTCTGCAACATCTGAATCCCCTATTAGATCCACCTGATTTTCAAACAGTCCATCGGTCACTTCTCTTCTCTGGACTTGATTACTGTAACTCTCTTCTCACTGATTTACCTGATTATGCTATCCGTCCTCCACAAATTAAACAATACTCTGCTGCTTGCCTTCTAACTCGTACTCCCATATGAGATCACATTACTCCCATTCTGCAATCTCTTCACTGGCTCCCCATAGCCTTCCATGTTCAATATAAACTAGCCATCATTATTCACAATCTTTTGAATAACATTTCTTCTCTATAGATATCAGCTACTTTGAAATTATATAATCCAATATGGACTCTATGATCCTCAAACAAAGGACTTTTGGAAATTCTGTTTTCGAGGCTTATTCATCTTGATGAGATCAAGGAGTGTGCCATCTCTACAGTTGG
This sequence comes from Rhinatrema bivittatum, assembly GCF_901001135.1. Lineage (NCBI taxonomy): Eukaryota > Metazoa > Chordata > Amphibia > Gymnophiona > Rhinatrematidae > Rhinatrema > Rhinatrema bivittatum. The sequence goes on along the minus strand of NC_042616.1, from coordinate 532,231,202 downwards.
ATTCATGTTGTGAAACTCCCTTCCAGTGAAATAATATCAATTTCAGATCAAAACCTTTTTAAGACGACATTCAAAATGTTCTTCTTTTAAAAAGAATACGCCTCAGCTAGCTGACCCTCAAGCTATTGTCGATAGGTCTGGCAAGTGTCTTCCTCAGCTATGTCTGTCACAAGATTGTTCACTTGTTGTATATATATATATATATATATATTATATATCTATATATATATATATATATATATATATATATATATATATTTATATATATATATATATTTTTTTTTTTTAATGGATATTTCTTTGTACCCTAACGTGAATTTTGGAAGGGTGGAGAACAAATATATTAAATAAATATGCATTTATTTTAGGGGGTAGACATAGCATATTTTACCTGATATGTGTAGGTTATAAAATACTATAATAGATCTCCACGTGGTCATATATGTGCATATATGGGGCCATGCAGAGTTGTTTAAAAATTACTCTCAGTATTTGCTACAAACAAAAGTGTATTGATGACATCGGAGTTAGATCCAAGATGGCTGACGCATAGTCTGCAGTGTGAACACCGTCGGGCTGAACTCCTAATAGAATTACCTGATATTTCATTTTTTCCTGAATGGGAAGGAAAAGGAAACCACGAGCTGGGAACTTTTCTGCAGTACCTGCTCCTGTTACCTTGACTGGCCCGATGGATGCGCACATTTTGCGAAGCAGCCCGATATCGAGGCCTCAGCTGCTGGAGGGAGGGGGAGGGGAATCAGAGCTCCCCTCTCTCCCTGGCTCAATTTCGCCTTTGAGCCCCGAAGAGAGAATGCCACCCGACAATCCTGCTCTTGCCAGGAGCAACCGTGACTCGGAGGGAACGCCGACAGCCCACGCGGCAGTTGGGGCGGTACCAACAGGGTCCGTACCGGCAGCAATGGCGGTGGAGAGCCCAGGATACAGCCTGGGCCAATTGCAGGACATCGAGCAAGGAGCTAGACCGAAGGAACCGTGGTCAGTCAGCAAAGGTACTGTTCCCAAGCAATTAGGTGGGATTTCAGCTTTAACTTCAGTAACAAGACCATCTGTCTTCACTTTAGAGAATATCTGGGACGCTATTCTGGAGTTAAAAGCTTTAATAACCCAGCAAGTTTCTATCTTGACTTTGAAATGTGGGGACTTGGAAAGTAAAATGACTGAGATATCTAATGTGACAACTGAATATGAACAACAACTAATATCAGTAAGGGTTCAATCCAACTCTGTGCAACAGATGCAAGCGGCATTAATTAAGGAAAATACAAATTTGAATATGAGGATAGAAGCACTAGAGAATTCTGTAAGAAATAGGAACCTTAGATTAATAAACTTTCCAAAATTGCTGTTAATTCCTCCCAGGGAGATGTTTAAGAGGTACCTGGTAGAGGTATTGAAGGTTCTGGAAAATGTGATCCCTCCGGTTTCAAAAATATATTATTTACCACAGTTAAAATAGGCTCCTGAGAATCAGCGTGGTGATCAGGTTGAAGATGAGGTGTTTACACCATTAATACCAGTGAGAGAGCCTACTATAGATGTGTCAGCATTGCTGGAGACTTCTGACACAGAGATGGCTGTACCCGCTACATTAATTGTACCCTTAACTTTAGAACCGGATAAAGAATGGCTATTAAAATTGTATTTCCGTCATAGAACTGAGCAGTTCCTGCATTACAAGGTCAAAATATTTCCAGACGTCGCCAGGCAGACTCAAAAGAAAAGAACAGTTTTTGTTAATGTGCACACAAGCTCAACAAATTGGGGGAGTATTTTTTCTTAAGTTCCCATGCAAATGCATGATCAAATTTCAAAATAAATCTTATGTTTTTTATGACCCTCCCCAACTTACTCTGTTTTTAGTTGGGAAAACACAACCTGCTGTACTTGATGGGAATCCTTAGTTATAATATCTTTGCTAAATCTCATTGTATAATGGCTGTTTTTGTGACTATTGCTATTTCTTCGTAAATATTTTCCTTAGGTTGAGAGATGGATCTTCCTCATTTTGAGGACTAGAATTTAAAGATTGAGAGAAAATTGTAATTTAGGCATGGCATATGTTAAAAATGTTTCTTTGATTAACTCTGGTGAACTCTCATATCATTTATTATTTTTTTCTGTTAAGATGTAATGTCTTGTTTAATTAAAAATTGCATAAATAATTTTTTTTTTTTAAAAAGTGTATTGATATTCTGCATTACTGTGCTGCTGCAATATATTGCCCTGTAAAGCAGCTCATTAACTCAAAAGTCAACAAAAACCAGCACAAGAAGATGTCTTTGTGGGTCAGATTTTGGAAAAAAGATAACTACACATTATTGAGGTGTAGTTTTCTTTTTTTTTGAGTAGTCCCCTAAGCTCAGGTCTGCATGCAAGTTTCTACCTAGCTCATTTCCATAGGTAGAAAACTAGCACACAAATGAAGATGCTTACCTATGGGAAATCCTGCAGATTAGTACATCAGCCTCTTGATGACAATGAGAGGCTTGTATTCCGTAGGCACGAACTCTTTAACTTAGTTCTGCTTAGTTTTAGAACATAAGAAGAACAATTATGGTCAGACCATTTTCTGGTTACTTTTATGACTGAGTGCCATATAAAGCTTGACAAGAAAAGTTCTTTTACAAGAAATTAGTGCACCCCATGATCAATGTACCAGAATTTGCTTGAAGGTGGGGTGAGATGATCTGGGATCATAATTGAAGCATAGAGCCTGTTAATGATTCAGTACAATTATGGAATACAAGCCTTATTGAATCATATAATTATGTTGCCCTAGCATTTGAAAAGAAAGTTAGGGCCAGAAGTAATTCTGCTCCTTGGTTTACGAGTGCTCTATTTATGCAAAGATGTGCTTTGCGTAGAGCAGAATAAAATGGAGGAAATGTGTGAATGATCAGACTAAACAGAAATATGATCTACTTTTAAGAGAGTATCAATTTACATGCCAGACTGCTAAACGGCATTTCTATTTCGGAATGCTAGAGAAAGTGAATCAACTGCTAGAGTTATTTGCCACTGTTAGGAAATTGGCAATACAATTATCTATTAATCAGGATTTTCCAAATTGCGAGGCTTTGGTGAAACATTACTATAAAAAAATTCATGATATCCGAAGTCAAGTTTCAGGACTGATATCTGTTGACAAAACTGATTGATCAAGCAGAGGTATGGAGTGAGTTTAGATCATTAACGCTAAAGGAAGATAACTCTATAGTATCGTATTTGAAATCTACTTCTTCCAGGTTGGACCCATGCCCTTTCATAGATGTTAAATCCCTGAAGAAATCCACCTATGGGGTATTGTGAACCAGTCACTGAATGAAGAAGTTATTCCTGAGACTTTAAAAATTGCAATTGTTAGACCAATTTTAAAGAATGAGAATGATCCCAGTGGAGACTTGTCGAATTTTAGACCAATACCCAACTTGCCAACTTTGGCAAAAATAATAGAGAAAGGTGCATTAATATAATTAGATGAGTATGTGGAAAAGAACAACCTTCTTGATAAAAATCAATTTGGTTTCTGTAAAGGGCACAACACCGAATTGTTCATGTTGTCCTTGATGGATACCCTATTGGGGCAGCTGGATCAGGGTAAGGTCAAGTGAGTATCCTGGAACAGCTTCATGTGTCAGCTGCCTTTGACACATTCAACCATACAATTTTATTGTCAAGGTTGGAGGCCTATGATCTTTCAGGACAGGTTTTTAAATGGTTTAGATCTGTTTTATCTGGGATAATGCAAAGGATACAATTGGGTGAACTTAGTTCTAGTTGGTATAAAATAAATTTAGGAGTTCCACAGGGTTATGTACTATCCTCCATTCTATTTAACCTTTACCTTGCCCCTTTGGGAAAACTGTTAAAGGAGTTAGGTTTAACATACTTTATTTATGCAGATGATGTGCAGTTCTACATTCTATGTGATAGAGATGGCAAGTTCCCTGTATTTTTGGAGTATATAATTTATATAAGGTTATCCACAGTGGATAAGGTTACACACTGTCCCTTATTGAGTATATAATTTGCAATGTTACTTATTATGTTTCCTCTGTTGTTTTCCTTTAGGTACTGTTCCTTTTCTCCTCTTCCTGTTTTTACCTCTCTTCTCTTGCCCCTTCTCTCTTCCTATCTGCTCCCTCTTCCCCCCACCCTGGTTTTTGTAATTTCCTCCTTCAGTTATATTGTAAACCGGCATGATGTACCCACGAATGTCGATATATAAAAGCTAATAAAATAAATAAATAAATAAAAATTATTATTCCTTAAAGATTGTCTTGTAAGGGTAAAAAATTGGTTGGCAAGAAATGGATTAGTCCTGAATTTAGAAAAAACCAAATTGTTATGGGTGGGCCCTCCAGCCTTGGTTTCCACCATGCCTTCTGTTAACGTTGAGAACATTGTATTGTCACTTTTAACAGAGGTAAGAAATTTAGGATTTATTCTGGATTCTCATCTTACTTTTCATTCGCAAGTTCAACGTGTGACTCAGATTTCCTTTTTTAAGTTGAAATTGGTTAAGCCATTAAAAAAGATATTACTAACAGAAATGTTTAGAATTGTCCTGCAAGTTTTAGTTTTAGGGCAATTAGATTATTGTAGTTCTCTTTATGTGGGCTTGCCCAAAAAATGATCATATGTGTTACACTTGGTGAAAAATACCACTGCCTATGTACTGATGGGGTTGCGACAAAGTGACCACATTCAGCCCACACTGAAAGAACTGCATTGGTTGCCAGTGCAGTTAAGATCAAAATGCAAGCTCCTTTCCAACTGTACACAAGCGTATGTTCTCTGATAGTGGATGTATGGGAAAATAAGTGTGGGAGCTTGCTGGGCAGCTTGCTGCACTTGTCCACATTAAATTTCATCTTCCAGTCTCACAAGATCATCCTGCAATTTATCACTATCCACTTGTGATTTAACTACTCTGAATAATTTTGTGTCATCTGCAAATTTGATCACCTTACTTGTCGTACCCCTTTCCAGATCATTTATAAATATATTAAAAAGCACTGATCCAAGTACAGATCCCTGAGGCGCTCCAGTGTTTACCTTTATTCCACTAAGAAAACAGACCATTAAATCCTACTCTCTGTTTCCTGTCTTTCATCCAGTTTGCAATCCACAAGAGGACATCTCCTCCTATCTCATGACTTTTTAGTTTTCTTTGAAGCCTCTCATGAGGGAGGGATTTTGTCAAATGCCTTCTGAAAATCCAAATACACATCTACCATGTGTATGTATCCACATGTTTATTAACCCCTTCAAAAAAATGTAGCAGACTGGTGAGGCAAGACTTGCCTTGTTGCAAGAGATGAAACTACATGTGGCGTATAGCAGAGGTTGGCAGTGTAGCAATCTGTGATTTATGTGTTACACAGCCCGAGAAGTGCAGGAAATGCCGAGACGTAGCAAAACTACTTAAATTTAATTTCTTCCCTAATTCACACTCTTAAGGCACAAATCTTTGGTGGGATACTGAGAGGAAAACTTGTGGAACTGAAATCAGCCACCACACAGCTGATAAAATCATGGCAAATATGTTTTTTCCAGTATGACACATGCAGTGGCCAAGTTGGAACCCTAGCAAACTATGTAGAGGGAAATGGTATTTGCTTGGCTTCTTTTTTTGCTTGTCAATTGTGTAAAAAAATATCAGAAAAGTATATTTTTTGTAATATTTGCTATAAAGGGCCTGATGTAGTGAACATTTCTCCCAAAGGAAAAAAAAATGAAAAATAAAAACCTTTTTATTACATCTGGTCCACAATTTCTATGGGCTTATCTTATCAAAGTCAAGGAGGCGACCCGGGCTTGTCCCGCGGGTCGCCGAAAATAACGCAGGATCGGGTGGGAAGCAAGGCAGGCAGAAGGGAAAGGGGGGGGGGGGGTGAGAAGGAGAGCGAGGGATGGGGGACCAATGGCAGCAGGCAATTTGAAAAGCCGCGCTGCCATTGGACGGGGGGAGTATGTTTAGGTACAGGGCTAGTGGAGGGCAGTTAGTGAGGCATTCGGCAGCGACAAAAGCGGAGGCGATTTTGCTCCCCTTTTATTTGCTGTCCGAATCCTCAGTAGGCCCAGAGGTCCCATAGCTGTTTCTTTTGTGGCTTGGTACCTTCCGTCATGCGGCGCGCGAAATCCAGGGCGGCGGCCAGGGTGCAGACGGGATCGAGAGCACACCCGCCTATGAGGTCCCGTTCGGCCCGCGTCGCGGCCGCGACTGCCATCACCAGTCCCACCATTGTGAGTACTGCGCCGGATCCGGGTACTTCATGTCCCCCCCTCTCGATCCCGGGACCCCCCATTGCCTCGCTCCTCCCTTATCTCTCAGACTCGGGCAAAAGCGGGCCAGAGGCGGCTGCCGGGCCTTGCCCCAGCCCTCCTCCTTGCGTCCCTCCGCACCCCCCCCACCGTACCGGTCGCAAATGATCTCACTTTTACTTTTTTGGACCGCGAGCGTGGCGATTGGTCTGGTCCGGTTGCCGGCTGCGCTGTTTTCCCCCCTGTGCGTGCTATTTCTGCTCCGGCCGTTTCTGCCTGCCCGCGGGTCCCACGTGGTCCGCCCAACCCCCGAGCTCCGCGATCCCCCAGGCCATCGGCGCCCGCTGGCTCGCGCGGTCGTGGTGCTGCCCGCTGCTCTGCGTCCCGCGCTAAGCTCCCTACCAGCCCTCCCCGGATGTCCACGTGGCGCCGCCGGGCGCCTCACACTGCTGTTTCTGCCAGCAGGCGCCGAGGTGGATTAGCGCCAGCTAGGCCTCGCTCCCGCCGCCCCTGTGACGGCATAGCTGACATGCTGCCCCTTCTCCCTGGGCACCCCCCTTCCCAGGCAGCCACGAGTGCCCCTCTTCTCCTAGCCGCACCCACAGGCCCAGGTACCACCCTGCATTCTGCCGGGTTCACAGCCCCAAGTGCCCCCCTGCTTCCTGGGGCGTCCACAGCCTCGGGTGCCCCACTGCTTCCTGCAGCATTTACCAGCGCACACGAGGCCGCTGCGGTGTCCGCCTTTCTAGAGCGCATGGCCAGGACCGGATACGGGTTTGTCCCAGTTTCTGAGTCTCCCCATCGGGACAGCCAGGGTTTTGGGACGTGGCACGCCGGACCGGCCCCCCCCCCCCCCCCTCGGGCGGCCTACTCTTTCCTCCCAGTGAAGAGATCGACGGACCCGGTTTCCCAAGGGTTGGTCAGAGACAGGACGGTATTCATGCATGGGCCACTGGGACTGCGGTCCACCAGGATGACGAACGCCCGGGTCCGTCCCACCGGGAGGCCTGGCGGGACCATGAGACGGCGGCGGCTTTCCTGCTCCCCGAGGGTGGTGTTGGCGGTCCATCGGCTGGTGTGTCTGGAGCGACCCCCGGTGTGTGGAGCGGTGCTGCTGCCCAGGACGAAGTGGCTGCAGGTAAGGTCCTTACCCCCCCCAGGGCTTCAGGAGTTAGGGTTCGGGGTAAGAGGTCCTGTCCAGCCTCTCGTTCCCCTTCCTCCTCGTCGGCCTCTAGCTCCAGTGACCGTACGGCGCGCCCGCGGTTAGCCGGAGATGAGGGTCCGAAATCGGTGCTGCCACGGTGGCGGCTGAGGTGGGGTGGGCGCCGGTCCGCATTCAAGCCTTGGGGAGGTGGAGGTCGCCGGTGTTCCGCAGATACGTACGGAGGGGCCGGGGTAGGGGGACGGCCGTCGGCTGCCTAGCGTGGTAATAGCTGTTTTTTCTCTTTCAGACCCGACGTCGCCCCGAGATTGTGCTTGGATCGTGGGCCACTCTTTTGTCCATCGGGCTCATCGTCGCACTCGGCAGCGCCCTTACGGGGAGAATCTGCACGTGGCTGCACTGGAGGATGGCGTGGTGCGCTGGCTGGGCAAAGGGGGCTTGAAATGGGATGCATTATGTGACTTCTTGCAAGGCAATGTTGAATTATTCGGATTACCGCGCTTCTTGGTTATTCATTTGGGGGGGAACGACATTGAGCGACTCACATGTCGTGAGTTCATTAAAATTATCCGCAAGGACCTTGCGTTTCTCCTGAATCGCTTACCTGGTACTAAATTGGGATGGTCGGACATCATCATTCGCCTGCGTCACCGGGAGGAGCCTCTGTGGCGCCACGGAGTCAAAAAATTGAATCGCCAAATTGGCAAATGGTTGGTGCAGGAAGGAGGGTTTTGGATCAGACATGACTGGTCTTGGGAGGTTCTGGAGGGGTATTTCCTGGGTGACGGGGTTCATCTTTCTGACGTTGGGCTGGACCTCTTTAATAATGCCTTGGAAGAAGCCATTCATTCGCAGTTGCATGCTTGGCCACAGTGGGGGAACAAGGGCAATTAATTGCCTGGTAGGTGGCGGGCAATTAATTGCCTTGTTAGTGCCGGTAAACCCGAGCCCTATGTGGTTATGTATTATTTGTATGTGGGGAAGGGCACGTTGGAGGGAGTGGTAATGCTCGTGCAGTTTGGGGCTGCTGCACAAGAAGGCCTAAAGAGCAAGAGGGGGCCGATGCTCAGGCCGCAAACTTACCCTCGCCGAGGATGTGGCGGGGTAAGTGAAAGGGGGAGGGGCCCAAGATGCTTACCATTGGGCCGCGATGGTAGGTGAAGAACGGCATGCGGCACAGGAGGTGGAGGAGGGGGAGTTTAATGTTAGACCAATGTTAAGTGTGGCTCGGGTTAGGTTTAATAAACTGCGGCCTTTATCATTCCAACTTGTTGTTGTGTTCAATCTGTTTTGGTAATGGTGTGAAATGTTTATGGGCGTGCCTGAACGACTGGTACCGAGTACTTGCGTTAAAGGAGGCGACCCGGGCTTGTCCCGCGGGTCGCCGAAAATAACGCAGGATCGGGTGGGAGGCAAGGCAGGCAGAAGGGAAAGGGGGGGGGCGAGAAGGAGAGTGAGGGATGGGGGACCAATGGCAGCAGGCAATTTGAAAAGCCGCGCTGCCATTGGACGGGGGGAGTATGTTTAGGTACAGGGCTAGTGGAGGGCAGTTAGTGAGGCATTCGGCAGCGACAAAAGCGGAGGCGATTTTGCTTCCCTCCCGCCCGCCCTATCTGTTGTTCTGCGCTCTGTTTGCTTTTGTTGTTGGCCTGTCGCAGTAGGCGGTAAACCCGAGCCCTATGTGGTTATGTATTATTTGTATGTGGGGAAGGGCACGTTGGAGGGAGTTGTAATGCTTGTGCAGTTTGGGGCTGCTGCACGAGAAGGCCTAAAGAGCAAGAGGGGGCCGATGCTCAGGCCGCAAACTTACCCTCGCCGAGGATGTGGCGGGGTAAGTGAAAGGGGGAGGGGCCCAAGATGCTTACCATTGGGCCGCGATGGTAGGTGAAGAACGGCATGCGGCACAGGAGGTGGAGGAGGGGGAGTTTAATGTTAGACCAATGTTAAGTGTGGCTCGGGTTAGGTTTAATAAACTGCGGCCTTTATCTTTCCAACTTGTTGTTGTGTTCAATCTGTTTTGGTAATGGTGTGAAATGTTTATGGGCGTGCCTGAACGACTGGTACCGAGTACTTGCGTTATTTGCCATTTACACAGAATGGGAGAAAAACCCTAGTGAATCAGGCTCTGCATGAAAATTCCTGTGTTTTTAGGAAGACTGACCACTGATTTAACATCCTATATACATCCTACTCAGGTTTCTTTGTTACAGAAAGGTGCATTTGCACAGATTAATATATACAGTAATAAATCAGAAAAATCATTCACATTGCCAGTGCGTGGATGTGTTTTTATTCATTTTTTAGATTCCTATGGTGAAACAATCTCTTAAAGGCTGCTAGACCAGGTTCTGGTGCATGCTACATTGTTTGCAGAAAACCAAGTGCTGAGAGGAGGTCAATCAGAAGAGACTTTGGTAGGTTAAGAGGACAGCAGCTAGGAGCCAGCCACATGATATGAAACAGTAAGTGTTGTGGATGTGAACCCTTGGGTCAAAGCGGAGTTGGTGCAACCTGCAGGGAGGAGCCCTGAAGGTCCCCACTGTCAGCAGCTGGCTGGAGCAGAGACCCTACCGGAGATTCACCAATAACAGCCCACGTTACCCTTAGGTTGAGCCCTCGGGTACTGGGGCCAGTTGGTCTTAGTTGCGGGCCTCTGTGAAGATGAAGATCCATCACAATGAAGACATTGCAGGCCAGCATGGAGAAAGAAGTGAAGTCAATATAAGCAGCAATCAGGGTAGTTAGCATTCAAGACAAAAGTCAGGATCAGGCTGAGGTCGAAGATAGGCAGAGAGTGTCGTAGTTCAGGCAGTAGCTGAGGCAGGCGGAGTTCCATCAGAAACGGGAAGAAGGAAGAGGTCAGTGGCAGAGGGAGGTCAAGCAGCATCAAGATCTGGTCTGAGGGTCAAGACAGAAGTCCAATCCAAGTCAGAGTCAGAGCCATTCCCAAGTCAAAGCCAGAAGTTCAATCAAAGAAAACAGAAAACAAAGAAGAGGATGGAGGGCCATAGGAGCCACTGAAGACTGACAAGGGAAGACTGACTATGAACCAAAGAACTCAAGATGAACCAGACTGCTAAACAGAACCAGGAACGAGACACAGGAATGCAGGAACAAACAGCAGTATCAAGAACCAGGAAAATGAGTCAGGAACTGGAACACAGTGGCAAGGCACTTCTCAGATGAGATTACTTATTGTCGAGGCACTGGATGGAAGTCAGTCTCAGCCTTTTATAGGGCTGGCTTGGTGATGTCATCAGGGAGTGCCTCCGAGGGTTTCCTGCCACTGGCTGTTTAAGGTTAGAGCAGTCGGCGCATGCGCATGCCCTAGGGAAGGGCCAGTCCCAGGGATATGTCAGTGTCCTGCTGCACCAAGGAACAGCAGTTGCAGCGCATCCCCTCGCCATGTTCAGGAGAGGATCTAATGCTGGGGAGCTGTCGGAGAAATGACAGCAGGTGCAGTGGGTGACTGCGCTTCACAGGAAGGTTGTGGTGTCGGGAGGGTGGCATGGACAGGCCTGAGCTGGAGGGTAAGAGCGGCGGGCTGTGGGACAGGCCCACTGTCTGCCGAACGCAACAGTACCCTCGCCTCTAAACCCCTTCCCTGAAGGTTTAGGTTTCTGGGGGTACATGGTATTAAATTCTCTTAGAAGGTTCTTATTCAATATGTTCAAGGTAGGCTCCCAAGTATTCTCTTCAGGGCCGTATCCTTCCCAGGATATAAGGTACCCCCATTTCTTGCCACGTTGCCTGACGTTAAGAACCTTTTCTACCTGATAGGTAACGTCCTACACAGAGGAAACTTCTTAAGGTACTGGGAGTTTTCTGGAAGGCCATGAGAAGATTAAAGGTTTTAGGATGGAGACATGGAACATGTTGTGGATTTTAAGAGAGACGGGTAGCCATAGCTGATAGGTTATGGGTCTAACTGATGTAGGATTTGGAATGGGCTGATGTATCGGGGGGCCAGTTGCATGGAGGGCATTCAGAGCTGAATGAGATGGGTGCTGAGCTAGAGTTCTTCCCCTGGCTTGAATTGTGGTGCAGGTCTGGCCCTTTCAACTGCCTTGTGCAGCATCTCTGTGGTGCATATCCAGAGTTCTAGAAATTATCCCTGACAACTGAAAAGAATATTAATACAAAAAAAAAAACCCACACTTTGAAATGTCTGTATGCTAATGCCAATAGTCTAAAAAGTAAGATGGCAGGGTTAGAGTGTATAGCACTGAATGATGACATAGACTTAATTGGCATCTTAGAGACATGGTGGAAGGAGGTTAACCAACGGGATAGTGCTATACCAGAGTACAAATTATATCTCAATGACAGAGAGGAGCAACTTGGTGGTCGGGTGGCATTTTATGTCCGGGATGGCATAGAGTCCAACAGGATAAAGATCCTACAAGAGACTAAATGCATATCGAATCTTTATGGGTAGAAATCCTTTGTGTGTTGGGAGTATAGGAGTATACTACCATCGATCTGGACAAAATAATGAGACAGACCGTGAAATGCTAAGAGAAATTAGGGAAGCTAACCAATTTGGTGGTTCATTAATAATGGGAGATTTCAATTACCACAAAAAAAGTGGGAACAAAAATTCTTTAGAATCAACAAAACCTAAATGAAGGTATCAGCAAACCTGAACATTGTGTAAATTCAAAGAAACCAACCAGTCTTTTAATTATTCACTTCAAAAAATCTTTTAAATTTTTAATTCAAAAAAGTAATCAAACTTCATTTTTCATTTTTTGTATATTTTGTAAAAATGTCCTCGATCCTCGGAGTATATCAATAATAGACTCTTTAACATTATAAAAAAAAAACAGCAGATGATACAAAATTATTTAGAGTAGTTAAATCTCAAGCAGATTGTGATAAATTGCAGGAGGACCTTGTAACACTGGAAGATTGGGCGCAAATGGCAGATGTAATTTAATGTAGTGTAGACAAGTGCAAGGTGATGCATATAGGGAAAAACAACCCTTGCTGTGGTTAAATGATGTTAGGTTCCACTTTAGGAGTTACCACCCAGGAAAGAGATCTAGACATCATAGTAGATAATACATTGAAATCGTGGGCTCTGTGTGCTATGACAGTCAAAAAGGCAAACAGAATGTTAGGAATTATTAGGAAGGGAATGGCAAATAAAATGGTAGATGTCATAATGCCTCTGTATCCCTCCATGGTGAGACTGCACCTTGAATACTTTGTGCAGTTCTGGTCACCGCATCTCAAAAAAGATATAGTTACACTGGAGAAAGTACAGAGAAAGGCAACCAAAATGATAAAGGGGATGGGATGGCTCCCCTATCAGGAAAAGCTAAAGAGGTTAGGGCTGTTCAGCTTGGAGAAGAGATAGCTGAGGGGGGGATATTTATTTATTTATTTATTTATAGCTTTTCTATACAGACTTTCCAATAACAGAATTACTGATCAATTCGGTTTACATTTTAAACTTTAACAGTGACAAGTAATTGTCTTACAATGAACAGGAAGAAATAACTTGGAAATAAATATATGGGGATTATAACATAGATACAATATATAGCCTAATGTAGGCAAAGGCATAAAAACATAGGCACAAGGACTGCCAAGGATTTGAATTGAATTGATGAGTTCTTTGGGGTATTATTTGTGTTGTTCATTGGGGTATTCTTTGGGGTTCGAGGAATGTTTAGAGTTGAACTAGTTTCTTTCTTATATAGATCTCTTGTCGGTTGTTTGAAAACCTGAGTTTTTAAGTAGTTCTCTTATAGATTGATTGAAAAAGACCTAAAGGGGACCTTGGCAGAGATGAATTCAGCCAGCTGAAATTATGGAAAAGCTTGGTGGAAGAGCCAAGTCTTAAGTCTTTTTTTGAAGACAATGGGGCATTGCACTGATTTGAGTTCAGGTGGGAGAGTATTCCAGAGTTTGGGGCCAGCTGTGGAGAATGCTCTTTTGCTTAACGCTGATTTCATTGGATGGGTTTGGAGGTTGTTTCTGTAGGCTTGTCTCACTGGTCTAGTAGAGGTGTGCAGTTGTAAAGGGATTTTGAGCTCGAGTGGGGCCAGGTTGTGTAGTGCTTTGTGTATTGATGAAAGCACTTTGAAGAGTATTCTGAAATTGACTGGTAACCAGTGCAGGTCCTTTAAAACGGGTGAGATGTGGTCTCTTTTGTTGGTCTTGGTTAGAATCCTTGCCGATGCGTTTTGCAACATCTGTAGTGGTTTTAAGGCGTTTGCGGGGAGTCCCATTAGCAGAGAGTTGCAGTAATCCATTTTCGTGAGTATGATTGCTTGCAGAACCAGTCTGAAATCTTGAAAATGGAGGAGTGGTCTAAGTCTTTTTAAGACTTGTAATTTGAAGAATCCATCCTTTACTATGGATATGATAGGGGTCTACAAAATCATATAAATGTGAATCAGTTATTTACTCTTTTGGATAATGCAAGGACTAGGGGGCCCTCCATGAAGTTAGCAAGTAGCTTATTTAAAACAAATTGGAGAAAAATCTTTTTTACTTAACACATTATTAAGCTCTGGAATTCATTGCCAGAGGATGTGATTACGGCAGTTAGTGTAGCTGGGTTTAAAAAAGGTTTGGATAAATTCCTAGAGCAGAAGTCCATAAACTGCTATTAAACAATAAGGATTAGTAGCTTGGGATCTATTCATTTAATGTTTGAGTTCTTGCCAGGTATTTGTGACTTGGTTGGCCACTGTTGGACACAGGATACTGGGCTTGATGTACCATTGGTCTGACCCAGTATGGCATATCTTACATTCTTATGTTATCTTATGAAGCTCCTGAGCTGTCAGTTGGGCTGCTGGTGAGGGAAGAGTCAATGGGATTGGCAACAGAGGTAATGGTTGTCTCCCATAGATGATCTGGAAGGGCAAAGTCCCATAGCGGTGGAGATGTCAGAGTTATGAGAAAACTCTGCCCATGAGAGGAGGGAGACCCAGTCATCCTGAAGGTCATTTGTATAGGCTTTGAGGAAGCCTTTTAGAGTGCATTTGGACTGTTCTGATTGGCCATTTGCTTGAGGGTGGTATGCCATTGTGTAATTCAGGGAAATATTACATTTTTTGCATAGGGACCATCAGAATCTGGCTGTAAACTAGGCCACATGGTCTGAGACAATGTGCCTTGGGCTGTGAGAAGCCCAGGAAGCAGAATGAAATGGGCCATCTTTGAGAAACAGTCAACTGCGATCCAAATGATAGTGCAGCCATTCGTGAGTGGGAGATCCACCACAAAGTCGGTGGACAAGTGGGTCCAGGGTTCCCTGGGGCTGGCACGGCTGTAACAGAGAGTAGGATTAAATGATCTCTTTTCACAGGGCAAAAGTTAAATAGTGGAGTGCCTCAGGGATGTGACTAGGACCAGTGCTTTTTAATATATTGTTAAATGATATGGAAAAGGCACGATGAGTGAGGTGCTTAAATTTGTGGATGACACAAAATTATGCAGAGTAGTTAAATCTTAAGTGGTTGGATTGTGATAAATTGCAGAGGACCTTGTAAGACTGGTGGGACGGTAATGGTGGGGGCTAGGAGGAACCTGGCTGGATCAATAATGTTCTTGGGCGGTTCTGGAATGTCCTCTGCCTGAAAGGACCAGGAGAGGGAATCCGCTCTGACATTCTTGATAGCTGGCCAGTACCTCAGTTCAAAGTCAAAACATGAAAATGATGGGGACCAATGGGCCTGATGGGCATTCAGCCGTTGAGCATGATGATGTTCCAAGTTTTTGTGATCAGTGTAAATAGTAATGCAATGCTGAGCACCTTCGAGCCAATAGCATCATTCCTCAAGAGCAAGCTTGATGACCAGCAGTTCTCTATCCCCGATCCCATAGTTGTATTCTGCGAAGGACTTTTCATGAAAAGAAGGAGCATGGATGAAGGGCTCTGGTATCAGAGTGCTGACTCAGTACTTCTTCTAGCCCCAGTGAGGAAGCATCTACTTTGAGAATAAAGGGATGCTTGGGGTCAGTATGATGGTGGCAGGGCTTTTGAAGGAATGCATCCTTCAGTTCTTGGAAGGCAATGACAGCTTCTGAAGGCCAGGCTTTGGTGTCGGCACCTTTTTGAGTAAGTGCTGCGAGAACTAAGAGGAGGAAAGAAGATCACAGGAGGAATGCTGAATACAGAAAAGGGAAGACTGACCACGAATACAAGAACTCAAGATGAAATGGACTGTCAAACAAAACCAGAAACAAGCACAGGAACTCAAGTATATACAGCGGGATCTGGAATTAGAAATAAAGAATCAGGAAGAGGAATGCAGTGGCAAAGCACTTCTCAGACGAGATGACCTATTGCTGAGACACTGGATGGGAGTCAGTCTCAGTCTTTTATAGGGCTGGCTTGGTGATGTCATCAGAGGGCGCCTCCAGAGGTTTCACACCACTGGCCCTTTAAGGTTAGGGCAGTTGGTGTGTGTATGCCTTAGGGAGGGGCCAGTCACAGGGATCTGGCAGCGTCCTACCACACCAAAGGCCTGATTCATCAAGATATTTTCCCATAGACACAGAAAAGCCTTAGTGAATTAGGCAGCAAGGAAGAGCGGTTGCAGTGCAACCTCTTACTGTGCTCAGGGGAACTGACGGAGAAGTAACAGCAGGTGTAGACAGCCGCACCTCACAGGAAGGCCATGGCATGAGGCAGTGGCACAGATGGGTCCGGGCTGAATGTATGAGCGGTGAACTATGGGATGGGCCCACGGTCAACTGAACGCAACAGTAAGGAAGAGCATTTCTATTGTAGCATAGAGTTTTTCAATATTTCCTGTACATGTCTGCAGTGACCCAGGTGATCAGGGGCACAGAACTGTGTTGTCATTTGTGAAAGAATAGATGGATTTGTGGTTGGGCTATTTTAATTTGGGTTTACATTTTTTTGTTGTTGTTATTTATTTATTTATACTCCCTTTGTGGTTTGTACCTTGCTGTAACCAGGGGTTAATAATACAATAAGAGGGTAAAGACATTTGTTTTTTACTGACCTGAGTTCTGGGGTTTTAAGAAAGTATTGCTGGGATATGACTTGCTTTTTTTCCTCTCTGGGTATGTGTCTGCTTGGTTGGGGAGAGAGCTGTTGTGGCTCAAAGTGCAAGAACCTGAAGCTGTGTGACAAGATTCTCTGAGTGACAGGCTGCAGGAAATGAAAGAACAAACAAACAGTATCTTGTTATCAGTGCTGGCAGGAAAATAACACCTCTGGTCAACTTAGAAGCCTCAAGGGAGGTGAGGAGAATGGTTTTTTTTTCTGTCTTCCTGTCCAGACACAAAGGATGGGCAAGACTGAAGTAGAATGACCTCAGCAGGAAGAGCAAGACCTCGGTACCAGGAGAGGACCCCCGTGAGAGTAGACTGGAGGCAGTACCTGGGCAAAGACCCTGAGGGGAAGAATGCCAGACAGACTGCAGAGTGGGGGCATGAGGCTTGAGCAATCAGGAGGAGCTCCGGAGGGCAACCTCGAGGGAAGGAGCTGCACAGCGTAGGATGATGAGGAAATGTCATAGGCCAGCCCACAGGATAGGGAAGCCCGAACTGAGCCTCTAGTGATGACATAGCACTGCCCCAAGGAGCGGGGAAGTGTAGGCAGTCCCAATGTAGTCCGTGGATGCGACCCCTAGGAGTGGGGAGGCGCGCAGGTCTGGATGGAGCCGGAGGGAGCAACCCCGAGGAGCGGGGAGGCTCCAGTACAAAGTGTAACACAAGTTGCGGTCCCAAGGAGTGGGAAACGCAACCAGTCCTTGTTTAGAAGATGGGCACAACCCCAAGGAGCGGAGAAGTCCCTAGTAGAACTCACAAGGTAGTGCCGAAGAACAGGAAGTAAAACTGGTTGGAACACAAGAGACACAGAGCCAGCCCGAGGAATGGGGTAGGCATGGGGTGCGAGACCCCAGGGTGTACACTGGCCCCCGAGGAGCGGTTACCAGACAGGATTCAAGTCCAGAGCAAGCATAGATCCAGGAACACGTAGTAGTAGTCGAAGACGTATGGAACTTGTTGCCAAGTCGGTTAGCTGAGGGCAAATGTGGAGATTATATACACCAGTCTGATGATGTCATCAACCAGAAACACCCCTGAGGTTCCCGCCGAGGAGGCTTGAAGAGAGGGCCCAGTGGCGTGCGCGCCTAGGAAGGCCCAAAGTGGAAGAAGAAGGCGGCGGCGTCCAGGCTGCCATGAGGAGTACGAGGGAACGCGGCGGTGAAAACTGGCCCGAGCCGCGAGCAGCCCCGGGGAAGACAGGAGAGCAGTGCAGGAAGCAAGTACACGCGGTCACAGCCATCTGCGACCGACGTTCATAACAGTTGCCTAGATCCATGCTATGATACATGACCTGTAAGTATATACTTTGATTGAACTGTTGACCTGCAAGTGATTGCTTTGAACTGGACTTGATACTTGTGTGTTTAGCACGTGCTGTTTTCACACCAGCACTTATGCTGGTTGTGTACTAAAGAAATTAGGTATTCTCCTGGCTCTAAGCTGTAAACAAGCTTGTATTTGAATTTAAATGCCTAAGCCAAAAGTACCTAAATATTTGTTACCTGTTAATTCTTTGATTTGAAATAAATTCTATTTGGAACCTGAAAAGAAGCTATAGCTTTAAGTAAACCCTGCCTGGAATTTGCTATCAACAAAGATGCATGGAAGTGTTTGAGAGCAAAGTTTAATGACACAGAGTGGTGATGAAAGTGTGGGCAGCTTCTTTCCCTTAGTATGTGCTGAGATCATGCTGTGATCTTCCACTACGTCTTTCTTCTACTATATTTCAGATGTTGCAGATATCAAGGAATAGCTTTACATGTCAGAAGAGGACTAAGGAGGCTGATAATGTATTACAGAGAGGAGGTTGGCCAAAGAACATATTGTGATTGACCATCAGCATAGCAGGAATGTCCTCTAGTCTCTTCTAATACTTATCACACAACTAGATTTTCTTTTTAATTATATTTTATTAACAACTTCTTGTTGGTTTTTTTTCTTTTAAGAGGACCCATCAGTAAGAGAGTGAAAATGACTGCCTAGTCCTTTTTAAAACAGATCTAGTTTTACACAAGCAAGACTGACTGCAATAAGCAGCTGTTGATTCAAACATGTTAGGTTCACTGGCTTTAAACCGTGGCTTGGGTTTTTAAGATAGACTTCTTCCTCCTACCTACAATACCTTACACATGATTTTATCTGCATTTTTGGGAAGCTCTTGTCCATCTTCACTTGCTGCCTTCTGTCCTGGTTTTTCTCCACTTTCTCCTTCCAAGCTGGGCATCATCTCCTCTTCTCCTGCCTTGGGCTTCCTTCCCTCCTTTTGAATCTCTTTCTAATAGGTTGACCCTGGAGTAAGGAGTGCGGAGTTCTGAGCCCACCTTTTTCTCAGAACATCACCTCGGGGAACATTTCCGCTCCTGAATTGAAGCAGACTTGGTTATTTTGATTTGCTTTCTTCCTCTTATTTATTTATACTTTTATCATTTATATTCTGCAAGATCCATAATTCCATGCAAAGAACTGAAAAAAAAAATTTCAGAAAAAGTTACACCAACAACAAAATACCAGACTTGCCAGGTTGCTCAGGATTAGCCCTTTAGCTCCTCTCTACTCTTCTACACTCCAGCACACTTGCACAAACAAAATGTATTCAGCTTCACCAGGATCTGCAGGATCTCTGGAATGCCTTTTTCAAATACACAATAAGAATATTTTTGGGAGGCCAATGTAGCAAATAACTTTTTTTGACAAAACATTTTTCATGGATGGTAACTTTAAAATGGGCATGCGGACGCCCATATACAAATGTATATGGGCATGCAGCCAGAAGAGCTGTAATTTTATATCCTGCTGTATCATGTTATAAAACAGGCCAGGCGCGTGTATGTGTGCTCCCTATTTTAAGCATGCATGTGCACAGCAGAGAAATGTCGGCTTTGAGTCACACAAGTGAAGAATTTTATAACATGACCAGTTTCATCAGTTTGCCCACCAGTTTACATAGTCTATAGCTATGTTCTCATGACCCCCCTAGATCTTTAGCCTGCATTCCCCCCAATTAACCCTGACCCCTCAATCAATTCATATGTGGCTAGAAATCATTTTATACTGACTTACACCTCAACTAGAGCAGAAGTAAATTTGAGCTGAAATGGACCTGGGCACGTGCATATCTCTTGGCCCTGCCTCGGAATGCCCATGCCACGCCCACAATCCACCCTTTTTTTCCCCCAATGCAAGATATTTGCACATCAGTACTTGTGCACATATGTGGCCGGTTTATAAAATCAGGTGGCCGCGGATAAGCGATACATGCACGTCCATCTCCTGGTTTTGGTGCATGCATCACCTTTAAAATTTACTTTAAGTGAAAATGGTTTGTATTAAATAATTCTAGTCTCTAATCTCACTTTACAGAAAAGGCTTTCAAAGATTCTCATTCTTGGAAGGACATTCCCTTTAAATCTGGGAGGTAGGGTTTCATTTTTTTCCAACTTTTCAATGTGCTGTATGTCCCCCTTACTTGCCTTCATCCCCCAGGATTTTATCCACAATTTGTCCAATGAATATGAAATTCCATTTACATCATGGATCCCATTTAAAAACAAATTTCCACAGGACACATCAGTTATCTGTGTCATTGCTAAGAAGTATATAATATATTAAACTAACCCCGCCATGTTTTCTTGGAATGTTTTTGAAAATTTTGTACTGGAGATGGTTATGCTTTTAAAAATAGAGAGGTAGATATTCAAAAGGCATTTATTTATTTATTTATTTATTTAACGTGTTTTGTATACCGTCATTCGGTTTTGCCATCAGAATGGTTTACAGTGCTTGTGAAATAAACTTGGTTACAAAAGTCAATGCAGCAAAATGTCAAAAAGAAGGAAGGTTTTAGTGTTTGATTGTTAGTTGATTACATATACAATAATTATTACATATTAACAATCTAATATCGCAGCAATGTTCATACATTTGGTAATGTTGATACATATAAAAAGAAAATGTTGTTACATATAGGCTAGGGGTAGTGAGTGAGGTCAGTTGCACCTTGACTTAAGTGTTAAAATGGTGGGAGTTATTTAATTGATTGAGGGATGGAGCATTTTTCTTGGTGTTGGGTTGCGTGGTTGGATGGTGGTCTTGTTGATTGAGTGAGTTTGAGTAGGCTCTGGTGAAAAGCCAGGTTTTCAGGTCTTTTTTGAAAATGTTGATATTTGGTTGATTTCTTGTTTTCATTGGTATTGAGTTCCATAACGTGGGGTTGGCGATGGATATGGCTCTTTCGCGGGTTGTGTTTAGTTTTGTGGTTCTGGCGTGTGGTATTTTGAGGAGACCTTTGTTCGTTGAGCATAGGTTCCATTTTGGAGCGTGGATTACGATGGATTTGCTTAGCCAGTTGTTTTGATGTCATTGGATTATTTTATACAGGATTGTAAGTACTTTGTATTCTATACGGTATTTTATTGGGAGCCAGTGTAAAGAGATGAGGGTTGGTGTAATGTGCGCATGTTTTTTCGATCCAACCAGAATTCTGGCGGCTGTGTTCTGTAGGATCTGGAGAGGGTGGATGGTAGCAAGTGGTAGGCCAAGGAGTAGAGTGTTGCAGTAGTCTAGGTTGGAGAAGATGAGTAGTTGCAGGACTGTTCTGAAGTCATCATGTGCAAGGAAGGGTTTGAGACGTCTGAGCGTCAGTAGTTTATCCTTCCTTAATTTTGTTGGTTATGTGGGTTTTGAATGACAGATCTTTGTCGATGGTGATTCCTAGATTTCGCGTATGAGTTACAGGTGAGATTAAGGTATTTGGGTTTTCTGTTTTATTTGTTTATGTATTTATTTATGTATTTATTATTTTTCTTATACCGAATTTCATGACAAGAATCACATCAACCCGGTTTACAATTAACAATGTGTGTAAAGCAGAGGGTAACATAGTAATCAATATTCCAACTTCAAACACAGTAAACAGTAGGATGGAAGTGAGAAAGTTACAATAAAACAGGGAGAATTAACTTGGGTTTTAAGTGGTAACAGGGGGTGGTGGTGGGTTTTTTTTTGTCGAGGATGAATAAATCAGTTTTTTCTATGTTTATTATGAGTTTCAGGTCAGTTAGATGCTGTTTGATTTCTGAGAGATAGGTAGTTGTTTTCTCATATGTATCTTCCAGCGTATTCTGTATGGGAACCAATATTTGTATATCGTCAGCGTATAGAAAGTGGGTCAAACCAAGGCTTTCTAGTGTGTGACAGATAGGTAGTAACACCATTACTATGATTCTTTTTGTCCTCACTACGATATCATACCTTATCTTAACCCCACTAGCCTCTCATTATATTGTAGAGTGACACCCTGATATGTTCCCACTGTTCCATGAACTTAGTTTGTAATAGCCCATGTTGATCTTAGTTTGTACAAGACCTTGCTGTCTGCAATCCCTAGTTTATATTTGTCAGTTCAAGATCTCTTCAGTTCAGTTCAGTTCAAGACCTGAGCTTCTGCTATCACCTGTTTAATATATTTGCTCTCTCCAAGACACTGTTACAATGTTAACTACTTCGTTTTTATTGGAATCCCTAGTTCAATGTAATTGCTCCCTTCTGAAGCACTGTTACTGTTTTCAATGTAAACCGAACTGATTTGTAACTTTTTACAAGATTTTCGGTATATAAAACTGTTAATTAAATAAATAAATAAATAAATAAATAAATAAATAGTAGGTAGATGTTGAAAAGTGTAGCTGATAGGGCAGATCCTTGGGGTACTCTTGTGTTGAGGTTTACTTTATTCGAGAGATTGTTGTTGAACATTACTTGATAGGTAGGAGGAAAACCATGTTAATGTGGTATCCATGATTCCTATTTCAGCTAATCTGTCGAGTAAGATTGCATGGTTTACTGTGTCAAAAGCAGCTGATAGATCCAGGAGTATTAATAGCTAGCTTTGTCCTTTGTCAAATCCTCTGAGTACTGTGTCATTTAGTGAGAGAAGTAGGGATTCTGTGCTTAAGTTTTTCCTGAATCCAAATTGATAGGGGTGAAGTATGTTGTTCATGTTAAGGTATTCAGAGAGTTGTGATTGACGATTTTCTCAATGATTTTTGCAATGAAAGGTAAGTTTGATATGGATCGGTAATTTTGAATGTTCTCAGGGTCTAGGTTGTTCTTTTTTATTAATGGTTAATGATTGCTAATTTCAGGCATTCAGGATATTTCCCTTCATTGAGAGAAAGGTTGACTATGTCTATTATTGTTTTGGTAATTGTGTTTTCAATTAGTTTAATTGTCTGAATGGGGATACTATCAATGAGATGGTTTGCTGGATTCATTTTTTTAAATTATATTTTGGATTTCCAGTGAGGAGGCGGGGTCGAAGTTAGACCACGTTGATGTTATTTTTGGTAACAGTTTCGGGGTTTGAGTGTGAATGTTCGAGTTGATGCTGGAGTTTATTAGCTTTTTTATTTTCTCGTGAAATATTCGGCAAATTCATTGCTTTTGTTTGTGCTTGTAGGTGTTCCTGGTTCATTTGTTGGTTTGGTGAGGTTTTGTATGATTGTGAATAGCATTCTGGGGTTATGCTGGTATTGATTTATTTTGCTTGTGTAGAAGTCCTTTTTTGCATTATGGATCAGTTTTTTATATTTTGCTAAATGGGTTCTGTAGGCATTGAGTAGTGGATCAGTTTTGTTCTTGCGCCAGGATCTCTCTTTTTTTTCTGAGATTACATTTGGCTGATCTTATGGTATCATTGTACCACCGATTTAGGTGTTTTGGGTTTTTTATTGCCTTTGTGATGGTAGGGTTTATTCTATCTGCTAATGTTTTATTTATTTATTTATTTGTGTGTTTTTATATACCAAAGTTTAGATAGATGCCTTCACTCCAGTTTACAGATAAAACAACGTATTACAAGACGAGTAACAACTGTTATAACAATATAACTGGTGTGACAATAAATATGTCATAACAATATAACTGTGTGACAGGATATATGGTATAACAATATAACTGGTGCGACAATATATATGTGCATGTTATGACTACATAATTGAGTTGGTCATAGTCCATCTTAAAAAATAAATGGCAACATTGTAACATAATGCATCGCCATCAGTAAATAGTTAACATTTTAAAATTCTATACAGTGGGTTATCGTCATCGGTAATATAACTATCCGTAATCGAAATTCTCTGTCCGTGATGGTTTGATATGACCTTTATTGTGTGTGTGTTTAGCCAATTCCATCTTTGAAGGCTTGTTTGAAAAGCCATGTTTTGAGTTCTTTTTTAAATGTTTTGGTGTTGTTTTGGCAGTGAGTTCCAGAGTTGAGGACCGGCTATGGAGATGGCTCTGTTTCTAACATTGGAATGTTTGGCGGTTGAGATTGATGGTATGTCTAGTTGCAATTTGCTAGTGGTTCTTGTATTGCATTGGGATACGTGTTTCTTGATAATGTTGTTTAGGCATGTTCCTTCACTGTTGTATATTATACTGTGTAAGATGGTTAGTGTTTTGTATTCAATTCTCTTTTCTAAAGGTAGCCAGTGTAGACTGTTTAGCACAGGAGTGATGTGATCGGATTTTTTGTGCCCGGTGAGGATTCTGGCTGAGGTGTTCTGCCGTAGCTGGAGTGGTCGGATAGAGGCTTTGGGTAGTCTTAACAATAGAGAGTTGCAATAGTCGAAGATAGAGGCTTTGGTAATGTTGGTCCATGAGTTTGTGGCTGTTTCAGAGTTTGTGTCATCAATGTTCTTGATTTTGTCTTGGAGATTTAGTTGCAGTGCTTCAATATCAAAAGGTGGGCAGTATGTAATGGTTTTAATTTTGTTTTCTATTTTGTTGGGTTTCGTGCTGAAAGTAAGGGAGGCTTGGATGAGGTAGTGGTCTGACCAGGGGACTTTGGTTATTTTCATTTGATGCGTATCCCAGGTGTCGGTGTTGATAAAAACCAAATCAAGGGTATGTCCTGCTTTGTGAGTTGGTTCCTTGACGATTTGATTTACTCCCATTGTTGCTAGTGCTTCCGTTATAGTTTTGCATGTGGCTGTGAGGGGAAGGGTGTCCATATGCAAGTTGAAATCTCCCAGGATGATCTCTGGTTTATTGAGTGTTAAGTTGGTAATGAGGAATTCTATTACTGGGGAGCAGCTTCGCTCTAATGAGCCAGGGGGACAGTATACTAGGCATATTTGTAATTTAGGAGAATCGAATAGTGCGATTTCAAAAGGGGAACATATCTTGGCAATGATTAGTTTCATCTGTAGGTTTCTTTTGATGATTAACATGAGACCTCCGCCTCTTTTTTTCTATCTGGGGATTGAGAAAGTTTTGTACGTTGGGTCTTCAATTTGGTTAATTAAAACGTTGTCAGTGTTCTTAATCCAGGTTTCTGTGATTGCTATGAAGTCTGGTTTGGTATCAGTAAGTAAGTCTGTGAGAATGGGCATTTTTTTTTACTATGGATTGAGCGTTAAGTAGTATGAATGACAGGAGCATGCATTTGGTGTAGGTTTTCAGATTCTTGTATGTAATGTTTGAGCGATTGTACTCACATATTTTCTTGTTTTTGGGATTCTTCTATGTTTGCTAGTTGAGGGATAGATGGATCCATTTTGCTTCATCCGTTGGATGTGCTGTGGTGGATTGACAAGCTTGTTTGGGGTACGGCAAGTGGTATGGAGTAGGAGATGTCGGAGATGCCGGAGTAGGATGCTGTTTGTTAGGTATCTTGTCGGGGGGCACATAAGCCATCTATTTAGCCTTCTTCAGTGCCAGCGTTCTCAGGTCTTCTGAGGGGTTCCTTCCTTAGGATATCATAAGAGGGGCACAAGAAGGGTGCACGAAGGGGTGCACAAAGGGGCATGCGTCTTTGGTCGCGCTCCTTTGTGCATGCGACGCCTGGCATGCGGCGCCGCTGAGGAGAGCCTGAGTTTAAAGGGCTCTCCGGTCATGGCAAGTTGACGTTGGTGTTTTTCAGGCCTCCGATTGGCCCGCCGTCGGAGTGTGGGGGCGCAGCCTTGCAACATCGCTGCAGCCTCTTTGGATCCTTGGAGGGGGCTCCTACCCCAGAGATGCGCGCCGACCATGGGAGCCGGCGAAGAGAGGGCACCGCTGGTGAGAGCCTGAGTTTAAAGGGCTCTCCGGTCACAGCAAGTTGAGGTTGGGTTTTTCAGACCTCCGATTGGCCTGCTGTCGGAGCATGGGAGCGCGTCCGTGCAATGTCACCGCTGCCTCTTTGGATCCTTGTAGGGGGCTCCTGTCCCGGAGATGAGTGCCAACAGCGGGAGCCGGCAAACAGAGGGCGCCGCTGAGGAGAGCCCAAGTTTAAAGTGCTCTCCGGTCACAGCAAGTTGGTGTTGGCATTTTTCAGGCCTCCGATTGGCCTGCCGTCAGAGCATGGGGGCACGGCCATGCAACGTTGCCGTGGCCTCTTTGGATCCTTGGAGAGGGCTTCTGCCCCGGAGATGAGCACCAACCGCGGGAGCTGGTGAAGAGAGCAGATAACTGAAAAGTTATCCATTTATTTATTTATTTGAAATTGTTTATATACAGCCTTTACAACAAACGTTGGTCAAAACGGTTTACAGAATAAAATATACATAATAAACTACATAAAAGTCAATTACATCCAGGGAACAAAAACAGTAAAATAATAAAAGCCATGATATTCAGCTAGAATTTAGCAGGATAGGTCAGGGTGTTTCTGGGGTGGGCAGTAGGCATTTCTGGAGAGGAACAGAGGGGGTCATTTATCAAAATGCGCTAAGACATTTTCGCATGCGTTAGCACCATATCGTATGGTGTGATGCAAATTTGAAAAAGAGGTGGAGTTAGGGAGAGGGCTGGGTTACAGTGTCTCCTGAAAGGCCTGTTTTAGTAGGAGAGAGAGAAAGAGAGAGAGAGAGAGAGACTGTGATGTCCTCTCCCTAGATAGGTATTTGTATCCCTATGGGTGGCCCACCTAGTAACTCGAGGTGAGGTTTAGGTATTAGTGTAGGGGGTTAGGGGCCACTTTGACATTCAACGTGAGACGTACGAACAGAACAGTGGTCTCTTGTGAAGATTTGATGACCTACGGAGAGAGGAAACTCACCCAAAGATGAGATTTGGGCAAGGTTCTCTCAACCTAGTTTCATGTTACCCAGGTAAAGAGTCTATCAAGCTAGGTTGAGAGAACCTTGCACAAATCTCATCTTGGAGTGAGTTTCCTTACTCCGTAGGTCATCAAATCTTCACAAGAGACCACTGTTCTGTTCGTACGTCTCACGTTGAATGTCAAAGTGGCCCCTAACCCCCTACACTAATACCTAAACCTCACCTCGAATTACTAGGTGGGCCACCCATAGGGATACAAATACCTATCTAGGGAGAGGACATTATGGCTCTCTCTCTCTCTTGGTTGAATGCAGGAAATACAACAGGTATAGCACTTATTGCAAAGTCTGATAAAGTTATTACAATTTGTACTAACTTAGCTCTTTGCATAGGTAATTAGCACAAATTGCAATAAACTGTATATTAGCATAAAACACACCTCTTTTACTATCACATGCAATACATTTCGCATTTTGATAAATCCAGGCCAGATTACCAACAGTTAGCTAACTCTGGCCACGCTGGTTTACAGTTAGCGGGATATACCTATCTGACTAACTTTTAAGATAGCTAAGTATATTCAGCAGCATTGCCGCACTACTAAATATCTCGCTTAAGTTAGCCAGATAGGTGTATCTGGTTAACTTAACTAGCTGCTTAGCGGCTGAATATCAGCCCCCTAGAACTGAAAAAAAAAGCTGTCATATGGAAAAGCATTGCATGTACAAAGAGGATGTTCCAGGGCTTGGTTTGGAAGCACAAGCTCATGTACATATTACTTTATATACACCTGCACATGCTTTTACGCCTGCTGATCAAGTTGTGGATATTACATCTGACCTCGTTTGAATGCAGTTTTTGGGTGAGAGGTTGAGAGCAAGTGGTGGAGGATGTGGGCGAACCAAGTGTGTAACTATGTACAAGTATTTGCATAAGCAAGAATCGCACAGTACATCAGCCAACTTTATAAAATCTCTGCCTCTGTACATAAACTGAAGGTTGTTATTCACAAGTTACAATTATTTAACACAGAAAATATATATATACACATACTTTTATAAAACAGGTTTCTAAACTGTGTGGAGCCCTGCATTAAAAAATGGGCATGTACTGATGCATATGCACATACGTTCAAGGAAGTGGCACGCGATATTTTATAAACTGTGCGGCTCCCACTGCACACTTTATAAAATAGAAGCGTAACTTTATGCACACCTAATTATGTATGCTTGTGCTGAATTATGTCCACTATTGCAAATTACCCTCCCTGTTCAATCTTATGAAAAAAAAAACAACAATTTTTATTAAACCCAAACCCTCAGAATGAACAGAATTCTGTCCTATAGTAAAAACTGAACTGGGTAAGAAACCGCAGGAATTCCAATCTCTTTTTCACATCCTTTGGCAGTCTGGAGTACTGTTGGGGTTGCAACACAGATGCCGACCACCAGAAGCAATTTTTACTGCCACTATTTCAACAAAAGTAAGAGGTGAGATATTAATTTCTTGTCTTATTATTCCACTAGGATTAATTTTTTTTATTACCTCTGGAAATCACCCAGCATTTTATAACATAAATCAATGACTGTAACAGGGATTCTGACGGATCAATGTGAGTGGGAAGCAGGAACGTTCCACCTCAAAGGTACGAAGCACCTATCACTCATGCAACCGGTTAAATCGTGTCTAGGACAGCACCTGCATTACCAGCACCCAAATTCAAGTCTTCCTGCATCCATCTGACCTGCTATTCACAAGTTCGTTGTTGTGGGTTGATTAAAGTCAAGCATGTTTGCTATGGCAACCATTGCATCTCATAATATATGAAAGTATACTGAATGGTTTACAAGGCATATAATAAAATAATTTTTACACTATTGGAATTACAAATACTAAATGACGGGGATCTCCTTTTAGAGATATTGAAGTTTCAACAGAAAATTTGACATCTCAAGAATTCTCCTTCTCAGGTAAGAGTAGAGCTGACTAAACTTTATCGAACTGAAACACCAATTGACCCAGAAGAATCCATTTGAGATGAAAAGCGGCAACGTAAATATTGCAGCACTGTACAGGTGTATAAGTCATGTTCTTATGGGTTTAGACCCAGTTCTGTCCATTCAAGAGCAGAACTTCATTTTCATTTAATTAAAAATTTAAAAAATAAATAATATTTTAAGCATGGTATTTTAGACACAGCATTTCAAAGATATATTGCTTGCTGCCTTTTAGTTATTATCTTTATTATTAATTATCTGTATAGTGCATATCAAATGTATGCCATGCTGTACAGAAACACATAAGAGATTATTAGAGCTTAAAATCTTGTCAAGATAGACAAGGCACACAGAAAAAAAATCAAATAAGAGGCTTTGAGTAAACAGAAGGGGGGCCATGATTGGGAAAAAACTAAACTGGGTGAATAATAGGTGGGACAATTTTGAAGGAGATCAATTTGAAATTGAGTAAAGCTAAAAGGAATGAGACATCTCAAGAATTATATAAGAAAAAGCCAGTAGTGTGGGGTGGGTGTGAGTCTACATTTCCAATAAGAAGTTTGAGTAATATTATATTTGATATCTCAAACTGGCAACTAGACTGACCTACATTTAAAGGTAGCTTATTTCTCTGCATCTCTATGCAATCTACTAGAAACAAACAAAAATAAGATTAAGTCTCAATGATTAGTTTAATTGAGTGCAGAGACTATTTTATTTAATTGGGCAAAGCTGCAAAAACTCTGATGATTGGGCCACAAACCAATCTATAAAAGAAAACCAGAACATGGTGTGAATGGGAGGGAAGCCGCAGAAACTTATCCCTAGCCTCTCTCTTTAAAAGAGGGACATATAATAGCTAGGAGGTAGGCTTCTTCAGCAGTTAATGGCACATCTTGCCTTATTGAAGGCTGAGATTGAAGAGCTGTACAAATATAATCCCAGACTAGAGTCCTTTTC
The DNA here is from genome assembly GCF_901001135.1 of Rhinatrema bivittatum. Classification (NCBI taxonomy): domain Eukaryota; kingdom Metazoa; phylum Chordata; class Amphibia; order Gymnophiona; family Rhinatrematidae; genus Rhinatrema; species Rhinatrema bivittatum. The sequence continues at coordinate 532,201,706 of NC_042616.1, read as the reverse complement.
TTAGGAGACCATGGGCACACAACAAACACATACTTAGATATACTCCTTTAATATATGGGAACAAGTGAAGAGATCAAATTTGCTGATGACACAAAATTATTCAACGTTGTTAAATCACAAGAGGATTGTGAGAAATTGCAAGAAGACCTTGCAGCAAATGGCAAATGAAATTTAATGTGGATAAGTGCAAAGTGATGCACTTATGGAAAAAAAACACCAAACAGATTACAGCTACACAATGCAAGGTTCCACATTAGGTCCTTTCAGGAAAAGATCTAGGCATCATTGTTGATATTATGTTGAAATCTTCTGCTCAGTGTGCAGCAGCAGCAGCTAAGAAAGCAAAGAGAATGCTAGGGATTATTAGGAAAGCAATGGAGAATAAAACAGAGAATATCATAATGCCTCTGTATCAATCCATGGTGCAACCTCATCCTGAGTATTGTATACTGTTCTGGTCACCACATCTCAAAAAAGATATGGCAGAATTAGAAAAGGTACAGAGAAGGGCGACCAAAATGATAAAGGGGATGGAACAATTCCCCTATGAAGAAATGCTAAAGAGGTTAGGACTCTTCACCTTTGAGAAGAGACAACTGAGGGGAGATATGATAGAGATTTATAAAATAATGAGTGGAATGGAGCAATACATAATTAAGCTCTAGAATTCATTGCCAGAGGATATGGTGAAATCTATTAGTGTAGCTGCATTTAAAAACAGTTTGAGCAAGTTCCTGGAGGAAAAGTCCATAAACCATTATTAAGGTGGAGATGCAGATATCCACTGCTTATTCTTGGGATAAGCAGCTTGGGATCTATCTACCCCTTGGGATCCTGCCAGGTACTTGTGACCTGAATTAGCCACTGTTGGAAACAGGATGCTGGACTTGATGGACCCTTGTTCTGACCCAGTATGGCAAGTTATGTTCTTATGTTCACTTCCAATAGTCCCAAGATTTCCAGGAAAGAATGCTCTATTGTGCATCCCGGCCATGCTAGTCCCGTGCCTGGGCCTGCTCACCTCGCTTGTGCTCCAGCAGAGCCCGGTCCGACCTCTCCCACTGCTGCAGCCAGCTCCCTGCACCCGCAACACCTCGTGGCAGCATCCCCAGGCCCTTCTGGGCATTCCACCTCCCAGTGCTCCTCCCGGCGAGGTTCGGCGTCCTCCTCAGCATTGGGCCTGACCCTAGGCGCGCGTGTGCGGACCAACAAGCCCTTTAAAGGGCCCAGGGCGGGAAACCGCTCCGCAGCATGCAGAGATGGCATCACCTAGCTCTAGTATTTAAGCGAGGGCCCACTCCTCAGTCCCTCACCTTGGCAATCGGATCATTACCTCTGTGTGAGCTAGTTTGCCATTCTCATTCCTGTGCTTGTTCCAGTGTTCCTGCGTTCCTTGTTCCTGTGCTTGCTCCAGTGCTCCTGCCTTGCTCCTGTGTTCCCGTGGTCCTTCCTGTGTTCCAGCATCTGTTCCTGAGTTCTGTTCCTCATCTTGCTACCCAGGTAGTACCTTCTCGGACTGATACCCAGTACTGACCTCGGTTTGTCTTGACCACGCTCGGACTGTTCCTTGGAACTGACCTCTGTTTGCCTGTGACCATGCTCTGACTGATACCTGGAACTGACCCTTGCTTTGGCTGACCATTCTCGGATGGATACCCTGGCTCTGACCCTTGCGCTCCATTCGGACACTCTCTTCGCTCCTCCTGTGATCACCAGGCCTGCCTGCCTGCCTCGACACCACCCACGGCCTTCTTCGAGCTGGACCACTAGGCGCTGCTTATCCTACCTGGAGGACCTTCAGTTCCTGTCTTGTTCCAGTGGTCTCCGGTACTCTTGGTTCATGTCTAGCTCGCCTGTTCTCTGACAGCCACGCACCTCTCCTCTTGGTGGGCACACCTCTCCGTCACCTCTCTGGAACACCTCCTAAGGCCCACCTAAGCCCAGGCGGTCTGGGAATCCAAGGGCTCAACCCGTGGAGCCCCCAGACTGCTTTTGGTGAAGTTCCTGTCAGCCTCTGTCTCCTTGTGTGCTCCACCTCCTGGCGGCAGGCACCCTCTGGGATCCCTCAGAGGGCCATACCAATCCTGTAACTGGCCAAGGGTCCACCTCCAGTGCAACATACTCTGCTAAGCCCTTGTCATTGATCATTCATAGTCTGTATAGCCAATACAATAATCACACTAGGTTTGATGATAATATTCTAGCTAGGGATGTGCATTTGTTTTTCATGAACTCAAAAAATGAAATGAATAAGGCCATTTTCATATTTGTTGAAATACTTGCTTTCAATACATTGCACTTTGAGCTGCAGCTTGAATTTTCCACAATGAGACTGCCTGCTGACTCTGATTGCATACCCCATAGTATGTGCGGGGGGGGGGGGGGGGGTGGATCGGGGGTAGTAGGCAATCAGGGGGGTGCTGGGCCAAGACTTACAAAGCCTAGATTAAGGTGCCTCACTGGTATCAGCCATGAGGCCATCACGTGGCCACATGGGCAGCCCTGCACAATAAGCATGGGAGTTGCCTCACTGATGCATCCTGCTGATGTACTGAGGTAAGGGAGCAGGGCGGCTTTGCAGCGGCATATAAAGAGGAGCCGCTTCCCCTTTCTCCGCTGCAATCCGAGAAAATGAATGAGTTAAATAAAAGCTATCCATAGAGCTGATTTCAGTGGAATGTAGTGATAATTTCATTACTTCTTCTCCACTGGTACATTATTACTGCCTGCATGCTATGTACTAACAAACACCAGAATGTCATGCTTCATTATTTAAACTTTCCCACATGGACCCCAAGTGCATTTGCTTTCTGCACAACAGCATGTTATAGCAGTCATCAAAGGATGATGAGCAGAAAGTACTATCTGTCAAAGGCCGGCATTCCCCATAACAATTTAGAATGTCTTGGCAATTCCAAAAAAAAAAAAAAATGTAAAACAATATCAGAGAAAAAGCCAGAAGGGTCAATTTTCCCTGAAAATATCCAATTAAATGCTAACAGCTTATTTCACCAAATATTATTTTTGACCTCTGGAGGGCAAATAGCTGAATTGACATAAGAGAGGATGTTCACAGGATTTAAAAAATTGATTCAGTGCACAGAGAAGACAGAGCTCCAATAGCCATCCCATTAAAAATCTTTACTCCACTCACAGATAAGCCTATGAACACCAATTCACCCAAAAACGTACAAACATTTTAGTTGCCTCCTGGAACACTCAGACCTAAATATATATATTGTATACACACAGGATAAAGCTTTCAAGAATTTTTTGTTGTCTAAATGGCAAGAATATGAGTTAAAAAATAAGCAAAATCACTCAGACCCCATTCTTTATTGGGAAACAGCCAAAGTAGTGCTCCGTGGGGATATCATTGGGTACTCTATTCGGCATAAAGGGGAATTTGATAGGGAAATTTTAGAACTTACAAATCAGTTGAACCACTGTAACAGGAATCCAAATTTAAATCCAGTCCCTGAACTTCAGTGCCTGTTTCTTTTATTGAGGAAAACTTTGAATGAGCATTAACCCAGACAGCCGCGATTGCTCATCACCAGGAAAAGGGGAGGGGGGGAGAGACACAGAAATACACACTCACGAGCATAAAGTACCATAGAGACCGGATGTGGGATATAATTAGCCGCAGCTTTATTACAATAAACAGTGTACAACAAATTTCATACCCGAGCCATAACATAGGTAAGCTAACCAAGAGCACCCTCCTCTATGAAGGCAGCACGTCACTCCAGCCTGGGCCTGCTGCAACCAAGCAAGACCCCTCACCTTCCGAGAGGAAATCACAGGGCGTCCCAGTCACCCACCACTTCCACGCAAGGTGAATGCCCTACCGAAAGTTGTGGGCATCTGGTCTGCCACTACACCGGGGCCAGCGGGCCCTGGTGACAGACCACCCCCCTCGCATTGATGTCGTTATACCATGTGCTGTGCACTGCCTCTATCTGCAACCCCCTTCCCGGCTCGGATATACCCGTCATTGGGCCCGGAAAGCCACATGGCTTATCCGGGACCCTTCTCCATGCCAGCTGTGGCCAATGACTAGGGACCCCTCGTGCCAAGGACTATAAACCTGGCAGGACTTCTGTGCATGGCCCTTTCAGGTTCCTCCAGAAGAAGCCCTGTCCCACATCTGAAAATTGCACCAGGTTGCTAAGAAAATGGACTGCCAGGACTCTGTGCATGGCCCTGTCAACAAAATAGCTCCGAGCAATCAGCATCGTGATGTCTCATGCGCATGCCGCCCCAGCGCTCCACAAAAGTACCAACTCATTTGTTTCATTCTTCTTCAAACTAAGTACCAGCTTGTTTGTTTCGTTTCTTCATCCAAGGCGCTCTGAGTGGTGAGTTGAGGAACGGTGATATTTGATGATCTCTGACCAGATCAGCTTGGTGTGAGGCAACCTGGATAAGATAACAATCATATTCTTCCTCATTCTGTCAAGCAAGCGTCTGAATGCAGTACCAAATCATTGTCTCTGAGGTGTCCTACCTCTGGGTGGGCGAATCTAGTTGATTGCTGTCTTATTAGTGACCTGCTGATGCCAAGAAATGCCCTTCCGGCCCGGCAATTGCACTATGCTGTCTCTTGGCGTAACACCCAACTGATGGCTGAAGTAATTCCTCTTTGCTTGTTGCCCCACCAAAATACTAAAGAGTGTCCCATGATCCATAATACACAATGCCACCGGCGAGGGCCTGAAATTCATAAGGTGTTAGCAACATTGCCACAGGGGGTAAGGGGGACTACCGCTATTATGATCCATATGTCCAGCCACGTCTCCTGCCATTCCAAGATGCTCATGGCACAGGGTTATTGGCAGTATCTGCACATGCCGTGGCGCCATGTTTTAACAAAAGCAGCCATGACTGCCCATTGCCGGGAGGTAGAATGGGAGTTTACTCAGTAAACTAGACATTGCAGTAAATGGTGTTGCAAGTTTTGTACCCGAGCCATAACATGGGTAAGTTAACCAAGGTTCATCCACCATGCATATAGCACCTCACCTCTGGCCTTGGGCCCGCTGCAACCAAGCAAGGCCCTTCACCACCCGGGAGTAAAACACGAGGCGTTCCAGTCACCCACAATGTCCAAGCAAGGTGACTACCCTAATGAAGGGTGTGGGCATCTGGTCTGCCGCCACACCGGGGCCTGCGGGCCCTGGCGACAGACAGCCCCCCTTGCATTCATGTTCATTCTCATGTGCTGTGCACCGTCACAAGCTGAAACCCCCCATTCCCAACTCGGGTACACCAGCCAAAGGGCCCGAATAGCCAGACGGCTCAAGGGAAGCTACCACTAATATCATCCATATACCCCTGTTAAGGTCTACATCGGAATGTGGGAATCCATCCACCTGCCTGATAAAAGATAGGTACGCTGGGTAGCATCATCTGTTGGTACACCGCTGCACCAGAGGCCACCCTGATTCGGAAATAATAAGACAGAACTGCTCCAAATTCAGCCAAACATATCCAGGGAGCGATTGAGGATGACACTGACTCGTACTTGCTCGGCAGGAGTGAGTTAGCATGCAACAGATATTGAGTCCCCCCGGAGGGCCAGAGAGCCTGATAATGCATGCATTGGCCACTAGGTAGAAGCAGACCCGAAGCGCAGGCTAAGTCGACCGATTACCAGATTGCCCCCGTCCAATCTGATCGGTTTTGATCTCCATATCCTGAACAAGCCTTCCTTCTGTGATTGAAATGTTGCAGACTTGAAGACCGAAGTGGTTGTGTTTGACACTGGCCGCAGCAACCAGCTCTCTCGCGCAACACGCAGCAAAGAATGTTATACCAAAAATGGCTCAGAACAAGGTCAGCTCAAGGTAGTCCATAACGACCAAATGTAAGCAGTGCCAAAAGCAAGTAGATGGTTGCAAAATATCGGGTGGCATGCATCTAGTACTTTGGGTTTGACTCAGCCCATGAGGACATGCCAAACTGTGTTGAGCAATTCGTAAATCAACATAGCCCGCTAAATTGGTTTGGACTGTGCCTCGGGTCGCGCCATGCCGCTTGGCTTGTGTGATGTCAACCACCATCTGCATGAATGAAGGAGGTCCTCAGGCAGAGCAAAGGTGTCTAAGAAGTCCTGGATGTCGTTGTATCCTCAGATATGCTTGCCAGATGAGTGGTGCAATCGACAAAGCATCGGGTCAAAAGTGTCCTGGCTCTAGGGCTCTATAGGTGCATGGAGATCAGCGTCAGCTGCTCCTCAGTATCCAGAGTGTGCATCAGTCGTGTTAATATATTTAATTGCAAGCACCTCAGAACCATAAGCCTCTGGAGCGCACAACAGAGAGCCCTCAACAACTGCCTGTTGATTCCGTATACCACCGCTCAGAATGTCAGTTGATTACAAATACCACCGCCTGGTTGTCACAGCAGAATATAAACCTTCTGTTCTCAAGCAGCTCATGCCAAGATGGAGCACTACCACAATCAGGAAGGGTTCCAGAAAGGTGATATTAACCATGATCCTTGATTCCACCCAATCACTAAGCCATGTCTCAACACCCAGCTCTCTTGAAAGTAGAGTCCGAAGCCAATGCCACTGAGGCATTGGAGAATGGCTGCAGATCAAAGCTGGAAACCAGTGGGGTAGTCACACCACTGAGCCGTTGAATCAGCCCGGAATAGCCCAACTGCGAGATCCCCACATAACAGGTGGGTAACTTGCAAGCTACTTCTTTGCTGCTGTTAAGGAAACATTAGTCAGAAAGTGTTCCTTCAAGGAATTGAACCTCCGCTCTACCAGCTGGGCTATCAAAGGAGCTGCTCATTCTTAGGATTCCGAAATCCTCCTTAACCCTTGTGAGCAGCGCCACTGCGCTCTTATCAGGGTAGAAGCTAAGATGGACACCAATTGCTCCTGCCTGACTAGGGTCGGGACTCGTGCATAGGGTCTACCTGACCTTACTACCCGGGTGACTGGCAGCACCGGTGAAGCAGATGGCTGCCCACCTTCGTGTCCTCACCGCTCGGAAACAAAACAAGTACAGCAACATTCCCTCCTTCCCCGCTCCCAGTGCCACCCCTACATGGTCTCACGCCACCCACAATATCTCTGCTCTGCCAAAGGGACCAGGGGAGCAGGGATGCTGCCACCTCTGTACACATGGCAAGCACAGAGCCGGAACGGCGGCACCACAGTACATGGCTGTCGGCATGGAAGAGTGCCTGAAGAAGCGCACAGGCAGGCTGCCCGCACCAGCACCCAAGTTAGTCAGGAGAGAGGTGGTATTGGGGAAGCGAGAAAGGTACTGTTCCCGCATTGCATTGCTCCCTCACCTCAAAGCCAACATGGCCACTGACAGGTCATGAGGACACAGTCTCAGGGCCTGACATGCCCTCTGCTTTCTGGAATGAGCCGGCAATTGTGGCAAGTCCACCCGGGGCCCCCCCACAGACTGCGCCGCACATATCATCTGAGAACCGAGCACCATGGAAACAAGGTCATGCAGTGGACCTGGCAAGGCAAGGAGCCCGCTCATCCATCCCACTCCTCCCGCAATGGAAGCAGCGAGGTAGGACACATGCCCATCCCACCCCCACCAAGCAAAGGGGAGCAGCAGAAAGTCTCCTGAGACAGGGACCATGCCAGGAGGGGAAGCATGAGCGCCGTGGACACCAGGCCAGTGCAGGATATCATGCATGAGACCAGGCAGGGTGCATGGGATTAGCCAAGGCCAGAACACCAAAGAGCATACAGCAATTGATAATTGAATGCAGTCGTGCATGTGGCCTCGCGTTGCTGGCAGGGACAGAGTTTTACTCCCCCCACAGCAGGCATGCACCAGCCATGTCCCACACTGCCGCCTCTGAGCGCTCGGGAATTGCTTGGTTGCCCCTTGCTCCCTACTGTGAGCACCAGCCAGTGTTCTGCCGAAGAACACCCCCCCCCCCCCCCCAAGTACCCAAGCTCAGTCTTCCAAGATGAGGCCCACCCAAACAGGGAAAACATATCTCTGCCTGGAGGAAAGATGTGGCCTTTCCTAATCCGCAACTGCTGTTGTCGGATGAGCTGCCATGAGCGCAGAGAAAGAGCCCACAGCCGCTGAAAACTGTTGAAAGGGCTGAATGCTTCACCAAAAAGGTAGGTTGCAAATTCAGGAGAGAGGGGATGAAAGAGTCAAATACTTCCCCTGAGAGTATGCAGTCTTTGTTTGCTGCTATGGTGAGCAGCGGTGAAATGCCCGACATACTTCGAATGGTCAATGTAATTGTTCTTCCTAAACTGGGTAGGGATTCCACTGAGCCCTCTGCTTATAGACCAATTTCCCTGTTGAATGTGGACATTAAGATTTATGCAAAACTGTTGGCTAATTGCTTGGCAATTATTCTTTCTTCTTTGGTTTCCCTGGGGCAAGCCGGATTTGTGAAGGGGAGGCATTCTAGTATCAATATCAGGTGTATTTCCATTCTGTTGGATCTTTGCAAAGTCACTATTTTGTAGATCCTGTCTTGGTGGGATTTAATGCCGAGAAAGCCTTTGACTGGGTTTCATGGTCTTTTTTAAAAATTTGTTTTGGACAAATTTGGGTTTTCAGGTTTATTTTTTCAAGCTATTCAGGTATTATAAGCTAACCCGGGGACTTTCAGCTCCCTTCTCTTTGTCTAGGGGCACTTGTCAAGGCTGTCTCTTGTCTCCCTTGTTATTTATTTTATCGCTTGAGGCCTTGGTGCATGCTCTTCAAGATTTTCTTCAGGAGCATGTTATGATCCATCAGTTTGCTCCCATGAGTAAGTTTTTATTTGCTGATGATATTCTTCTTTTTATCCCTCAGGCAATGCCTTCTCCCTCATATTTTGAATATTTTTCAGGTATTTGGCTCCTTCTTGGGTCTTAAATTAGACCTGGATAAGTCTGAGGTTTTAGACATTCTGGGGCATTTGTGTAACTCCTGGCCAGACATCACCTTGCTCTGGGTAGAGGATTCGATTAAATATCTGAGTATCTACATTCACAGAGATACTGTTCAATAGTATCAAGTCAATAGCCCACCAGTACTGGGGGATATTTGTAAGCGCACTTTAGAGTGGATGAAAATGCCTTTAACACTGATGGATAGAATAGCCTTGTTTAAAATGATGCTTCTCCCTAAACTACTCTATGTGTTGCAAATTCTGCCTCTGATTCTTACATCCTCGGATCTTAAAGGTTTATACTGTGTTTGCTCTAGGTGGGTGTGTGGGGGGGTGAGTGTAAAGTGAGGGTGTCCCTTGGTAAACTAATGATGTCTGTTGCAAGAGGGGGCTGGGGCTTTCGCAATCTGCAATATTATAATTTAGCTTGTGCGCTGCGAGCCTTGGGTGATTGGCTCCTAGATAGTCATTGTTGTGGATGTACAAGTGGAACAATAGATGGCTTCTCCTTATGATTTATGGTTTCTACTAGGGGTGTGCATTTGTTTTGAACTTATATGTAAAACGCTACTTATTTATTTTTTTTTACTTAAAAAAGTGATGAGGCAAAAACGATCGGATTTCCAACTTATTCAACATAGCTATGTTGAATACGTTGGAAATCGCGATCGTTGATCCTAAATAAAAATTTAAACCCCTCACCCTCCTTAATCCCCCCCAAGACTTACCAAAACTCCCTGGTGGTCCAGCGGGGAGTCAGGAAGCCCCCAAAGCTGGCCAAAAGTTCCATTTGTGTCCAACGAGGGGTCCGGGAGCGGAACCGCGGTGGACCACGTGACGGCCGCGTCACTCCGACGTGACGCGGCCGTCACGTGCTCCTCGCAAAGGAATAGAGGAATGGCTTCCTGATTCCCCGCTGGACCACCAGGTAGTTTTGGTAAGTCTTGGGGGGGATTAAGGAGGGTGAGGGGTTTAAATTTTTATTTAGGGAACCGGTGCACGTATGGACATAGACTCAACTTATGGAATTCTCCATATGTCCATATTGACCGAAATTGACCCCCCTTTTCGACTTATGGACTTATGAACATAAACTTTTTGTCTGCACATCCCTAGTTTCTACTGCATGCAAGTTTCAAAGACCTTCCGGTTCATTTGTCTCGGAATATTCTAGTGAAATATATGAAGTTTGGGTGGACAGCCATCAGAAGGAAGATATCGCTCTCATGGAAGATTTCTCCCTGGTTACCCTTGTGTGGTAATCCCTGTTTTTTTGCCTGGGCGAGACAGTAGATTTTTTGCACAGTTAGCCCATGCGGCCATTCTATATTCCATAATTTTCTTGACTATCAATGTCAGCACATTAATCCATTCACAAAATGCCAAGAGCTGTTAGGTTTTTGAACCTAATCAAATATTTTATTATTTCCAAATTGCAAGCTTTATCTCCAAAAATTTTGGGTCTCAGCAGGCTCCTTATTTATTGGGTCCCTTTCAAAGGCTTCTGTCTTTATTTTGAGAATGGAAGCAGTCATTGGCAAATTTGTATACATTTTTACACTCCTTTACCTCTCATTAAGCTTTCGGGATACTGGCTGAGTTGTGGAACCTGGACTTGGGGTTGGAGATTGAGGATGAGGATTTACTGGACTTGCTGATTTTTATAAAGCCATCCCCTCAAGTGGGTTGCGGGAACAGTATTTACAAATGCTACACAAGATAATTATCTCTCCTAATAGGCTTACCAAATGAAACTTATTTCTTCGCTGCAGTGTCTTAAATGTCCTGAAGTCCATGCCTCTTTAAGTCATGGGCTTTGGGGATGTCCTCCAATTTATAGTTTTTACTGAAGTATTTGTCCTTATTGATAGGGTGTCAGGTCCCTGTGTGTGCCTCCATTGGACTCTTGGGAATTATTACAGATTAATTAAGTTGCAGTACCCTGACATGCCAACTCCTGATCAAGGGGACATGCATTGCTCAGACATGTATGCTACATAAATGGATTCAGAGTGCTACACTGATGTCTGACATTTGGTTTGCAGAAATGTATCAGACATGGACAATATTGAAGAGGAGTAGGCAATCGGCCTTTCCTAAGATTTGGGATCCATTTATTAAATAACTCCCAGTTGTGTGGCAGGGAAGATACTTGTACACTTGGCCAGTGGATTCTCCCATATCACCTGCTAATTGAACAATTATTGTTCTATATTCTCAAAAATACTGTTTTTGTGGCAATTTCTGTGGCTCTTGGATGTACGAGAAGGTGGGTGGGGTTTATTGGTAGGATGAGCAGTTAGGGTTGTTACTGGCTATTATAATCTGCCATTGTATAATTTATCCTTTTATTCTGATAAAACATTTAATAAAGACATTTATAAAAAAAAAAAAAAAATTCAAAACAAGTGAAAACAAAATGTTTGTATGAAAACTGCATACATCCAGCAAAAAGCTGGTTAACCAAAGTGTAATCATAAGATGTTACGAAAACCACTCCAAAACGTTTTTCTCACAAAAATTATTTGTTGGATATCAATTGTGTTAGTTTGCCTAAAGAAAATTGCAATGATCACCTCCTATGTATGATTAGAATAAATTGACATGTCAAATCATCATCATTCAAAAGTCCAAATCAAAAGTAGTTTATCACAAAGCCCCTAATTTGTTTCACTAAATTTCAGCTGTCCCAAGAGAATAAACATTATTTGTAGCCACTGAATTCAGCTCTAATGGGAGAGCATTCTGGAGGTGTGTGCATTCCAACCCATTATCTACTGAAAGATATTCTTTAGCAACCTACCAATTTGTAGATATAATAATATGTCTGAAAACACAAAAATGTGTTTAAAGAATGTTCTATTAACAATTCTCAATCCATATTTAAAAGGCCTAGCATACACAAACTATACACATATGTGATGTTACCTTGAGCTTAGAAGTTACATCTTTATTCCTCACCAGCTCCATTAGCACTAAAGTCTTACAAAATGGAAGTTTATATATCACATGACCAACTTCACTTATTACAAAAACAGACCATTCACAAGATAGATGGATACATGATATTTAAAGAAGGACAATCTGCAAACTTATAAGAATTCCTGCCATTCTACATCTTGATTCAGGCCAATCAGGCTCAGGGTATTCCACTGGAAGATAAAGCATGGTTTAAGGCACAATACATTCCAAGAAACATTTTATCCATGTTGAAATGTAATGTGTTGAATGATAACGAATTTAATGTTATCCAAGGAGCGATTGTAAGAAAGCCAATACTTGAAGAGATGCTTCTGTTTTCTTCATAAAGACACAGCTCATATTTAGCTATTTGAATTTTAATATAGCATTTAATTTGGCCAATACAAAATTTGAAACATGTCATATAATAATAGATATGAGCTGCTCAGCATTACAGTCTAACCAACCTGGTAAGATATATTCAAAATGTAACTGAGGATGAATGACTGACATTCCAGCACACCAGAGCATACAGAACAATTTCCACATTTACATTTTCTGTGCAGACTGGCGATATTTGCAGAACGTAGTAACAAAGATGGAACACATTCTTACTTTTTTTTTTTTTTTAAGGCGAACAATGGTGGATCTGTAACAATATCATCTATTGCATGTCCTAATGACAAAGAGCAATTTTCTTGCTAGCATTAGGTCATGTTGAAAATGGAATTGTGCATATCACCCATGAAAATGCACTCTCGTTAGAACACTGGAGAAGATTGTTTCTGTTGGTATATAATGCCCATTTAAAGGCTCATTTGGTACAGGAGTTAGAATAGGGCCCCCTGGAAAATACTCTGAGTCACGCCCACAGCTTGGGGTTTATATTCCTGAACAGTGGTACACAATCATTTAAGATGAAGAAACTGATCAATAGGAATATTCTCTCAATTGTCGTGGATGATGATTAGTATCATGCAATAAATTATCCCACTCGGTAAGTTCTCTGTACATTGTTGTACTAACTGAATCATCCGCTTTGTATATCGATATATCAAAAAACTGTCACTTTAAGCCAGAGCACTGCCACAGCCTTACAACTCCCATCAATGTCTATAAAAGTGATTTGGACAATCTTTAGCTTTTCAATTTTGCCCAAAGCATAAAAAAGTTTAACTGTCTATCTAAGAGCTTGCTCCATAGAATATGATGGCATATAAAGACTAGAAACAAAGAATGAAAAGATGGAAGGGAGAAAGGGAGAAAATCTGGAGAGTAAAGCAGAAGGAGAATCAGGAAGTGAGGAGGGTGGAAGAAGGGAAGATAAGGAGAGGAAAGGAAGGAAAAAAAGGACAGGACAGGGTATGAAAAGAAACTGAAGGGGGAAGAGGAGTGTAAAAGGGTGAAAGGAAAGGAGAGATGAGGAGCAGTGAAGGACAGAGAAGAAAGAAATTGGATGAAAGCAAAAGGAATGAAAATTAAAAAATAAAATGAAGAAATTATGTTTTTAAATATATTCAGATCCTTGCAATAAAGGTTAAAAAAAACTTACTTTATTAAAGGGGAAATCATTATGGTTGGTGTTTTGGTCCATTTGACATAAGGGTCAAACAAGTTGTAGGTGATACCTTTTTATTGAACTAGCTTTTGAAAGCCAGCTCCATTCATTAGGTCAGTGAAGAAACAGCTCAGCGAGACTGGGTTTAAATAGAACAGAGTCAGCTAGGCATGAAGCTGTCTGCATATATCATTAAATGGGTTGGGGGATGGAGCTGAGAGTGGTGACGGAGACAGTAACATTTTAACCCAGTGTTACTGCACGGTTTCTTCACTGACCCGATGAAGGGCACAAATCTAGTGACAGATATAGTGAACTAGTCCAATAAAAAGGTATCATCTATAACTTGTTTGTTGACCCTTTTCTTGTTTATTAAAGGAAAATTTTTAGAACTTGATTTTTTTTAATGAACATTGTCTTCTGTGCTTGTAACCTTGAACTAAATGCAACAGTAGCACTATGCTGTTGCATGGCACCAGAATACGTAATGTTCAAGATGGCAAGCTCTTTCAAACCAGTCGGAACCCAGCATCAGTAATGAAGCAGCACCATTAGCATATGAAACCAGTCAAGTTTAGCAGCAATGAAACTGATTGTTAAATTTGTTCACCAACGTGTGTGTAAAGGAGGCACAAATTTATGCACCAAGTTCACTTGAAATTCACCAACTCTGCTGGAAGGCACTATTACTACTGTACATGCTATAGCAAGCCACTGGACTGCAACTGATGTCTCAAATGCAATTATCCTAATATGGTGGTGTTCCAAAACTCAAGATGGTAGTGGCACTTCCTACTGTTGCTTGTATTAAGTGTCTTTGAAAATCCTGGTTCCACTGTCTGATTCCAAAAAGAGTCTTCTTGCCCAGCCAACACCAGGCGACCTAAAGTCTTCACAATTCACTAATTCTTCATTGCAAACAAATAAGAACTTATAGGTACTACTTAAAAGCTTCTCTCTTGCAACGCCTTTACCCTTTAATGCTTGGCTAGCAGGCTAATGAGAATTGCCTCTACCTTCCCAGTAGAAGTCAAATGAATTACACCCAATATATACTTTCTGGGAGTAATTTTGTAGCAGCCTGTAAATACACGCAAAAGGTACATCAATTTTCAAATAAACTTGTGTGCATACATTTGCATTGAAAATTAGCCCATTAAATTCACCCGCACAGAATGGTATCTGCTATTATGTGCACAGACATTTTCTGAGAAAATGTGCATGCATATTTTTCAAAATGCAAAAATATGCATGCAATTGCAAAATTCTCCCCATCCCCTGACCTGGCAATGCCGCCACTCAGTCCGTGTAAACTTGTGTGCAAACATAACATATCTACAGAAGTTTACCCATATATTGGGTGGGCAATTTAATAACAGTCTATTTACATGAGAAAAGCATTTTTTCCTACAGAAATGCCTTTGAAAATTAGCTTCCCTATATCTACACCTTCTTTTGTTAAATACATACCAGCATTTAAATGCAATTGCAGATGTAATAATAAATCTAGTACTTACATTGACTTGTTGTCCTTATGCACCTAAATGACAGTGGTTCACAACTGCTAACAAGTCCTCCCAACATGCACTAGTTCAGACAAGAAACAAATAACCACACTCCTATCGCAACTTCTCAAAACATTTTCTGACAACCCCCAACTATTTTTTCCTGACCAGAAGACAGAGAGCTGCTTACCTTAATTGCAGACAAATAAATCTTTTAGGCACTACACAAGAGCAGCTGTCTTTTGTACCAGCAGTGTTTCCCTTCTTGATGAGCTAGCAGACTACTGAGAAGAACACCTGCACATGATCAGTACCAGACTAAGGCTGTGCAGCCCTTAAAGAGAGCTTAGTTTACAGATAGTTAACAAAACTAGCATAGCCTAATTGCCTTTTATGAAAGTGGGTAATATATGCACATTCAACATCTGCTACAGAATTGCCACAGAGCATCAATAATTGTTTGCAAAAGTTTCTAATACTTGCCACAGAATCGACCTTTTAGCTGATGGTAAAGCTGGGTTCTTGACCTTAGTTTTACCCTTCTGCAGCCACTGGGGTACCTTGTTTTTCACACTGAGAACAAATAAAATCCAGGAATCAGGGTGTCTGGACTACCCCCAACTAGGAATATGGTCCTGGGCTCATCAATACCAATCTGGAAAACTGAATCAAGATTTAAAAAAATTATTTCAGTTAATGCATGATTAAATACCACACTTCAATACATACCTCATAAGATTTCCATGAACAGAACCATTTACAGGCAGAACGCATCAAATACAGATAATTCTCTACTCGTCCCCCACCCTGCCCCCAAGTCATGTATTTTTAATTTAAGGTCAAACAAGAGAAAACCCGTCAATACTTACGAGGGTTGGCAGGAAGGCCTTTCAGAGCACCTCCTTTGAGTTAATGTGATGCTCCTGGGGCACCGGCTGCTGGGTGCCTAGATGATGATCTTTGTGAGTGCTGCACCTGCCAAAGAAGAGATCAATCAATAGTGACAATAATGTGGCATTTGTGGTATGAGAGGCCTTTATGCAACAAGGGTGGCAATCCAAGGGAATTTAAAGAGCCCTTTTCATTTCAAAAAGCTGAAACAGATGAGGAAAAGGATTTCAGTAAAGTTCTGCCAATATGAAAGGCTTAGGGGGTGTAATCTGCTGTGTTTCTTTTGCATATGTGGTGACAATGTCTGAACAATGAACATTTAGAAAAGAATTTGCATAGAATACATCAGACATCTATGTCTAATTTCCAAATTGCTCAAAAGTATATAACATAGCAAACAGTAACTTCAGCTGTTCCTGGGTTGGTTTTATTTTGGAGATGGTAAAAGTTTAAAAACAAAACCTATAATCTAATTATTTGTTTAATTGATTTGCAAAAATGTAACATGCATTTAGTATAGGAAATTAAAGGAACAGTGACCAAAAATAAAATGTTTAACAGAAAGGTCAAAACCAACCCCATAACTAGTCCACATTAAAAAGGGGATAATAAACAACAAACAAATAAGGAACAATAAATAATCATTGCTATACTATTATCAGAACCTAATGGCCAAGACTTTCTTCTAGGGATGTGCATTCGTTTCATATGTTTCATACGTTTCATATTACATGCTTGTATAGGAAACGGATGAAACGAATGCACATCCCTACTTTCTTCTTTTAACTTGTCTACCTCATATCCTCTTTCTTGCTCAGTATATTAAGGTTTAAGTAAAACTTCTATAAATCAAGTTTATCAATCAAAAATGTCTCTAAATGTGCAGGTTCCAAAATAAACTCCAAATTTGTTCCTTTCATAATATACAATACATTTAACAGGGAAACTTTAAAAAGAAAGTAGCAACCAAGTCCATAACCTGTTCTCTGTGCTGGAGGAACAATTTCTTCCTAACCTGAGAGGCACAGGCTACATCTGGAAACATCTGTAATTTCTAGCCACAAAAAGCAACAATTTTATATTTTTTTTTGTTTAAATATGTTTATTAACAGCAGAGAATTCAGATACAAGACTGTTCAGTGTCAATGAGCACAAATTTCAGCAGTTAACAGGTCTTCACATAACTCTACCTTTGCCAACCCAGGTAATGCTGCCCATGCATAACATGAAAAATAAATTGTTGATAAAGAACTTGATAAAAGAAACATTTAGAAGACGTCCCTTCACATAATTTCTACATGAAATTGAAAGGGACAGGACATCCAGCATAATAAGTACATGGATCCTAATAAGTACCATAAACATAATAAGTACAGTAAACATAATTAGTACAGGGTAGCTTCCCAGGCATTATCCGTCACTACAGAGCTTATACAAAAACATCACATAACATAACAGCCCTCCCTTCTTGGCCTGTTTACCCAACCATAATGCCTCATATAATGTATGCCCGTCTCCATACATAGTCGATATCAACGCTCAAGGCTTATCCCGCTTGCTGGGCGGCTCACTTAATCCTCCTACAGTCATTCCGTTGGGCCTTAAACTTAGACTGTGTTTAACTGATACTCTCTTCCCACTGCTCAGCCTCGGAGCCTCCGCCATATCCGTCCGGTTATGGTTCCTGTTTGACCCCCCCAATCCGGGAATGTCTCTCCACCATTAGAGTTTTTTGTTTCTCCCAATCTCCCAATCTCCATGGCTCACCAAGCCTGAAGTACTACTCCTCACCCTCTAGAGAGCCAGATTATATATAGATTTAGGTGAACCTATCAGAGATATCCCCCCCCTCCTCCCTTCCCCCCCACCCCCCCCTCCCTGGTAGACCCATATAACAATAGTACATTTTCGGATTTAGTATAACCGCAGCTATTAGAACAGCCAGAATTGCTCTCCCCATAACTACAGGTGCTCTCTATATTCCTTTTCCGGGCTCCCTCTCCAGCAGTGGGTAGTCCCTCCTGGTACATATATTCAATAGGATGTCAATACACTTCACTGACCACATGCACCAGGATTATTAATTATCATGCAGCTCAACATTACGACATGCAATAAATGACCTCCGATATGCAGTATAAACTTTCTACAAAAATAGGGAAATTCTGTTCATGACTAGAGAGGACTCCCAATTGAGTGCGTACTTGCATCTCCCATACTCCACAATCATAGCATCTCGAGTTGCATTGTCCCCAAACTTCTGCCAGTAGATCACATATAATGTCAGAGTCCATATATACAATTACCGGTCTCCATCCAGCTCTCGGCTGTCCTCCGGGTACTGCAAGTATGGTAACGCCTCCTGCGGCAGTAGTGACAAATAGTCTTTCCATATGTTTGTCGAGATATGTTGGAACGCCACAGATTTGTGAGCTGCTGTTAACTGCTCTCTATGAAGTAGTTGGTGAAATTTAGTTTTCCAAACCGCCTGATATTGGGGTTTCGGATTTAGCCATTGGGCTAGTATAGCGTCCAGAGCAGTCATAGTAAGTTTGCAAAAGAATTGAAATTGATACGTATCATCGAAGACCTCTTCTTCCACTCCCACTCCAAATAACCAGACCTTGGGATCCAGTGTTATAGAAATGCCCCATATCTGATGCAAAGTCTTCTGTAACGATTGCCAGAATCTTTCCACTACTGGGCATAACCAAAAACTATGATAGTAATCAGGTTTGTCCGCCTTACATCGAAGACAAGCTTTTTCTGTATTGAGGCCCATTTGGAAGGCTATATACTGGGGATAGAAGGCTTGATAATAAAATTTATATAATTTATCCCGTAAAGCCACATTCTCGCAAATTTTGGGTATTCTACTGAGACATTCTTCCAGATCCTGCTCTGAGATAGTGCTTGGCAACCACCTATTCCACTTCTCTGTCAAGACAGTAAAAGTTTTCGGATACGATAGTGTCATAATAGGGATGTGAATCGTTTTAGGACGATTAAAATTATCGTCCGATAATTTTAATATCGTCTTAAACCGTTATGGAACACAATACAATACAGATTCTAACGATTTATCGTTATAAATCGTTAGAATCGTGAGCCGGCACACTAAAACCCCCTAAAACCCACCCCCGACCCTTTAAATTAAATCCCCCACCCTCCCGAACCCCCCCCAAATAACTTAAATAACCTGCGGGTCCAGCGGCGGTCCGGAACGGCAGCGGTCCGGAACGGGCTCCTGCTCCTGCATCTTGTCGTCTTCGGCCGGCGCCATTTTCCAAAATGGCGCCGAAAAATGGCGACGGCCATAGACGAAAAAGATTGGACGGCAGGAGGTCCTTCCGGACCCCCGCTGGACTTTTGGCAAGTCTCGTGGGGGTCAGGAGGCCCCCCACAAGCTGGCCAAAAGTTCCTGGAGGTCCAGCGGGGGTCAGGGAGCGATTTCCCGCCGCGAATCATTTTCGTACGGAAAATGGCGCCGGCAGGAGATCGACTGCAGGAGGTCGTTCAGCGAGGCGCCGGAACCCTCGCTGAACGACCTCCTGCAGTCGATCTCCTGCCGGCGCCATTTTCCGTACGGAAAATGGCGCCGGCCATACGCGTATGGCCGGCGCCATTTTCCGTACGAAAACGATTCGCGGCGGGAAATCGCTCCCTGACCCCCGCTGGACCTCCAGGAACTTTTGGCCAGCTTGTGGGGGGCCTCCTGACCCCCACGAGACTTGCCAAAAGTCCAGCGGGGGTCCGGAAGGACCTCCTGCCGTCCAATCTTTTTCGTCTATGGCCGCCGCCATTTTTCGGCGCCATTTTGGAAAATGGCGCCGGCCGAAGACGACAAGATGCAGGAGCAGGAGCCCGTTCCGGACCGCTGCCGTTCCGGACCGCCGCTGGACCCGCAGGTTATTTAAGTTATTTGGGGGTGGGGGATTTAATTTAAAGGGTCGGGGGTGGGTTTTAGGGGGTTTTAATGTGCCGGTTTTTCGATTTTTCGATTTTTCGATTTTTTAACGATTTTCACGATTTTTCACGATATTTTACCCCCCCAAACGGCAACAATACGATTCCCTCCCCCTCCCAGCCGAAATCGATCGTTAAGACGATCGAGGACACGATTCACATCCCTATGTCATAATCGCCTGGTAATATTCAGCGCACCTAACCCTTTTTCCATCCGGGCCTTGTAGGATATGTTTGATATGGTACGATGCCGAGAAGGACGAAATGGCATGAAAATGCTCCTGTACATAGCTTCTAATTTGTAAGTATCCGTAGAAATCTGCTTTCGGTATACCGTATTTATCCTGCAAGTCTTGGAAGCTGTATAAATGAACAGATTGCGTCGTCCAATCTAACAGGTGCATAATCGTCGACAGGCCTTGCTGTCGCCATCTTTGGAAAAGTCCATGCATTGACCCCGGTATAAACATTGGGTTCCCCGTGATCGGCTGGCATGCAGTATTCTCCGATTGAATGTGCAATAAAAAGCATATGTGTTTCCACGTCAAGCGCAGCGGTTGTATGAGCACACTTGATTGAAAACGTTGTGGGAACATCCTAGGTGGACATTGTAAGATTGCGCCTGGATGAAATGGTGCCACCCATTGCATGATAAATTGTAGAGTGGCACACCCTTCCTCTATAAATATCCAGTCCTTAATGTGTCTCATTAGGCTTGCACAATTATAAGCTCGTAAACTGGGGCAATTCAAGCCCCCCTCTCTTTTTGATTTCATGAGCGTTGTTAAAGGAATTCGTGCTCGCTTCCCATTCCATAAATATTTACGCAATGCAGTGTTGATGTCCATCACATCCTGTTTCTTCAGCCAAATTGGAAGCATGCTGAATAAGTATAGCCATTTCGAAATTTCTTTCATTTTGATGAGTAAGATTTTTCCAGTTAGGGATAGCGGCAATGTTTGCCAGGCTCGCAGATTATTGAGAAGCTTTTCCTTCCTAGGGACTACATTCATCGCGTATAGGTTTTTTGGTTGCGCCGGGATTTGGATACCCAAATACTTCAAGGACGTGGATACCCATTTTAAAGGAAAGCCGCCTGGCCAGCTATTCTGCAGGCTTCCAGCAACATCCAAGGCTTCACACTTATCCACATTAATTTTTAATCCGGCAAATTTGCCAAAATCGGATTGTAACTGCAGGACATGCGGCAAGGCTGTCAAGGGATTAGTCATATATACCAGCATGTCATCGGCGAAAGCCGCTACTGTAAAGCTGTCCCGTCCTATCGGTTGTCCTTTGATATCCGGAGAGTTTCCCAGCTTCCTAAGCAGCGGATCCAAGGAAAGGATGTATAAAATCGGCGACAAAGGGCATCCTTGTCTCACGCCTCTCCGTATCAGGATAATATGAGGCAAAACAGCTCCCATCCGAATTGCGAGAAGTCTGGCATAAAGTTTCAAATCATAGTTCAGGAGGGAGATTGGTCTGTATGAGGCGGCTTGTTCCAGATTTTTCCCAGATTTAGGTAAAACTGTGATAAATGCTGAATTGAAAGTCGCAGGGAATCCAGTCTCCTTCCAAGCTTTATTATAAAAAGATGCAAGCACCTCCTTAAGCTGGTCCCCCAAGATCTTATAATATTCCGCTGGGAATCCATCTGGTCCTGGCGATTTATTACTTTTCCCTATCTTTATCACTCCCAACACCTCCCCCGCTGTTATTGGTCTGGTAAGCAATTCTTTTTGTAAATCTGTAAGAGAAGGCATATCAATGTCCTGAAAAAAAACTGCTTCATCCAGTTGTGTTCCCTCTCGGTCCTCTCTATATAGGTGCTCGTAAAATTGCCTTAAGATATCCAGGATACCTTCTGTAGACGTCACGTAAGTTCCAGAAGTGGATTTTAATCCGGTTATATAGGATTTTTTCCGTTGTGTGGCTACTAGGCGTGACACCAATTTACTCGATTTATTTCCTTGTCGGAAAAAGAAATGATCCGATGCTTTAATAGAATTTCGAGCTCGGAGGTGTAAATGCGCGTTCAAAGATTGTAAACACGCCCAATACGAAATCTTGTTATGTTGAGAGGGATCCACTGCCAAGTTGGCCTTTGCTTGTTGTAGTTTCTTTTCCAGGGCAAGAATTGTATTATTCAATTGTTTAGTCTTTTCACCGTATAAGCAATTATAGCGCCTCTCAGCACCGCTTTGCTTGTTTCCCAAAATAGGGTTACATCTTCCACATGTTGGCTGTTATGTTCTTGGAAAGTATTCCATTGAGACCTCAAGTACTGATGAAATTCCTTGTCCTGGAGGAGATGGCCAGGTAACCTCCACGATTTATGTGATTTTCTATCGGATGATGACCACAAATCAATCCAGACTGGAGCATGGTCTGCTATCCCCATGGCTCCTATTTCTGCCGCACCCACTTTTGTAAACATGTTATCCGCCACTAGGAGATAATCTATTCGGGACATCGTTCCGTGAGCTCTCGACACGTGAGTGTAATCCCTGGACGTCGGGTTCAATATTCTCCATGGATCAATCAAGTGGAGCTGTTGACATAGCTGCTGTACTCCTGTTTTCGTTTTTTGGCGATAGCCCTTGGGAAGTTGAGATTTGTCCAGTATTGCATCCAAGACACAATTCATGTCCCCGGCCACTATAATGTCACCAGTAGCATGCACCATCAACAGGTTAATAATATTCTGGAAAAATAAATGATCCGGCGAGTTCGGCCCATAAATGTTACAGAGAGTGATGGTTTTCCCTGCAAGTGTACCAGTCAGTATCAAATACCGGCCTTCGGGATCTGCTACTTCTTTACTGAGAGTGAAAGGTGTGTTTTTATTAATTAAAATGGAAACTCCCCCTTTTTTCCCTTTAGCTGAAGAATAGTAGCAATCGGAGACCCATTCCCTGCGCAGTTTTTTGTTTTCTTTTTCCTGCAAATGGGTTTCTTGGATACATGCAATATTGACTTTCAATCTTCGGAGATGCTGGTAAACGGACTTCCGCTTTATCGGCGAACCTAATCCGTCCACGTTCCACGATATTATCCTAATCTTACTCATTGAAAGGATTCACAGCACTTTGATAGAACCAAAAGACTGTTTCATGAGAGGTCCAGGCTCCCAGCCTAACCTGTCCCTCAGCTTCCGTCAGAGGTACCAGGTGGCATTCCTCAAATCGCTTGCACCTCCCCTGTTCCCCCACCGGCAGGTCTATAAGAGCAATAACAGTGTCCAAATTCAGTGCGTCCCAGTTGCGGTCCTCCCCAACCCAGATCCTAAATCGTAATTCCTTACCCCCCCCCCCGCCCGTTTCCCATTACCCCCACCCCCATCCCTTGTCAGGGATCTTCTGAAAAAAAACCTCTCACAGAGGCTCTCGGAGATCACGCTTATGAAGTGGCCCTGCTCCACAGCCCACTTTGTAGTAGTATGTCGACATTATTTCCAAAGTGACGCACAATTATAGGAGATAGCAGTGACCTCATAATTTTAGCGAGGTCAGAAATTTTTGGGCATCCTCCGGGTGATTAAACGTATGTCCTTTCCCCCCATGCCATATCTTGAGGATGGCAGGGTATTACAATTTTATATTTAAAATATGAACAGAGAACCAAGACCTTGATCCATTAGGAACAAAAGTACAACAGGAGACCAGCTCATGACATTCTTTCATCTTTGGAAGATTCCAGAAAGGCTGAAAGATCCAGGCTAAGGAGTTCATGCCACTCTCCTCAATATTGTCTTCACATTTCATAGATGGTATGTAAAACCTTTTAGAGCCAGATATCACAGTCTCCAATGATATCTTCAATACTTCTTTAACATATTTACCAAACAATCTTAAATCCTTTGCTTTAGTGGAGTTTCCCAATGTTTCCAGCTTCTTATGAAGGATCAAACTATCTTTGATCTGCCCTGCACCAGCAGCCTAGAAGGTTGCTACATGAGGACATATCTCAGCACGTTGACCCTCAAGCTCAGTGATTTTCATATCCTGCTTCTCCAACTTGGTTGCTGCTTCACATGAAAAATCTCATAACTGACCAATTGGTTTTACCAAGGTGTCCTCAGTGCAGGAAAGCACTCCAGTGTCACAGTCATAGGATAGACCTCAGGAAGGAAAATTGCAACTGGCACTGCAAACCCAACTGAAGACAGATCTTTAGCAAAGCTAAATTCCCCAATCACTTGCTGTCTAGCACTCACTGTTTCATTTATATTCTACCTTCCACAGATCTTTCCAAGGTAGAGTACAATAAGTAACTCAAGCTCCCTGACCCAATAATGCACAATTGCATAACATAATAATTAATCCTCAATATATAAATAAAAGACTAAAATACAAATTTTACAGCACAGATGTTTAAAAAATACAGATAGTCCCAAAAGCTGGCTCACCTTCCCCCATTTAATAACCATTCAGAAGACTTTAGCTCTGACCTTATCAGAAGACTTATGAGGAGAGGCTGAAGGATCATACAAAAGCGACAATTTTGCTGAATTCTTTAACAACAAAATACTAAGCCTAATACAATCCAACTTCGTCGATAACACCCAATCCATAAATCTGAACACTAAAGTAAAATCAAAATGGACCAACTTCAACACCTCCTCCACCATCCAGATCCAATCAATCATGAAAATGAATCCTGCCAACCACCCTCTGGATAGCATCCACATAACAAGCCTCAAGACAATCGCACCTACTATAACAAAATTAATCACCAAGATCATCAATCTATCTCTTACTGAAGGAAGCTACCCCAATTATCTCAAATCAGCTATAATCAAACCTATATTAAAAAAGAATAACCTCAACCCAAATAACTTATCAAATTACCGCCCAATTTCTAACCTACCCTTCATAGCCAAAATCATTGAAAAAGTAGTTCACTCAGAACTTGACGAATACCTGGAAACAAACAACATCCTATCCCCAAACCAATATGGTTTCAGAAAAAACCTCAATACTGAGACTCTCCTTCTTTCATTAAATGACACTATCCTAAGAGGATTTGATAATGGAAAACAATACTAGTACTGCTTGACCTCTCTGCAGCATTTGATACAGTAAATCATCAAAAACTTCTTGAACGATTATCTAAAATTGGTTTAGCAGACACTATTCTACAATGGTTCTCATCTTAACTCTTTAACAGAAGCTACCAAGTTTCATTCAATAATAACATCTCTAAGAAAATTAACCTCAATACTGGAGTTCCACAAGGTTCAGCATTATCTGCCACTCTGTTCAATGTATGCCTTTTACCCATTTGCCAGCTACTAAATGATCTTCAAATCACTCACTACCTCTATGCAGATGACATACAACTCCTAATTCCCATCAAAAACTCCATTGATGAAACATTTGTTACTTGAATCAATCAACCAACTCCTTACGAAATTAAAACTCATAATCAACATTGACAAAACCGAAATAATTATCATGGACAAAAAAACCAATATAACCCCACCACCTCAATTCACAGCTAATAATCAAACTAACCCAATATCCCCTGTCACTCACGCCAGAAACCTTGGTGTAATCATTGATAAAACAACCACATAACCACCAAAATCAAAGAAGGATATCAGAAACTCCTAATCCTAAGGCATATAAAACCTTTTCTAAATTCGTTAGATTTCAGAACTGTTTTGCTACTAATAATTTTCTCAACCATAGACTATTGTAACTCCCTTCTGATTGGCCTCCCGTAAAACAGCATCAAACCTCTGCAGATTCTTCAGAACTCAGCAGCCAGAATTTTAACTGGAACAAAAAAGAATGATCATATCACCCCAATACTAACTTCATTACACTGGCTTCCTATTAAATCCCGAATTGAATATAAGATTCTGACCATCATACACAAATTAATACACTCCGATCACCACAAACAAACAAGCTTAAAAATCATTCCACAAATTATTAATAGGAATCTTCAATCAAATAACACTTCTCGTCTAAGAATTCCTCCCATAAAAGATGCTCACCTATCAACCACTAGAAATAGAGCATTCTCCATTTCCTGTCCAAAAAAATGGAACTCCCTATCAAGTTATTTGAGAATGCAAACTAACAACAAACGTTCAAGAAGGATCTAAAAACTTTGCTTTTTCATAAAATCTACATTTGTGATTATCTAACTCAACAGTCGAACATCAATCAATACTACCAACCTAATGCATGCAACAGAGATACAGAAACAACAACTGGCATCAACCAGTGTCTAAGCAATATGAACTTATAAGAAACAATGCTAGAAATCCATCTCTGTGATGAATAAATCCCAATACTGTTTCTATCCTCCTTTTCCCTTTATTTCCTTATCCTCCCTTTTCCACCACCAACCTCTCCCCCTCCCTTCATCCCTCCCACTGTTATTTTTTTTGCAACAATGTTTAATTGTCTATTTTATGTTTGATTCTTATAAACCGTTATGATGGCTGCACCGAATTACAGTATATAAAACTGAACAAATAAATAAATAAATAAATAGATCTGAATATGTGTACCCTGGAAGAGAGGAGGTGCAGGGGAGATATGATACAGACCTTCAGATACCTGAAAGGTTTTAATGAGGCATGTTCCTGGAAACTTTTCCAGAGGAAAGCAAACAGTAGAACTAGCAGTCATGATATGAAACTTCAGGGGAGATGACTTAGAACTGCTAGGAAATATTGCTTTACGGAGTGCATGATAGATGCCTGGAATGCTCTGGAAGAGGTGAAGACAAAAGCAGTAAATGAATTAGAAAAGGCATGGGATAAATACTGTGGATCCCTAAAGGCTAGAGTTGGAAATTAAGAAAAGGGTGCATGGGGGGTAACCAGCATAGAGCAGCAGCTGCTACCTCTTACAGAAGACATGGGGATTACTACCCTTAACCAATTAGCATACATGATTTTGACACAACTTCAGCATCTTCCCCAAGAAACAACAACCTGACATCTACTAGCGCACATGCTCTCTCCCTAGCTGGCCCTGCCCTATGGAACAAAATGCCTGCAGACCTTCGCCAAGAAGACTGCCTAAAAATATTTTTTAAAAAACCTAAAGACATGGTTATTCGCACAAGCGTACACCTAACCCTACACCCCATGCCCTCTCAGCATGCTTCCCTGTATCAAGATATTCTACTTCCCAAATAGCATTGTATTTTCATTGTAAATAACACTAATACCCTGTATTTAAGTTACCGTTTCATTCATCTACCCTGTCCCCCACATCTATCATTCAGACACTTAGGCATATACCCTGCTAACTTATTTTTTATGTACCTGTTCTCTTGTTACCTGTCAAGCACATGTCATGTGCAGTTTCTAAGTTTATTGTAAACCGATGTGATATTCCAGATGAATGTTGGTATATAAAAACCCCAAATAAATAAATAAATAAATAAATAAATAAATAAATAAATAAATGGGGAATTGGATCCAGGCAACAACCAACACTGGGCCCTGACTTTTATGGTCTAGGTTACTGATATGCAGACATTA
Organism: Rhinatrema bivittatum; assembly: GCF_901001135.1. Lineage (NCBI taxonomy): Eukaryota > Metazoa > Chordata > Amphibia > Gymnophiona > Rhinatrematidae > Rhinatrema > Rhinatrema bivittatum. Next base: position 532,174,423 of record NC_042616.1, on the reverse strand, counting down.
TGGAAAAAGCGCAGGACTGATCTATGGCCAAGTCCAAAAGCTAAGCACGTTCAGGCAGCAGCATTGTATGAATTATCAGGAAGGCTGTTCACTCTGTAAAAATGTTGCTAGCAGTAATTTTGTTGTGGGTTTGACAGTTGCTTGGTTTTGATTTCTAATATTACTATCCTTAATATAAGGCTTGGGGGTAACCTGCACAAAGCGGTAGTTACTACCCTTAACAGAATCAAGGGGGTAACCTGCACAGAGCAGCATTTACTACCATAAGAAGCTTGCTGGGCAGACTGGATGGACCATTTGGTCTTTTTCTGCCATCATTACTATGTTACTATGTACTTTGTTACTATATAATCCAATCCACCCTGAATTTCACAATATGAAGGTGTAAAGCCGTGTGAGTGGCCATGGCTTGGAACCAAGAACCAGAGGACAGAAGAGTCCGGACTCCAGCTGTTCTTACACAAAACTTTTATTATTCACAAATAAGCAAAAAAAGCTGACCCCCCCCAAGCTGGCCAAAAGTTCCTTTTGGGCCCAACGAGGGTCCCGGAGCGAACCCGCGGGGAATCACGTGACGCCGCGTCACTCCGACGTGGCACCGACATCACATGCTCCTCGCAAAGGAGTTCAGAAATGGCGTCCTGACTCCCCGCTGGATCACCAGGGAGTTGTGGTAAGTCTTGGGGGGGGGGGATTAAGGAGGGTGAGGGGTTTAAATTTTTATTTGCACGTATGGACATAGACCCAACTTATGGAATTCTCCATATGTCCATATTGACCGCAAATGAAAAAGAAGAAACAGAAGAAACAGAAGAAGACAGCATAGCTGCATTGTATTTTGGTTCCCTGGAAGAATCCTTCAGTTACTCTCAACCTATCTAAGTTCAACACAAGGACATCAAATGTTCACTTTGATTACCATTTGATTCAATTTTGTATAATTAGTTGACTCTCTTGACAATGTTATTTAATGTTGCATAATTGTTCATTGTTTTATGTAATGCCTTTTTAGCAAGTTTCTTCTTGTTCTATGTAAACCGGTTTGATTTGCATCTAATGTAGGAAGATCGGTATATAAAAACCAAAAATAAATAAAATAAATAAATAAATAAATAAATGGGACCCCCTTTCGACTTATGGACTTATGAACATAAACTTTTGCTCTGCACATCCCTACAGACTAAACATGGAAGTCCTCTTGCTGGTATTTGTATTCTGACATAGACGCTGGTAAACTCAGTGTAGTTAGAGGTAATCCCATGATGATGAAATGTTACTTAGAGGTAGAACAAGAACTGGTGGGGCATAGGCCTCCTTGTAGTTGCCTTGGAGGCCGAACCCTAAAGAGAGGCTAGGATTCCAGATCTTCTGGCTTTAAGGATGAAACTGACTCTTGAGTAGTCTTGATAGACGGAGGAACTTGCCAGGTGCCATTTAGCAGGTCAGAGTCTTGGTAAGAGGGGACTGTCTAATTACGGCCTATGGAGGGGTAGGTAGCAAGGTGTTCTCTGAAGCACTTGGGAACCATGCCAGAGATAGTTATGCTAGGAGGAACAGGATGGACAGGTGTCCTCACTAGGCTGATGAGGCAAGCACAAGGCTCTTCTGAGATCGGACAGCAACCAATGATAGCGTTTTCAGACCATCACCAACGCCGGGGAGAAGCGGCACAGAGACGCTGCAGCATCAAGCCATCCAATAGGCATGGAGGGAGTCGCCACGCAGGTAGAGAGGGTGGAGCAAGGGTGAAAAGTAGGCATGAATGCAACAGTACCCCCCTTCAAAGGGTGATCTCCTCTTCGGGTACCAGGTTTAGGTTTCAAAGGATATGCAAGGTGGAACTAATGAAGCATCTCTTCATCCAAGATATTGGTCTGAGGCTCCCAAGTGATCAAATTGGGGCCAAAGCCTTCCCAAACCAGAAGGTATTCAATATTCTTGCCTCTGTTACGAACATCCAAAATCTCTTTGATCTTGATCTCAACTTTGTCCTCTGCAAAGGTGACAGATGGATCTTGAGATGTGGAAGAATCTTTCAAGGTGTAATTGATGATATCAGCAGTAATAGATGAAGCTACTGTGGGCATCACTGAAGGATCCAATGGAAGTGGTGATGTTGAAGAAAGTCCAAAATCCACTTCTAAAGATGACTCTCCAATGGATGTAATTGGATGAGAGTTAGTAGTGTTTTCAGCAGGAACAGACTGGCTGGCTGCTAGATATATCTTCTTTGGATCTATTATGTGCTGTGGTTCATCAGGCACATCTTCTGAATGAAACAAACCAGATAGCGCGTCTGCTTTGGTGTTTCAATCTCCCGGTCAGTACTTACACAAAGTCAAAATGGTTGAAGAACAGAGACCATCTGGCTTGTCTGTAATTCAGAAGTTGTGCGTGACGGAGATATTCAAGATTCTTGTGATCTGTGAAGACAGTTATCTGATGTTGAGCGCCTTCGAGCCATGGCCGCCACTCTTCAAACGCAAGCTTTATAGCTAGGAGCTCCTTGTCACCGATTCTGTAATTCTTCTCAGCTGCAGAAAATCTTCATGAGAAGAATGAACAGGGTTGAAGGGTTTTTGAGTCTCCTGTCTGGCTCAACACAGCCCCTACCCCCACATCCAAAGCATTGACTTAGACAATAAAGGGTCTATTGGGGTCTGGATGCTGTAAGCATGGTTAGGTGGAGAAGGCAGTCTTCAATTTCTCGAACAAGGAAATGGCCTCCGTCGACCACTTTGAAGCGTTGGCACCCTTACGGGTCATCGCAGTCAAAGGTATCGTCAAGGAAGAATAGCCTTTAATAAAACTGCAATAATAATTGGTAAACCCCAGGAATCTCCTCAATGTCTTCAGGCTGGTGGGCTGAGACCAGTTCTGGATACTTTTAAGTTTATAGGGGTCCATTTGAAAACCCTCCTTAGACATGATGTAGCCTAGAAAAGGCACCAAGTCTTTGTGGAATTCACACTTCGAGAGTTTGGCATATATCCGATGTCCATGGAGGCAGCGAAGTACTTGCTTGACATCTGCAATGTGGGTCTCCGTCTCCTGGGAGAAGATTAGTATGTCATCCAGGTATACCACCACGTTCTTGTATAGCAGGTCCCGCAAGATGTCATTCATCATATTTTGGAATGTGGCAGGTGCATTGCACAACCCAAACGGCATTACAAGATACTCAAAATGGCCGTCCCATGTATTGAAGGCCATTTTCCATTCATCACCACTTCGAATGCGAATGAGGTTGTAGGTCCCTTTTAGGTCAAGCTTAGAAAATATCTTGGCTCTTTGAAACCTATCAAACAGTTCCGAGATTAACAGTAGGGGGTAATGGTCCTTGATCGTTATCTCATTTAGTCCTCGATAATCAATACATGGATGTAGGGTACCGTCCTTCTTCCCCACAAAGAAAAAGCCTGCGCCAGCCGGCGACTTAGATGGTCGAATAAAGCCCTTCTGGAGATTTTCTTCAATGTATTCTGACATTGCTTTATTCTCTTTAGCTGAGAGGGGGTATACCCGTCCTTTCGGTGGCTCAGCATTGGGCTTCAGCCTTATGGCACAGTCATAGGACCTATGCGGGGGAAGAACATCAGCTGCTTCCTTAGAGAAGACATCCCCAAAGGATGCATATTCAGGCGGCAGTCCTGGCATTGCTGGAGTTGTAGGCATGCAAATGATAGATGGTGCCTCCTTGAGGCACTTCCCCTGACATTCTGGGCCCCCTTCGTGAGAGATCCAGGGAAGCCCAGCCAAATTGGGGTTGATGCACTTGCAGCCAGGGTAACCCCAGGACGATAGAGTGCATGGCCTTTTCCAATACAAAGAAGGAGATTATTTCCGTATGGAGTACTCCGGTGCGAAGCGTAACTGATAGGATCTCACAAGTCACATTGCCTGGCAAGGGTTCTCCGTGAATGGAAAACAACAGTAGTGGCTCTTTAATTTGATAAGGGGAATCCTCAAGCATTCCACTGAACGTCTAGTAATAAAGTTACCTCCTGCCCCTGAGTCCACCAAGGCAGGAGTCTGAACCGTGACCGGTCCATAGGTCAAAGAGACTGGAAGAGAAAGCAGAAGAGAGGATGCAGTAAGTCCCAAGATCAATCCTTCCACCGGAATTGAATTCCTCTGTTCCTTGGACGGAATGGGACAAGTAGGGACTTCAAGTCCAGGCTGACCACAATACATGCACTGGCCACGTCCTTCCTGGAATCCTCTCCCTTTAGAAATCAAATGCCCATGACCAATTTGCATCGGTTCTTCTATATCAACAGCAGGAATAGCTGGACTCATCCATAGTGCAGAAGTGCTGGCCTGTTCCAACCCAGGTAACACCTTAGGCCGGAGATCCTTCACCTTGTCTCGGAGCCACAATCAATCCGAGTAGCTAAGGCTATCAACTCTTCCAGCAAATCATGTGTCTGAAGAGTGGCCAGCTCGTGCTTCATGCGGGTATCTAGGCCTCTGCAGAAGAGAGTCTTGAGACATCTGGGGTCCCAGTGAAGTTCCGCCGCAAGAGTTTAAAACTCTATGGCAAATTCAGCCAGAGATCTGTTGCCTTGCTTCAAGTCGACCAAAGCAAACCCGGCAACAGACGTACGAGCAGGGTCATCAAAGACAGATTTATATAAGTCCATAGATCCTTCTATGTTCTGCAAAATAGGGTCTTTTTGTTCCCACAAGGTAGATGCCCACGATAAGGCTCTCCCATCCAAGTATGACAGGATATAGCTGGTCTTAGAAAGGCCTGTGGGAAACAATGAAGGTTGTAAAATGAAATGTAAGCTGCACTGGTTCAAAAAGCCTCGAGTCTTCTGGAGTTCTCCGGAGAATCGAATAGGCGCCGCCAGTGGAACAGCGGTCTTTAAAGTTACCTCCTGTAACTGACCTTCTTGTGTAGAAGCTGTGCCTTGTATCTTCTGTGTATGAAGCTGGTGAAATGCTGCAGTAATTTTCTCCAGGTTTTCTTGCTGTTCTGAGATGCATTGAGCCAAGCCCGGTATAGCCTGCAAAGCGGAGAGGTGTGCCGGGTCCGTGGTTACTAACATGCAATACCTTAAGCTGGATTCCCAGGAGTACTGCTTCTTCAGTCTTTAAGCCGAAGTCACTGAGGTTATAGGCTTCCCATACCTTAAGCGAATTCATTGAAGATATAGGCGTCCATAACTTTAAGCCGGATTCACTGGAGTTAGCAATCTGTTGTGCTGTGGCTCCTGCAGAAAGAAGTGTTAGCAATCTGTTGTGGGATCTGCTTGCAGGTTAGCAATCTAATGGGAGTTGCTATGTGGATGGGAGGAGCTAGCAGATGCAAATAGCAGTCTGATAGAATCCCCTCCCCAAAGGGGAGGAGTAGCAATCTGTTGTGTACTGCCTCCTATGGGTCTGCTAAGGAATGGCAATATGTTATGATGTAGATTGCAGAGTTGGCAATCTGTACCAGCGGCATATTGGAGATGGTGCTCAGCTGGACAGAAAGTAGATAGGTGAATCCTTGGGCCGATGGCAGATGACAGCGCCCCCAGGAGGGAATCCCGCTCATCGGGGGGGCGCTGGAGTATGGAGACAGACACAGATAGTTCTTTTTATTAGATAGGTAGTATAACCACCAGAGGTGGCAGTAGTGAGCTGGTATGCCCAGCAGGGCTGAAGTCCCTCAGATATTGGAACTGCGAATCCAAGGTTGCTGAGCTGCAAAGAGACTGTAGATAGTGAATAGACAGGGTATGCAGATATACATAGCCAGTATTAGATGATAACTCACATAAGGTCTTGAGATGGCTCAGTAGCTGGAAAGGGTTAGGCCCTCGAGGAGCAAGTACCTGGTTCCAGGGAAAGCTCTGAGAGAGCTATAGTAACTCATAATAATCTGTATCTGAAATAGCTTCTAGTCAATAGAGAATCTTCAGAATGTTCAGGAACATAGGCCCTCGAGGAGTGAGTACCAGTTCCTAGCTGCAATCTGAAATAGAGAAAGAGAATGAGGCCCCCGAGGAGCGGGTACCTCTGGTAAGTCCGAGAGGCAGAGTTGCTTGGACGAATTCGTATCCTTGTCCGAGTCCGAATCGAAGTCCTTGCTAACTCGCCCTGATAGCAAAAGTAAAGACCTTTTATGTTGGAAGTATGTACCAGCCCTTGCTGGTACATACGTCATAGCGCGCACGCATGCCCTACGTCATCAGGAACATGGCAGATCCGCAGCGTTGAGCTGGCCCGGGGACATCGGGGAGAATCGGCACGGAGATGCCGTGTCATCAAGCCATCCATCAGGCATGGAGGAGTCGTCACACAGGTAGAGAGGGTGGAGCGAGAGCGAAAAGTAGGCACGAACGCAACAGTCTTTGCAGGACTTTGGATAATCAGGCTCTTAATTACACATCCATGAAGAGCAGGAGTCCTTTCAGTAGGGTAGTAGACACCAGGGAACATCCAAGAGAAAAGCCAGCCAGACCTTAGCTCAGATGACAAGGCATAATTGCTGAATCGAGCATTTGCGCAATGCTGGAAGATAGTGAGGCAGAACTGAAGCATGGAAGCTGGTTGAAACTTGGAAATGTCATGAGTAACAAGCGGAGAAGGAGGACTTTAGAGAAGCACCGAGACAGGCGAGATGTATTCGAGGACGGGCAGACAGGCTGAAGACTTGAGGCCCTGACCTCTGCCGAACCCAAATGCACCAGAAGAGACCCAGCAATGCAATGCTGGTCTCTGGGGTAGCCCTCTGGCCAATCAATAGCCCTTTCAGACCCGCTGCCTGGGAACAGCAGGTGCGACAGGACAGACAGAGGTCGAGGATAGGCGATGACTCTGGAGAAAGGACGAGACATAAGCACTAGGAGACTTGGACAGGATGAGGCACTTGGAGACTTGGATAAGACAAGGCATTAGGAGACTTAGGCAGGCACTGCCCCTCAGGGTGCCCTACTCAGCCCCCATGGATTGGTCATGGACCACCCTGTCCTACTGCATGCCCTACACAACCTGAAGAGGCTGGTCACGGACCACGCAGAAAGCAGGACAAGCACAGGACTGAAGCTCAGGACAGAAGGAGAATCCAGGCAGCACTTGAAGTCAGATCTGACTGGAACAGGGCTCCAATGACCGGGAACAGGACTCAGGCTCAGATTCAGACACGGATTCAGGCAAACTCAGGATGGTCATCTGGAGGTGGAAACCAGCGGTGAAACAAGGCTGGGATATTTGGAGCCAGGAACTAGAGGAACAGGGTCAACTGGACACAGGGACTGAAGTACTGGAACAACTGGAGACAAGGACTGAAGACAGGAACATCTGGAGACGAGGATATTGAAGACAGGAACAGGAGAACTGGAATGACAAGGTACAGGATGGACAAGGACGCAGGATCCGATGAGAGACCAGGAACCACGGATGAAGGCAAGGGAGCTCCCACAAAGACCATGGACCTAGAAAGAGAGACAATGGACCTCGGAGCCTCCTGGATGAGGAACTGGAACGGAACATCCAGGAGCAGGCAAGCTCCTTGTGAAGGCCACGAGGGACTGGCGAGGAGCCCTTTTAAAGGGCTGAAGATAAGACACTGGGAAGACATCATCAGGCAGGGCCGCGGGGCTTTTCCCACTGCGGGTCATTTAAATACTGAAGAGAGGCGTGGCCACGCACCTAGGAAGAAGCCAGCACCGGGAATGGTGGCGGCAGAGTCCATGCTGCAAAGCAAGGCCTAAGGCAGCACTCCTGCCACAAGACGAGGCCGGGATGTCAACGGCTCCATGCCGCGAAGAAGGGCAAGGTCGACAGCGGCTCTGCCCACCACAGAGCAAGGCAGGGACATCGTCGGTTCCTGCTGCAGGGAAGAGGCACGTCGGTGGCCTCTGGGCCGCATGGAACACGGTCGGCAGTGGCTCTGCCTGCCGGAGAGGGGACAGAGGCGGTGCTCGGGCCACGCAAGGTAGTGGTGTTGGCGGCCTCTGGGCCACGAAGGTGAGAGGCTGCTCGTAGTTGGAGCCTGCTAGCAGCATCGTAACAGGATCATAGATCACTATTATTTTCAATGAGTGGTATGAAGCATACTTACAACATTTGCCATTATATTCAGTGGAAGATTTGGCCATAAAGGGCCTAAGTGACTCAACTTAACCTTACAGGGATTATGAGGTAATAAATGTGGAGTTCTCTGAAACTGTGAAAAGAATCAGAGAAACTATCTCAGTGATGGCCTTGGTGAGCTTTAAGTCAAGAGGATATGATGGCACCCCATCATAATTAGAACTAATGCTAGCATGTTTGGAAGCTTGCACAGAAGTGTCAAGAAATTGTTTGATCACAGTATGCTAGTACTTTCACTATTTATCCTTTATGCCTGTAAGTTTATGCAAAAGCTGAAAGTTGCTCACTAGAAAGTCAGGATGATGACTAGGACCTAAAACAACTGTTTTACAAAAACATTTGAAGCTTTTACCTGGTATAGTTACCAACGTTCCCTGCCAAGCCTGACCTTCCAACCTCTCTGAGATATCAGCCCGTGCTGGTTAAAATTCCACCAGACCTTAGATTACCTGGAGGACTCCTAGTCCAGATAGGAGTGTTACTTGTTTCCTACTTTGACAGAAACAAGATACCTATCTTGGTAATGAATGAGTCAAGAAAAAAGATCACTCTTCAAAAGGGATCTGTGTAAGCTCATGTGTATAAAGCATATTCTATCACCTCAGGATCAAGCCAGAATGGCACACCTCCATCCAAGATTGATCCTGCTAGATTCAGTTTTGGAGATCACCTATACCCAGAAGTTGGGAGGACAGATAGATGTAAGTTTGCCAGATGTTATAAAGTATTTTTGCTGCATGATTGGTATGTTGGCTTGGCCAAGGACATAGAACATCCTATATGCCTTAATGATCCTTGCCCTTTTAGAGAGAGATCACAGCATTTGGCACCTGGTGACATCAAAGTTGCTTGCAAGCATCTACATGAGTTGCTGGAGGTTGGAATTATAAAGCAGTACAGGAGCCCTTATGTTTTTCCTATAGTAGTAGCATGGAAGAAAAATGAAACCATTAAGATGTACATAGATTATCACACTAAATAAAAGGATGATGACAGACCAATATACTCTACATAGGATCAACGATGCCTTGGATTGCCTAATGGGGAGCAAATGGTTCTCCGTGCTCAATCTAAGAATTTATTTTCAAATCCCCATGAAAAATTATGAGAAAGAAAAACAGCTTTTATTTGCCTCATGAGATTGTACCAATTTGAAAGAATGCCCCAAGGCATTACTGGAGCTCCAATTACCTTCCACATCTGATGGAGAGGACAGTGGTAGATATGAGTCTCCTGGAAGTTATTGTGTATTTGGATGATTTAATAGTGTTCAGCAAGACTTTAGAAGGACATGAAGCCAGACTCATGAAGACTCTAGACAGACTGGAAGCACAAGGATATAAACTGTCCATTGATAAGTGTCTTTTTTGCGAAGTACAAGTGAAGTATGTTGGACATATTGTGTCTGAGAAAGGAGTTGCGAATGATCCTAGGAAAATTGAAGCTGTTGCCACCTGGGATCAGCCTACTTGGGGCCACTTGGCAACAGTGATCATAACATGATCAAATTTAAACTAATAACTGGAAGGGGGACAATAAGTAAATCTGCAGCTCTAACATTAATTTTAAAAAGGGAAACTTTGATAAAATGAGGAAAATAGTTAGAAAACAACTGAAAGGTGCAGCTGCAAAGGTTAAAAGTGTTCAACAGGCTTGGACATTGTTTAAAAATACAATCCTAGAGGCACAGTCCATATGTATTCCATGCATTAAGAAAGGTGGAAGGAAGGCAAAATGATTACCATCATGGCTAAAAAGTGAGGTGAAAGAGGCTATTTTAGCCACAAAAAACATCCTTCAAAAATTGGAAGAAGGATCCATCTGAAGAAAATAGGATAAAATATAAGCATTGTCAAGGTAAGTGTAAAACATTGATAAAACAGGCGAAGAGAGAATTTGAAATGAAGTTGGCCATAGAGGCAAAAACTCATAATAAAAACGTTTTTAAATATATCCAAAGCAAGAAACCTTTGAGGGAGTCGGTTGGACCATTAGATGACAGAGGGATTAAAGGGGCTCTTAGGGAAGATAAGGCCATTGCAGAAAGACTAAATGAATTCTTTGCCTCCATGTTTACTAATGAGGATGTTAGGGAGATACCAGTTCCGGAGATGGTTTTCAGGGGTGATGAGTCAGACGAACTGAACGAAATCACTGTGAACCTGGAAGATGTAGTAGGCCAGATTGACAAACTAAAGGGTAGCAAATCACCTGAACCAGATGGTATGCATCCTAGGGTTCTGAAGGAACTCAAAAATGAAATTTCTGATCTATTAGTTAAAATTTGTAACCTATCATTAAAATCATCCACTGTACCTGAAGACTGGAGGGTGGCCAATGTAACCCCAATATTTAAAAAAGGATCCAGGGGCGATCCAGTTAACTATAGACCAGTGAGCCTGACTTCAGTGCCGGGAAAAATAGTGGAAATTATTCTCAAGATCAAAATCGTAGAGCATATAGAAAGACATGATTTAATGGGACACAGTCAACATGGATTTACCCAAGGGAAGTCTTGCCTAACAAATCTGCTTCATTTTTTTTGAAGGGGTTAATAAACATGTGGATAAAGGTGAACCGGTAGATGTAGTGTATTTGGATTTTCAGAAGGCGTTTGACAAAGTCCCTCATGAGAGGCTTCTACGAAAACTAAAAAGTCATGGGATAGGAGGCGATGTCCTTTCGTGGATTACAAACTGGTTAAAAGACAGGAAACAGAGAGTAGGATTACATGGTCAATTTTCTCAGTGGAAAAGGGTAAACAGTGGAGTGCCTCAGGGATCTGTACTTGGACGGGTGCTTTTCAATATATATATAAATGATCTGGAAAGGAATACGACGAGTGAGGTTATCAAATTTGCGGATGATACAAAATTATTCAGAGTAGTTAAATCACAAGCAGACTGTGATATATTACAGGAGGACCTTGCAAGACTGGAAGATTGGGCATTCAAATGGCAGATGAAATTTAATGTGGACAAGTGCAAGGTGTTGCATATAGGGAAAAATAACCCTTGCTGTAGTTACATGATGTTAGGTTCCATATTAGGAGCTACCACCCAGGAAAAAGATCTAGGCATCATAGTGGATAATACTTTAAAATCGCCGGCTCAGTGTGCTGCAGCAGTCAAAAAAGCAAATAGAATGTTAAGAATTATTAGGAAGGGAATGGTTAATAGAACGGAAAATGTCATAACGCCTCTGTATCGCTCCATGGTGAGACCGCACCTTGAATACTGTGTACAATTCTGGTCGCCGCATTTCAAAAAAGATATAGTTGCGATGGAGAAGGTACAGAGAAGGGCAACCAAAATGATAAAGGGGATGGAACAGCTCCCCTATGAGGAAAGGCTGAAGAGGTTAGGGCTGTTCAGCTTGGAGAAGAGACAGTTGAGGGGGGATATGATAGAGGTCTTTAAGATCATGAGAGGTCTTGAACGAGTAGATGTGACTCGGTTATTTACACTTTTGAATAATAGAAGGACTAGGGGGCATTCCATGAAGTTAGCAAGTAACACATTTAAGACCAATCGGAGAAAATTCTTTTTCACTCAACGCACAATAAAGCTCTGGAATTTGTTGCCAGAGGATGTGCTTAGTGCAGTTAGTGTAGCTGGGTTCAAAAAAGGTTTGGGTAAGTTCTTGGAGGAGAAGTCCATTAATGGCTATTAATCAATTTTACTTAGGGAATAGCCACTGCTATTAATTGCATCAGTAGCATGGGATCTTCTTAGTGTATGGGTAATTGCCAGGTTCTTGTGGCCTGGTTTTGGCCTCTGTTGGAAACAGGATGCTGGGCTTGATGGACCCTTGGTCTGACCCAGCATGGCAATTTCTTATGTTCTTATGTTCTTACTGATTAAAAGACTCTTAGACCCTTTCTTGGATTTTATGGATATTATTGCCAATTCATCAAGAATTTCTCTGCAATAGTCATCTATTAACTAACCTCAAAAAAGGAGAAATTAACAAACCACTTTCTTTTGCAACTTATTTCATCAGACCTTTTGGCCCAATATGGACAAATCAATATGAGAATGCATTCAGGAAAATTATATACTCTCTGACTCATGCCCCAGTATTGGCCAATGCTGACAATATGAAAACCTATTTCTTACATACTGTTGCTAGCCTAGATTGTCTTGGTGCAGTCCTATACTAGGATCATTGTGAGGGTCTGAGAACTTTTGCTAGTAGGAAGTTGACAAGTGCTGAGGAAAGGTATCCAACCTACCAACTTGAATTCTTGGCCTTGAAATGTGCCATAGTAAATACATTAATTGATTATCTTTACAGGGCCCAGTTTGTTTAGTGAACTGATAACAGCTCTCTAACATATGTAATGACAGCAGCAAAACTGAACATCAATGGACACTAGTGCTAAGTTGCTCTAGCCACTTATGACTTCAGTCTTCAGTATCAACCAAGATGATCCATGATAGATGTTGATGCTCTATCTTGATGGACATATCAAGAAAAACATTACAATTCTTGGATTCAAGTTCCCAAGGATGATGTGAAAGCTCTATGTCACCCTGATCCCACAAAAGGAGCTATTACCTCCATAGGTGTTTCTTCAGAAGTTCTTCCAACTGCCTATGTTGCTGTAACAAGTTTCAAAGAAGATAATCTGCTCTTACTACAGAAAGCTGATTTGCAAAAAGCACAGAAGGAAAATCCTATTATATCTAAAGTCTGGAAGGCAGAGAAACAACACCGACCAGTTATTTCTCTGTCTTCTGCTCACTCAGACATGACCTTTCTGTTTAGAGAATGGAACAGATTAGTATTAAAAGATGACTTGTATTGAATCACCACTGATCCTGTATCAAGATAGAGAAAACAGCTTGTGTTGCCTCAGCAGTTTCATACATGTGCTTTAAAAAATCTACATGATAACATGGGTTGTCTGGGAATTGGCCAAACAAGTGAGTTACTGAGATCTTGATTCTATTGGACTAGGTTGGCTCATGAGGTGGAGTCCTACATTAAATCTTGTGGTATCTGCATTGCATGCAAAACTCTACCCACATAAGCTGCACCATTATCATATATCACTAGCAAAGTATCACTTGATATAGTTTGTATAGATTTCCTGTCACTAGAGATGGATAGCCAAAATATCAACATCTTAGTGGTTACTGATCATGTCACACACTATGCGTAGACTTTGCAGAACAAAAGACTAAAAAGCACCTACAGTTGCTAAAGTGCTTTAGGAAAAATACTTTGTGCATCATCAATTATCTGCCCAAATTAATTCAGATCAGGGTTGGACTTTGAAAGCAGAGTACTTAAAGAAATGTTACAGATATGAGGTATCAAAAAATCTAGAATTACCCCATATCATCTGCAGGGAGACCCTCAGCCGGAAAGATTCAACTGGACTTTGTTCAATATGCTGGGTACTTTGAATCCCAAAAAGAAACCTCAATGGAGCCAGCATGTAAATTATCTGGTGCATGTTTATAATTATACTAGAAATGATGCAACTGGCTATTCTATTGTTGTGCTCACTGCTCAGAAGCCCCAACCACGAGCAGCCTCACTCACTTCTCAGCATGGCCTGGATGCTGCTGAAGCCGGCTCCGCTATATTCACAGCAAGAGCTGCTATTGCTGACATCTGCTTCACGGCGGGACTGCCACCAATGCCACTTCCATATTTGCAGCAGAAGCCTCTGATGCTGCCACCATCTTCATGGCCCAGACGCTGCCAACACCTGTCTTCTTCACGGCCCAGACGCCCTCGGCATTTTCTCTGTGCGGCTGGATGCTGCTGCTAAGATCCTCTTCAGGGCCCAGGTACCGCCGATGCCAGCCTGCTGTGCCGCTGAACCTGACACTTTTCATCGCTGAGTGCTGCTACTGCTGCCAGTGCCTCCAGCCATCTTTGCAGCAGGGACGCCACTGATGCTGTTGCTCCTACCCTGGCATTTGCTCCTGCATAGGCATGTGTGCGCATGTGCATGCTTCTCTCTTCTGGATTTAAAGAGCCCACGGCGGGGAAAACCCCTCAGCTCTTGTTGATGACATCTCCACCTCATCACTCCTGCAGCCCTATAAAAAGACTTTCTTGTCACTTCCTTGGGGCCTTTGTATGGAGTGTTCATGTTTGTCCATGGTGAGCCTTCCTTCAAGGTCTTCCATGGTCTTCTCCTGTCTAGATGGTCTCCATGTTCTTTGTTGGATGTTCCTGATCCTCTTGTTCATGTTCCAAGTTCTGGTCCCATGTTCCTGGTTTCCTTGTCCCTCGTCGGAACTCCTTCATGTTGCTTGTTCCATGTTCCTGGTCTCTCGGTTCCTTGTCCAAGTCTTCTGAATCTTTGCCTTGCCTGAATCTTCAATCAAGTTCCTGATATCCCGGTCTTCGTTCCATGGTCAGCCTTCTGGATCCTCCCTTGTCATTCCTGCAGGCATGCCAGCATCATGGTCCATGACCAGCCCACCAGGGGCTATGTAAGGCGCTTCCTGGCACAAGGCCTGTTTCCTAATCTGTCTTTACTGGATCAAGTCCTCAGAGTCCTGTTGCATCCGTCGGTCGCAGGAGGCTGGGACCTCTACTGTTCACCTCTTTTCTCTCCTTTGCTTCCAATCTGGGGAAGAAAGCTGTCTCCGCTTCTCCACGCTGACCCTCATGGCGTTCCCGAGATGGCGTGGGCGCTTAAGGCAGCCATCTTGCTTCCGGGGTAACCTAGGGCACACAAGCGGGAACCTTGGGGGCATCCCCACTGCATGACGTCACCTGCTTCTACTACTTAAACTCAGCTGACCTTCAGTACGATGAGTTAGCAAGGATTCCAGTCCTGCTTATTCCACCTCCCTGCGACTCTGGTTGCTGTTCCTGTCTGAGGGTTCTCGGTACCCGCTCCTCGGGAGCCTCACTCACACTCAGGGCTATCCTCTCCTCGGAGGGCCTCTTTCACTGCCTCTGCTTTCTTTCAGTGAGTCCTGCATTGTTCCTTGGATGACCTAGCCCTGCTCTGTTCCAGGTCTTCTTGGTGCCTACGCTTCAATCTACTTCTTCAGTGCCGAGTGAGTACAGTGCTTGTTCTCCACCTGCCTCTACCTTCACTGTGTGGATTCTAGGGTTACCCCATTCTGCAGACCACTACCGGATCCATACCATCTTGTGCAAATAGCCACTGGCATCTGGCCTACCCCGCGCTTTGGACCACTACCGGTGCCTGCACAGACACCAACAAGAGAAGGTATTCTTCAGGGCACCCCATGCTGCGGGTTCTCACTGGCTCTCCATTACCTTGTGGACATCCATCTACTGTCTCCAGCCTATTCTGCACTATGGGCCTCTACCAGAGATATCCTACACAAGAACCACTGAGAGGAAGTATTTCAGGACCATCCCACGCTGCAGGCTATCATTGGAAAAGACCTGCTTGCAGGTCCTACATCTTGGACTAAGTTCATTACCCATTCCTCGGGTACAATTGCAGTATAATAAAGTTATTTCTCTGTTGTCCATCATCTCTGAGACTCCACCTGTCGTGGTGAGTCACCACAGGGCTCCTCCCTGTGGGTGGAGTCTACCCTTACCACGACCAAGGGGCCCACTGTCTAACTCTAGACACACGGAACATAACAAGTCCATCCTTGTTTTAGAGTTCCAAGTTTCAAGTTCCAAATTCTGAGTCAAGTCTTGAGTTCCTAGTCCTGTTCCTTCCTAGTTTCAGGCTTGTGGAGCTTGTCCAGCCAGCAGAACTCCATGTTCCTCATTCCAAGCCTTGTTCTTTGTTCCAAGTAATGTTCTGACTCTTGTCCTCATCCGAGTCTCAGTCCTGAGCCAGTCCCGCTCTCCACATGGTCCACAGAAAACCTATGGTGGGTTGTGTAGGGTGCACAGCGGAACAGCATGGTCTGTGACCAGCCCAAGGGGGGCTGTGTAGGGCACGCTGAGGTGCAGTGCCCTGTGAAGCTGAACTCTTCCTGAACCTGAGCCTTTGTCCATGTTCCTCATCTCCAGAATCTCCAGAGTCTCCATTCCAAGTCTCCAAGAGTCTCGTTCCCAAGTCTCTAAGAGTCTTCATCCCTAGTTCCAAGTCATTTCAAGTCTCAGTTCCTCATCATGCCATGTCCACTCCTGAAGCTGACCAAAATAACCTAGTTTTAGGTTTGTCAGTCATAGCAGGCTGCCATGACTGACTTCACTCACCCCCAGAACCTCCAGATGCCGCTGCCACAGAACAATCAAGCTGCACCTTTTCCTAGGGTGCACACCTGACTCGATACTAAATAGGCCCTGCAGCAGGAAGATTTGTCCAGTGCCTCCTGATGACATCACGCGGTAGGGATATTTAAACCTCCACCGCATTCTCACAGATGCCTTCGCAATGGGTCTCTTGCCATGCCTGCAGTCTGTGGTGTAACTCGCTCTGCTCATCCAGCCTTACCTTGTCCATCTCGCACTCTTCTGCCCTTGCTCGGTCCCTGTTGTCTTGTTCTTGTCCTCACCTTGTCTTTCATTCTGTCCTGTCTTGTTCTGCTCTGTCTTTTCTGTCTTGATCTGATTCTCAGGTGCTGACCTTGGTTTGGACTTGACCTTTCCCTTGCTCACTGCCTAGACCTGACTCTAGCATTGAACATTGAGTATGTCCTGCCTGCTATCAACCCTGACTCTTGGCCTGTTTCTGGACTCCGTCTTACTTCATTCTCAGAACCACCTAAGTCCTGCTGACCACTGAACCCAAGGGCTCAACCTGCAGGGGAGGCTTTTGGTACAGGTGAAGATCCAGCTTGGCCTGCTTCAAGACACATTCTCCGGTTGTTGGCATAGGCCTTGGGGGGTTGCCCATAAGGCTGTGTCAACTACACCACAGCATTAAGGTCTCACGCTCATGCCACTCCTTATACTTAGCTTTTGTAGTGACTTCTGATGATGAATCATCTGAGATAGAATATTACATCTCACATCATCCAAGTTTAGAGATGGATCCTACAAATATAGTGGTGCACTGACCAACAGGCAACCACTGCACCAAACATGTCCCTTAATGCACCTAAAGTGATTAATGTTCCCCTCTTCATTCGCTCAGACTCAGCTATTTTCCTTGGCCAGGAATGTAGTAGAGAGGATGTATAAAAAGATGGAGAATGCTAAAGTGTACCTTTAGAGCATAATGGTAATCAGTCTTCAGACCCTGAGTCTGTGACGGGCACAGAACCCAGTGAGAGTTTGCGGCCTGACATGGAAGGACCTGAAGTAGCACCTAATCATAAATAAGAAAGAGACAAAGCCTATAGTCTTGGCCATCCTGTTGATTTGCCTATGTCAGTAAACCACAAAAGTGTAAAAGTAAAAAGGGAATCTGTAACAAATTTCCCAGTACATACAGTCAAATTTTTAGATGTTATCATGTTTTAAAATGTTTCTTAATGTCATGTACTATATATAACTATACTAGTAAAAATGACTAGAGGACTTTAATGTTTTGGGTTTTTTTAAATTTAGATTTTATATTCCGCTTTTCACACTTTTTTCAGCGCTTCAAAGTGGATTAAATTCAGGCACTGTAGGTATTTTAGATAGAAATTGTTTTATTTTGGTAGAATCACATGGCTGTGCACTGCTGCCTGATAAAGGTATTCAGGCATTTAAGTGGGTTGAGAGATGTGGGCCCCCACTTCACTTTCTATGTGGTGATATTTATTGTGCTTTGGTCCTTTTAAGCCTCAGGTAAACTAAAAGGCAGGAAGGGATGGACAATGGCATTCTCCAGAATATGTAAAATTAATCCCCAGTTAGACTGAGGCTTTGTGGGAATCCTTTTAGCCTGCTGCAATGTGTGTGTGTATCTTTAATCAACCCCCAGAAGCAAATAACACAACCCTGCAGGGATTCTCCTCCAGTCAGGAAAGGGTGACTGTGTTCAAGCCATGGAAGAAGGGGACAGAGAGCTACAGAGAGGCTGAGTGTGTCAGCAGCTGTTATCCAAGCAGTTGGGAGTTAGAGAAAGGATATAAGATTCTGCAACTAAGAGACTGAAGTAACTTATTGAAATCACACCACCTGTGTATTTCTTGTATTTAAAAGACAGAAGCCAGTGTGAAGGACAGCAAGAGTTTTCAGCAATGGATTAGAGGGCCTGTTCCCCTGAAGGAAAATAGGGTGGAATGGCCATGACCTGAATAGACTTTTGGAACCAATTTCCAGGGTTTATTTCTTCCAAGCCTGGAAAACCTTGAGTTGAGAGTTTCCCCACAGACATAGTGGCATACCGAGGGTCTCTGGTGGCCTATGCATTTGTGCACTTCCCCAGAGCCCCCCACCTCTTACCACCAATCCTCTTTGTACTAATGCTTAAGGTCACAGAAAATCAGTGGCATCTCTAGACAAAAGAATTTGGAAGGGGGCAAGCCAAAATGGCATTTCCACACATCACACTTACCTCCTTAGCGTGGCCCCTGACTTAAAATTGGCTGTAAAAAAAAGTCTCAAAAAGAAAGTCCAAAAGCTCTGTTGCATAATTTAAAAAATGCTGGCCAGTTTCACCCTTCTAGAAAAAGTACTATAAAAATGACTTGATAGCCTCATTCAAATAATTCAATATGTCTATGAGAGTGAAGTCTGAATCTATACAGGAAGGGACAGATTGTCAATATAAATTCCACACCTCCAGTTCTGTAACACTGTGCATCCACAGAAATTCCCCCAACAACAGAGCTTAGATGTTTCCCTTAGAACTCATCATACAAAAAATATTTTCAAATTCTGATGTCACCTCACAGTAACAGCAGTACACAAACATCTTCCACTGCCAGATACATTGTGAAGTTCCAGCCTGGCCCACTTCAAGACATGTTCTCCAGCTGTTGGCGTAGGCCTTGTGGGGTTGCCCATAAGGCTGCATCAACTTCACCTCCGCATTAAGGGCTCAAACTCACGAACCCTCCACTAGGATTCCCACAGCACAGCCACTGGGAGAGTAAGCGCATTTAAAATCACCATGGGCTCTACCCTGAGGTCTGTAATAAGGACACCTACCTGCACCGTAAAACCCTGTAACTACAGTCAGATGTACACACATCATTTTGGACAGTGAACTTTAATTTAACTTTAAAAACCAGTAAACTTTATTTTAACACCCAGACCTGGTTCTGTCTAATTCTTATAACCTCTCACCTCATGAGAAGCACCTAAAGTACAGCACACACACTTCTTTCATCATCTGGACCATAAGAGAGAGCTTCCCCCCGTAAAAAGAGTCCCCCTCCAGGGATTAAGAGACAGCGTGGGAGTGAATGGTTAGCCGGAGCAGCCCCAGAAGATATAAATAAGATTGTGTGCCCTTGTGACTTAACACCCCACTAAGGTTTACACTAACAAAAGAACTATTTCAAAACTACTGGTGACTAGAACAACATTTATTAAATAAAGACATATACATTGTTTTTAAATTTCCCAAACATCAATAAAATATTTCAAAACAGCAGATACATCAAATAACACCCAATAATTAAAATTATTTTAAAAAGCCCCTGCTGGCCATACCTGGCAACTTTTGATTTCCAGTCACCCTGAGATTGTTGAGGATTAGAGAGCTGGGCGGCACACAATCTTTATCCTCACACACACACACACACACACTTGCATATACATTCTCTCTCACACACACATTGTCACACATACATACAGACATGCTCTCATATACATGCCCAACTTCACTCTCTCACAGACACACATACACTCTCATACACAGGCTGTCAGACCCTCTCTCTTCCCCCCACCCCCACCATACACACACAAGCTCTAATTTCCCCAGATTCCCTCTTACACACACAGCTCCCTCACATACACACACACACACATACGCTCACTCTCATTGGCTCTCTCACATTCACACACACATGCACTCTCTCACTGGCTCCCTTAACACACACACATACACACTCACTCTCACTGACACCCCACACACACACATACACACACATATGTACTCATACTCACTGGCTCCCTCACATACAAGCACACACACACACACACACACACACATGCGTTCACTCTCATTGGCTCCCTCACATTCATACACAGATGCACTTTCTCACTCACCCCCATACACACATACACACATACACACAGTCACTCTCACTGGCTCCCTCATATACAAATGATCTCACTCTCACTGACTCCCTTACACACACACACACACACACACACACACATATATATGCACTCACTCTCACTAGCTCCGTCACATAAAAACACACATTTACTCACTCTCACTGGCTCTCTTGCAAATATACACACACATGCACTCTCTCACTGGCTCCCTCATATACAAATGTCTCACTCTCACTGGCTCCCTTACATACACACACACACACATATATGCACTCATTCTCACTGGCTCTGACACACCCGCACTCACTCTCATTGGCTCCCTCACATAAAAACACAAATTTACTCACTCTCACTGGCTCTCTTGCAAATATATACACATGTGCACTCTCTCACTGGCTCCCTCACACATACACACACACACACACACACATCCAGGCAAGTTCCCATATATTCTCTCACGCACAGAGACTTCCAGGCAGGCTCCCATTCATTCTCAACCACTCCCCCAACCCCAGGCATGCTTCCATTCATTCTCACACCCACCCACAGACTCCCAGGCAAGCATCCATTCATTTTCATACTGCTCCCTCACCCACCCCCATCCCCCAGGTAGCTTCCATTAATTCTAACACCCATGCACAGATTCCCAGGCAGGCATCCATTCTTTCTCTCTCATACACACACAAATGCTTTTGATACAACTGCAACATTGCTTTCCGGTTTGACAATGAGGCGTGGGGAGGGAAGAGGAATTGGATTCAGATGACAATCAACAAGGGCCCTGATATTTACGGTCTTGGGTACTGATATGCAGACATAAGGGGAAAAGCACAGGATTGCTTCTATAGCAAAGTCACTGTCTGAATTTTCAAGAAGGCTCATCACCCAATAAAAATGTTGCTAGCAGTACATTTTTTTATGGGTCATCATAAGACTTGGGGATAACTGCATGGAGCAGCAGTTGCTAGCCTTAAGAGAAACATGGGGGGTAACTTGCACTGCATGGCAGATACCACCAAAAGAAGCTTGCTGGGCAGACTGGCTGGATCATTTGATCCTTTTCTGCTGTCATTATTATGTATGTTATTATGTTACACTCCCCCAGGCAGTCACCCATTCATTCACACAAACACACACACATGCACACATTAAAGGCAGGCCCCATCTTTCTTTTCCCGGCAGCCCCAGATGCTCTCTTAGGCCTTTGCTGCCACTGACACTGCTGCTGCGTACCTGTTGGGGAGGAGCAGAGCCATTCGCTGCTATTGAAGCTCTGCTGTCTCCTCTGTGCAGGCCCTGGCTGAGGGGGGATATGATAGAGGTGTTTAAAATCATGAGAAGTCTAGAATGGGTTAATGTGAATCGGTTATTTACTCTTTCGAATAATAGAAAGACTAGGGGCACTCTATGAAGTTAGCATGGGGGACACATTTAAAACTAATCGGAGAAAGTTCTTTTTCACTCAACACACATTTAAATCCCCCCTCAGCCGTCTCTTCTCCATGTTGAAAAGTCCTAACCTCTTTAGTCTTTCCTCATTGGGGAGCTGTTCCATTCCCCTTATCATTTTGGTAGCCCTTCTCTGTACCTTCTCCATCGCAATACCTTTTTTGAGATGTGGCGACCAGAATTGTACACAGTATTCAAGGTGTAGTCTCACCATGGAGTGATACAGAAGCATTATGACATTTTCTGTTTTATTCACCATTCCATTCCTAATAATTCCCAACATTCTGTTTGCTTTTTTGACTGCCGCAGCACACTGAACCGACGATTTCAATGTGTTATCCACTATGACGCCTAGATCTCTTTCTTGGGTTGTAGCACCTAATATGGAACCTAACATTGTGTAACTATAGCATGGTTTATTTTTTCCTATATGCATCACCTTGCACTTATCCACATTAAATTTCATCTGCCATTTCCATGCCCAATTTTCCAGTCTCACAAGGTCTTCCTGCAATTTATCACAATCTGCTTGTGATTTAACTACTTTGAACAATTTTGAATCATCTGCAAATTTGATTACCTCACTCGTCGTATTTCTTTCCAGATCATTTATAAATATATTGAAAAGTAAGGGTCCCAGTACAGATCCCTGAGGCACTCCACTGCCCACCCCCTTCCACTGAGAAAATTGTCCATTTAATCCTACTCTCTGTTTCCTGTCTTTTAGCCAGTTTGTAATCCAAGAAAGGACATTGCCACCTATCCCATGACTTTTTACTTTTCCTAGAAGCCTCTCATGAGGAACTTTGTCAAACACCTTATGAAAATCCAAGTACACTACAGCTACCGGTTCACCTTTATCCACATGTTTATTAACTCCTTCAAAAAAGTGAAGCAGATTTGTGAGGCAAGACTTGCCTTGGGTAAAGCCATGCTGACTTTGTTCCATTAAACCATGTCTTTCAATATGTTCTGTGATTTTGATGTTTAGAACACTTTCCACTATTTTTCCTGGCACTGAAGTCAGGCTAACCGGTCTGTAGTTTCCCGGATTGCCCCTGGATCCCTTTTTAAATATTGGGGTTATATTAGCTATCTTCCAGTCTTCAGGTACAATGGATGATTTTAATGATAGGTTACAAAATTTTACTAATAGGTCTGAAATTTCATTTTTTAGTTCCTTCAGAACCCTGGGGTGTATACCATCCGATCCAGGTGATTTACTACTCTTCAGTATGTCAATCAGGCCAACCACATCTTCTAGGTTCACCGTGATTTGGTTCAGTCCTTCTGAATCATTACCCATGAAAACCTTCTCCAGTACGGGTACCTCCCCAACATCCTCTTCAGTAAACACCGAAGCAATCATTTAATCTTTCTGCGATGGCCTTATCTTCTCTAAGTGCCCCTTTAACCCCTCGATCATGTAACGGTCCAACTGACTCCCTCACAGGCTTTCTGCTTCAGATAAGTCATTTGATGAAGACCCTCCACCTTTCTGGTCACCCTTCTCTGGACCGCCTCCATCCTTTTTCCTATAGTCATTCCCTGTCCTCAGCTGGCTCAATAACCTGCACTGGATGTTACACATACATGACAGGTAAGAGTTACTTTTGCTTGGGTTAGGAAAGTCATGCCCTCAGTGAAACACAAGCCTAAGGCTGACTGTGGAGCTCTATTCAAATGGCAATATTTTCCCCAAGTTCCCTGATCATTCGTGCCTCCCAGTCTTTGAATAGGTTGCTATATATTGTGCAAAATATAGATGTGAGCGTCTTCTGTCTTTGGAGGGTTGGACTACAGCGTGAATTCTCAAAGTCGTACAATGCTTATACATGTTGTTTGTGAAGGGAATTGTCCTCTTTCCTGTTCAGTACTGATAAGATTGGAATGAGGGCAAGGTAATATGTGGATAATCATGCACTGTGTTGCTGTTTTTTTCAGTTCTATATAGATGTGAACCTCCCCAAACTCCTCTATACCATTCTCTGCAATTCCCTAATAAAAGTGAGTTTTTCAATACACCTTATGCACTAGTTCAAGTCATCCGTCCGCCTGCCCTTCCATAGTCACAGTATCTTCCACCAGACTTCACTGATTGGGTCCAAGCTTGTGGTGAGCATGGAGCTTATTCCTGATATCTATGTTGCGATTCCGGTCGCCAGACTGGCGACCGGGTCCCTACCTTTTCGCCGGCTTCCCCGTCCCTGCTGCACTCCTCCGAGCCCCGGGCCTGCCCGACAGCATGGCAATGGCGTCTGCCTCGTGGAGACGCCGTTGAGCCTCGTTTCCCGCTCCTTCCCCCGCCGGGGAACGCGTGCGCGCGAGGGGACAGCCTTTGTAGGTCCAGCACCCGGAAGTGCTGAACCGCCCATTTCCTGACGTCAGACGCTGGCTCCCTATTTAAACCAGCCTCACTCACTCACTCCTCGCCTTGCAACGAGGTCACTCCTGTGAGTACTTAGTTGCTTTCCTGCTGGATCCTGCTTGTTCCTGTTGTGCCTTGGTTCCTGTTTGCTCCTGTGTTCCTTGTCGTGCTCCGTTCCTGTTTGTTCCAGTTCCGTCTGTTCCTGCTTGTTCCCTGTGACTTCGCTCCTGCATTTCCAGCATCTTGACTTGTCTTCAGCCAGCCCTGACCACCGGACTTCTGCTCGACTTCTCTTGCCTTCAGCCAGCCTCGACCACCGGACTTCTGCTCGACTCCTCTTGCCTTCAGCCTGCCTCGACCACCGGACTTCTGCTCGACTCCTCTTGTCTTCTGCCAGCCTCGACCACCGGACTTCTGCTCGACTCTTCGGACTTCTACGTTCTTCAGACCTCCTAAGTCCCAGCGACCCGGACCCCTACGGGCTCCTCCTGGGGGGGTCTCGGGTTTCCAGGGCGAACACTTCCTTCTCTATGCCAGATCTGTTCCGCCTCCCGGCTCCTTTCCCACCGACCGGAGTCCTCTCTCCAGTCAGCCGGCCCAAGGGTCCACAAACAGACTTTCTCCACAACAATCTATGCTATTCAAAATTACCCTGATCCACTAATAGTGAAGTAATTTTCAAAAAGAACAAAGTTTAAATCTACTTGAAAGTCTATGCATGTGTATAGTTTTCACTGCTTTCCTTTTCTCAACATAGTAGTACATATTTCTTTTTTTAATATTTGTTTTCAAATAGCTTTCTATAGAATTGGACTGAATAACTATTTGGAAACATAGAATCAAGAGAATGGTCGCAGCTGAATGGTGGCATCATGAGAGTGACTGCATAATAATAGAACAGGGATATGCCTTTTACAATGGCACTGAAAACACAGGCAATGGTTTAATTTTCTATTATTTCCCATCCAAAAATAAATCTTATTCCCATTGTGTTTCTACATTTTAGCACCTGTTAAATGGTTTTAGTGTATGCTAGTTTTCATGTACGCTAACAGAAACAAAAATAATAATACAAGAAAAACTAAATTTGCTGAATATTTGCTGTTATTCTAAATGCGTGCAGTACTGCTTATGGGGGGAGGAGGGAGTGTTGGGCTCCTTATTGGAAAGGTATGGATGTCTGTTAGTATTCGCTGTTACTACTTTGTGAATGTGGTATCTTCCAATAAAAATTTCTAATTAAAAAGCTAAATTAAAATTTTTCCCATGCACACACCCCCTATAATGGAAGAGGACTATGAGAATCATGTATATTGCATGAAACTCCATAATGTATTACTATTCTGACCTAAAAAGTGTCAAATTATTTTATGCAACTTCCAGAACTTGCTTTTTAGCAGTATCTGATTAATTTTATTCAGCAAACTTAGAAAATATTTTTTAGCCGTACATTTTTCACAGCCCAGATCTAGGCAAATCAAACCCTACATGACCTACACAACCACACAATATTCTGATTCAAGAATTATAACTTTTTCCCAGGACTGTTGTTATGACATATTCAAGAATGGTTTTGAGTAGAATTACACAAAACAGTTTTAGGTGCATCAGTTTAACAGCACTATGGAAATACCATACTCATACCAATTTAGTTTGACCTCTGATGGCCCTTATGGGAGACGGGGGAAGAGAGGTGAACAGATCTCAGGCCAGACACACCAGCAATATTTATTTATGTAGTACTTAGGAAACAAACAAAAAGCAGGAACTACATTTTTAGCTTCACTTCAGCATTAACATAGTCCTTTAGTCAGCAAGAGAAAAAACAGGAATTAGGATAGTTTCACTCTAGTATTTACACCAGGGCTTCCGAAAGTGTGGGTCACAAAACCTTTAATTGGGTTTATCAATGCTTCACACTGGAGCAGTCTTGTAAGGGCAAAAGTCCTCTGGCTGCTGGCTGGCCTTGAGCAGGCAGCCTCTTGAGTTGGGAGATTTACTTTTAAAACACTGGGTAGTTCTGATAGCATTAAGCAAAGCAAACTAGAAAGAGTTTGCAAAGGATGTCCGAGGTAAAAAAGAAAAACAAAACTCTGCAACTCTGTGCATGAGGAACTGGATTGGTCCTCAGCAATTACAAAAGGGGGTGTTGGGACCAACACTTTGTTCTCAGCAATATGAAGACTGTTGAATTACATGCAGAGAATCCGGTGGGAGGTCTATTAATGCTTGTTCATTAAGTAAGTTGTCTCTGTGCTGGACTGATTCCCAGGAGATTCTGACCATGGTCTAGACTTTATGTGAGTACTGCAAACTGGACTTCTATATGGCTGCTTAAACCTGAACCCCTTGTTACGTAAATGATCTTGAAAATAAAGGTACTGGGCCTAATATACAGCACCATTTGGCTTGCTAAGTTTGGACTTAGCCAAATAGCGGGATTTAAAAATCCCACTCCAGCTAGCTGACTGAGAGTTGGGTCAGGGCGTTCCAGCATGGGACCACTTGTCCAGCTAATTAACAGGGTCATTCATCAAAATGTGTCATGGTGTTAATGTACAAGATAATGCATTCATGCATGCATTAAAGGCATATTGCATGCAATAATATGATTACCGCATGGCACAAATGCAAATTTTTTGAAGGAGTGGGATTAATTAAAATGAGAGCCAACATTGCATGGTGTGATAGCATGTATTACACTATTGCAGGGTTTTAACATTGGAAATAACTACACCTTTTTTCCTGGCATTTAGCCGTGTGATATAACTGAAACAGCCATAATAGAATTTGCATTAAACACTGCAAATTACATGAGAGAGAGAGAGAAAGAACTTACTTAAGGCCTTCTTACTAATCAACTATTTATATGCTTATAGGAGGGTCAGGTAATAGCTCAAGGTGAGGTGTTGATGGTGTTTTAGGGTTTAGGGGCCAGTTTTAAATGCAGAGTGAGATGTACGAATTGCACAGTACATCTCAGTGAAGATTTGACATCATTTGGAGTGAGGAAAGTCTCACAAAGATGAGATTTCTACTCACCCTAGCTTGATAAGGTACATTAAACCCTAGGGATGTGAAATTGTTTAGGACGAATTAGGCAATTTCAATGAAATTGCCTAATTCGTCCTGGTTCGGGGAACCTGAAAACCGAATCAAATATTCACGAAATTTTGGGAAAATTTGGTTTTCGGGTTAGCACGCACTAACGTTAAAATCTTAGCACGCACTAACTCCCATTAGTGCGTGCTAACCCAAAATTCAGTTCCACTGAATTACAAAGGCCTGAACCACAGGAAATATGAAATTTCCCTCAGCGGGCCAAAAACAAAGCCCGAACCGAAAGGTTCGGGTTTTGCACATCTCTATTAAACACTCCAAATGTTGTCAACCTAAACTGATTCTTTACAACTAGCTGAAAAAATTTCACATTGTGTCTGCACCAAACAGAGGGGCCAATGAAAAAAGGTTGCGCTGAAAGCGGGCGCTGTGTGTTCAGCGTCTGCTTTCCTAATGCGCCTCCAGGCATGCAATATTTAAATTAGGGCTCACGCTATCGAGGAGACCCTAGGGGTGATTGCGTGCCCCTAGCACCTCCTTGACAGCATGCGCCAGAGAGAGGTCCACTGTCGGTGGCTGTCCGCCAGTTAAGAAAACGGACCCGCATGCAGGGGTTAGGAAAATGGATGCTGATAAATTCAGCGTTCTTTCTCCCAACCTGACTACTGGCACCAGAAGAAGTGTATAAAATCAATATTAAAATGTCAGGCACTTAATATTAATTTAATTTATTCAATCCTTCACATGTTGCTGATTGGTCCCTTTACTGTCCATGTCAGTGAAAGGACCAATCACCTTTCAGTAGCCACGCGTATCTTTTCAAATCCGGGGTCGGCGCGCGCAAGGCTGCGCAAAATCGGCAGCCTGCGCGTGCCGAGTCACGCAGCCTGCCTCCGTTCTCTCCGAAATCGGAGCGGCTTCAGAGAGAATTTTTTTTGTCCCCCCCCCCCACCTTTCCCTCCCTTCCCCTATCTAACACACCCCCCCTGCCCTATCTAAATCCCCCCCACCTTGTTCAATTTGCCGGGTTTTTTTGCCGCGTTAGTATCTTGTTTTTTAAGTTCTTTATTTTGTAAGTTTTTAACCGTGTCTGTATGCTCCTATTAAGTTTATTTATTGTATTTATTTTTATTAAGTTTCAACATATTGCCCCTTTTTCTTGATTTTACATTAAAGGATCGCTGCAGGAGCAGTTTTACACGTATGACTGTCCCCTTTTTTTGTATCACAGCGCATAGGCTTTCAATTCTTTGCCGCAGTAGTATGCTTTTAGTTGTTTTTGTTTCCTATTTTGTATGTTCCTATTAGCTTTTAATTATTTTATCAGATTGCCCCTTATCCTCAATTTTTAAATACAGGATCGCGGCAGGATAAATCTTATACGCATGACTGATAACCTTTTCAATAAGACCATGGTAATATGTTGTCCATCACTGGTTTTTACTTTTATTTTAAGCCCATCCAGTAATTTTGTGCCCTATACATTCCCAATATGTTGTGTGCAATATAAGAATTAGTAATGATGTCACTATCCCTACACATCTCTATCATGGAGCAGCGGTGACCAAATGTGTGCAAAAACAAAGTTAACAATGATGCCATCTATTTCTAACATTAGGCACTGGAAAGTAGGTTTTCTGAGTCACCAGGTCACCGGCTGATAATAGTTTTTTATCTATGCCATTTATTTTTTATTTTTTATCTATGCCATATTTTTTAACTTTTTTATAAATTTCCTATAGGTTTTAAAGCATAACATTGTGATCTGGAGCAATTTCATTTAATGTACCTGCATTACGCAATTTTTAAAGGTAATATTTACACAATTTTACTTTTCTTTTGTTTTTATATTTTTATTTTTTATTACATTTTTTTTTATTTTTATGTTTTATGGTTATCTAATCAGTTTTATTTAATACTTTTTGGGGCGGATTTTAAAAACCCTGCTCGCGTAAATCCGCCTGGATTTATGCGAGCAGGGCCTTGCGCGCCGGCGCGCCTATTTTTCCATAGGCCTGCCGGCGTGCGCAGAGCCCCGGGACTCGCATAAGTCCCGGGGTTTTTTGTCGGGGGTGTGTCGGGGGCGTGTCGGGGACGGGGCGAATCGACGCAGCATTTTGGGGGCGGGCCCGGGGGCGTGGTTTCGGCCCGGGGCGGTCCGGGGGTGTGGCCGCGCCCTCCGGAACCACCCCTGGGTTGCGTCTCGGCGCGCCAGCGGCCCGCTGGCATGCGTGGATTTACTTCTCCCTCTGGGAGGCGTAAATCCATGGACAAAGGTGGGGGGGGTTAGATAGGGCCGGGGGGGTGGGTTAGGTAGAGGAAGGGAGGGGAAGGTGAGGGGAGGGCGAAAGAGAGTTCCCTCCGAGGCCGCTCCGATTTCGGAGCGGCCTCGGAGGGAACGGAGGCAGGCTGCGCGGCTCGGCGCGCGCCGGCTGCCCAAAATCGGCAGCCTTGCGCGCGCCGATCCTGGATTTTAGAAGATACGCGCGGCTACGCACGTATCTACTAAAATCCAGCGTACTTTTGTTTGCGACTGGTGCGCCAACAAAAGTACGTGAACGCGCATTTTTTTAAAATCTACCCCTTTGTGTCTTCATAAACAGATTGGAAAAACTATCTTTTTTATTGATCTCACATTACTGGATGAGGTAAAATCTTACTACATTGTTAATAGAGTAAATGTGTACCCTATATTTGATTTTTCAGTGGAACTCATTATTAATATTTTTTAATATTTCTTCCTGATAGGTATGAGATAATCAGTTGACACAACCTGTCATGAACAGGTAATAAGTGCCATGGTCTTGTTTCTATATATGGCTTTCTGTCCTTTCACTGTTCAGTCTTCTATATGTTAACCTTTTTTAAGAAAGTTTTCTGTGGGTTGTTTTTGTATTGCATTTTGATTAAATTATACAATGTTTTATTTTAGCCCCTGAAGCAGCCCGTGGTCGGGCGAAACTCAGGCCTTGAGTCGGGCACTTACTGGAATATTGCCTCTTTAATAAAATACTTCTGAGGACTTCGGCTTCTTTGTTTTATATTCCTCATGGCTTTGCTAGCCCGACTTCCTTCCTGTTGTTTGGGCCCATTACCTATGCATGACAATGCGTTTGGCCGGTCCCCAGTTCCCTCCAAGTCCACTCCAATTCAGGAGCAGACTGGGAGGAAACTTCCCTAACCCTAACCCTATCATTCCTCCCTTTTCCCCTCTCCTCCCCACCCCTAAACCTACCCTAACTATCCCCAAATTTTTTATTTTTGTTCTTGCTGCTCCTCTGGAGCAGAAGTAATTTCTGAATGCTGGCAGTCAGCCAGTACCTGCTTCCCCAAGACAGCATCGAATGGTGCTGTCCCGGCTCGCCCCCCCCCCCCCCCCCCCCCCCCCCCCCAACTGTGCCCACCCATGCCCAGACTACGCCCCCTGCCTGCCCCTTTCTTTGGGCTCGGCACTTCGGCGCATAACGAGGGTTAAGCGCATGGCCTGACCCCTTTGTAAAATGTGCACGGGGCACATAAGGCCCAGCCACACATATAAACCCCCCCAATCTTATGCATGCGGGCCTTTTAAAATGTACTTGAATGTGAATTGTTCTGCTAGTTGAAAGAATTACTTTAGGTTAGCAACATTTGGAGTGTTTAATGTTTTATGGATTAGGGAATTATATGCTGTTTTCAAGTAGAGGATCCAATACAAATTTTTGAGAGCGTAACTTCTTTGAGTAAGATTATATAGAACAAATGTGGGGGTTTTTTTGCATTTCAGTGAGCAAATGGTGAGTACACTGGATTGTATGTGTAATCAATGTTATGTTTTGTTTATTTGTCCTAGTATAGGTCCCTTATGTATTCACATTTTGTATACTTGCGCAGTTTTTGACAGGGATACATTGTTTCAGCTAGAATCACCTGTGTCTTTATCATCAGCAAGCAACATTGTAATCTTTTGCTTTGTTTATCATACCCAATCCTGATATGAACACATTGTATCCTTGGAATAGTTAGAGCCTCTGCTCACACAATATTATGGGCAGCCCCTCCCCTCAGCTCCTTACAGCATAACACAGCAGCCAATAACACTCACAGACAAAACTGGAGTTAAACAAAGCTGCAGCTTTATTGCTAACAAATAAACAGACACCAGAGCCAAATTGTCATCACAAGTGCCCCAACCCCAGGAATCATCTGCCACGCCCCAGCACGACGACTCCACAGGCCACCAAACCTGCAACTCTCCAGCGGCCTCCCACCGCTACACGGGGACCCCCACCACAGCCCCCAGCAAGGGGTCCCCAATCATGTGCTGAACCCAGTCACATGCAACTAAGCCAGAGACCAGAAAGTCCGCCACCTAGCGTATTCCTAACTCTACACCCCACCCCCAAAAGAGTAATGGCTCTGGTAATTCCGCCACAGGGAGAGGGCAGGGTGGTCGAATCCACATGGCCCTCCCAGCACCCCCCCCCCCCCCTTTCCCCCTAACAACCAAGCTGCAGCCTAAACAATGTGAAAAGCATATTCCAAGGCCTCCTGTAGGAAAAGATCCTTACCCACATCAGAAAGTTGAACCCCCTCCTTTCCGTACAGGCCAGGAAAAACATCCCAGGACCAGGTATGATGAACCTGAAACCCCCCCATGCCTTGACAACCACGACCCTACCTGTTTGTTCAGGTAGGGTCGTGGTTGTCAAGGCATGACCCCAAATCCTTTGATTCAAACAAAAAGGCCTTGGAATAATATCAGACCATATCATAATTGTCTCTGGCAGCCACAGCAACAGCACAGCCAGATCCTTATGAACTGCCTCCAACAGTTGCCTGGAGGACCAGTCCCCCAGGTCATTGCTCCAAGATGAATGATCAGAACCTCCGGAGGTGACCACCTGGATAAGGAAGATCACACGGGAGGGAGTAGTTGGTTCCATCTCATTCCGCGTTGACCCAACCACTTTACTTGGACTCCGTATTGTTCCATACCCAGATGAGGGCCATATGGTCTCTTTTCAGCCCAATGAAGTGCCCAAATGACATAGGAGTGGCCAACTAGCCATGCCCACCGCTCAGGATGCTGTGAATCTGGAAAAACAGAGAGATTAATGCAGCAAGGATACTATAATATAGAACATTTTAATGTTTGCCTGGTCTCACCTAAATGGCAAATGCTCCCAACTTCCAACGGCCTGCTGGACAGGCCTGAATCTGCAGCTGAAGTCATCGCCTCAATCCAGAAAGAATGCATCCCGTAATGACCTCCGCCCAAACCCAGTGCCGCAAGTACTTTACGTAAGACTATAGTAAATTGATATTTTGTTAGGGGAGATTCGCAGGCATGCACAAAAATTGAGATAGCACCCAGGGTTCGCACCATTAAGCAAACCCGTACATTGGCCACTGGACACGTGGCGAGTCCTGGGACACTAGAGAGAACCAGCCATGCTCCACTCCCGGACTGATTGGTCTTGGACCAGTGAATTTTGAGCCTCAGCCTGTTGCCCTCAAAGAAAATATTTTCCACCCACAAACCATTATGTTCCTGACAAGTTCCAGAATGATCCACCAATTCACTAACCCGAAACACCCTGAAAAAGGCCAGAACAAAGGCAGCCCAGAATAGGCAAGCTTCAAACAGAGAGAAGCAAACTCCCGGCAAGCATGCCTACATTTGCAGTAACTTGGAGTGGGTAATGGGTAGTCTATCATCATCGTGCTTAGGCAAGTGACGCAACCATCCCATCAATAAGCGCCTCACCAGAAAGTTTTTTGAGGATTACCCCACCCATGTACTTTCAAAAGAAAGCCAATCCTGAAATGTGAGAGGCCACAGAGGATTTGGACAAGCCCGCCTCCATCGATGAAGTGATATAGTTAGCAAGCAGCTCGTCTGAAACAGGACCCCAGGACCAACCATGTGCCAAAAATTGCACCGCTTTTGCACACCCACACAGGTACACCTTCCAGGTTGAAGGAGCCACCGAGGACTTTAGCAGCTGCCACGCTTCGGGACACCGTAGCTCCAGAGGAAATCTGGGATGACCACGCCCTCCAAGTCCGCATTCGGGGCCAACTTCCAAAACTGTTCCTACTTAAAACAAGAAACAGAGTCAGCAATTTTGTTATCTACTCCAGGAACATGTTTAGCAGAAACCATTGCATTTAATTGCAGACAGCATAAAACAAATTTGCACATCAAATCAGCAATTAACATGCATTTTATGGATAAATTATTGATAACCTGTACCACGCCTAAATTATCACACCAAAATATGACCCTCTTATTGTGCAAATGCTCACCCCAGATTATCAAAGCAACTACAATGGGGAACAGTTCTAAAAAGGTAATGTTTCTGGTCACCCCAGCCTCAAACCAGGAATCTGGCCACGGAGCTGCACACCACACTCCTTACAATAAATACCAAAACCTACACCCCCTGCCGCGTCCAAAAATAATTCCAGTTCGCGATTCGAAAGAGACTCCAATTGCCAAACCGACACCCCATTAAAGTCCACCAAAAAGGAATTCCACACTTTGAGATCCTTGCGAATCCAGCATATAATCCATATGCGATGATGCCGCTTCTTCACAACTGCCATCGCCGCAGAGAGGCACCGCAAGAAAACTCACCCAATCGGAATCACCCAGCAAGCAAAATTCAAACTGTCTACTAGGGTCTGCAATTGGTGAAGCATGAGTTTCTTAGCTCGAAGAGCCTCTGAGACCAACGCACACAATTGCTGGACTTTTGCATCCAATAATCAAGAAACTATAGTTACCGAATCTAATTCAATACCCAAGAACACCAAAGTAGTGGAGGGGCCCTCCGTCTTATTAGTGGCAATCAGAATTCCAAACAGACCCACAACTTCAAAAAAGGTACGCATGAGTCTGCCGGATCTACAAACATAAAATTGTCCAGATAATTCATTACTCCACACACCCC
Organism: Rhinatrema bivittatum; assembly: GCF_901001135.1. Classification (NCBI taxonomy): domain Eukaryota; kingdom Metazoa; phylum Chordata; class Amphibia; order Gymnophiona; family Rhinatrematidae; genus Rhinatrema; species Rhinatrema bivittatum. Next base: position 532,140,445 of record NC_042616.1, on the reverse strand, counting down.
CGCGGAACGCTCAGTCACCCAATGTATAAAAGAACTAAAGAGCTCGAAATACGCGCAGGAAACTGAGCAACCCATGGGCATACATTTGTCAAAGTAATATTGACCCTTGAATTGAAAACCCAGCAGCGGCAAACTATCAGGATGAACTGGAAGTAGGCAAAAAGTGGACTCGATGTCCACTTTGGCCATCAAGGCCTTCGCTCCACAGCGACGTAACAAACAAATAGACAAATCAAAGGAGGCATAGCATACTGAACAGAATTCTTGAGGAATGAAATCATTGATGGAGGAACCTTCAGGGAAAGACAGATTATGAATTAATCAATATTTACCAGGCTCCTTCTTAGGAATCACTGCCAACGGAGAAATAATCATTCTTGCAAAAGGTGATTTCGAAAATGGACCAGCTATCCTGCCCAAAGCAATCTCATCCACCAGCTTCTGACAGACCACAGACTCCATCCTGCTGACTAATACGGAATGAACACTTGAACCTTCTATAACACCCATAACTGGGATACGAAAATCAAGGGTAAAACCTATGCGCAATATAACAGCGGTCCAACGCTTCAGATATGCGCTTAGCCAGGAAGCCATTTGCACCACTGATATGGGAGTAGGCGCTCTGTCAAAAGAGAAGTTACTTTGGGGCTGCAGAAGATCCGGCACCCGGCTTGCGGGGGCATTTTGTGGCAGAGTGACCAGCAGCACAGATGGAACATAAATGTTTGAATTTGCAGTCAGGAAACAAACATCCCGATCTATTGAAATGCCAACATACTTCTGGTCCAGCTGCGGCTGTCCCCTGTCCTGCTCTGGCACCTTGCCCACAAAAGGGCTGGTTTATCTGGGCAGAGGCCCCAGCCACTGGACACACAGATTGACTGGAAGTGGCAGGACCAGTAGGTAAAGCCTTGTTGGTCATTTGTTTAAACCACAAACTCACATCCTGTGTACCCCAACCAATAGACTTATTGCCAGCCATTCTATCCCGAAAACGCTCATCGTAGTTGAACCAGGCCCAACCTTCATAATCTTTATGCGCCCCGATGATGGTGTCAGCATATGTTGAAAGCACGCCATGTTGTGACGGGTCGTGCTGACCAACCACACTGGCCAATCTAAGAAAAGCCGGGACCCAATTGAGTATGTTTTTTGGAATTTTACATTCCCCAAACAAGAAATCCGATTTGCTCCTCTTCCTTCTCAATCGCTTACCACGCCTGCCCTCTAAAAGACTAAATATACCTATGTATTTACATCTTCTAATTTGCTTCCTACATGAGAGAGAAACCTCCTCCCAAAGTTCTGTGAGGGCTGCCAGTGCCAGTGCACCCTTTTCCCCAGCTTGGGAAGACTGACCCCGGGTACCCGCTAGGTCACTAGAGGATGAGAGGGAGGATGTTCGCGATGAAGAGCTGGAGTCGAAGGAGCTAGACCTCCTATGTGAGCTGTGCCACTTGCTTTTCTTCCAAATACTGCCCATCTTGGTATCACTCATCATAGTTACCGGCCCGGGCTCCTGAAGGGCACCAGCCTCAACAACACCGCACCCATCAGAAGCCACAACCTCCAAGGCATCAGTCACAATCACCACGGGGGAAGAGGGGGTGGAATCCTAGCGACCACACCCTGACTGACCGATCCTGCTGTTGATCCAGAAGATAAAAGCTCATTAACGGGCAGAGACAAATTAATAACAGGAGGGATACTGGATCTATGATCCCCAACCTCCACTGTAAGAGACATAGGATTATATCTGATCAATAACTCACCAGGAGCAGCTTCGCTCTGTAACAATGGCGGCTTTTCCAGATGAGAGTGACAAGCCGGGCCAGCCATAGAAGAACCTTCGAGCTCAGTCCCAGGAACGGCTACAGCCTGTAGAGCACCGGTGATGAAACTTGCGGCCAACAGCTGGTTCCACCAACTCTCACAGGTGAAATATAGATGAAATATTTGGATTTTCCTCTGGAATGTTATACAGCACAGCCCCTCAAATTCAGGCTTGACTATCCAGCAAGGGAGTCATAACCAATCTAACAAGAAATAGGTGCAGAATAAAGTCATCTATTCCTGGTCAGTTACTTGCACACTTCTAAATATACACTGTCTCCCTTCTCCAGAATATAACCCCCCTCCTCTCTCCAGTGTCACACCACCTGGACTCACTCTAGCACCCCTACTGTCTTCAGCACCTGCTTCCATTTGATTGCATCATGACTCCGGGGGGGGGGGGGGGGTGACATTGGTGGATGTCTCATTTAAAGGCAGCCCTAACTGGGGATGGAGACTCAGGGACAATCTCCTGGTTTGTGCCCTTTGATACAGGTGGGCTGCATTGGGGCTGGCTACTGTTATGCTCAGGCTTGTGGACCCTTGGGCCGATGAGAGGATGGTATACCTTGTGGAGGATCCGTAGGTTCTCTCATCGGGTGGCGAGGCAGAACAGAAGAGGAGCGTAGTTGACCCTCGGCTCTGGAGGTGGAGACGACTGCAGGCAGATGAAGAGGCTAGAAGAGGAGCTGTGTCTTCACCCCTGGAAGTCTGTGGTCCCCCCCAGGAGGAGCCCGTAGGGACCCAGACCACTGGGACTTAGGTGGACCCCGAGGAGTCGCGGTATCAGTGCAAGAGCTGACTGGAGCTTCGCCCTGGAAGTCCGTGGTCCCCCCAGGAGGAACCCGTAGGGACCCGGACAGCTGGGATTTAGGCGGGCCCTTGGAGACGGAGTCCAGGAGGGGTCCAAGATCAGGTGCCAGAGAGTCATCACTTCGAGGTCACACACCGAGGGATCACCACTTGCCAGTCCGAGGTCACACCAGAGAATCATCGCTTGCCAATCCGAGCCGCACACCAGAGAATCACCGTAAGCCAATCCGAAGTCAGGAACCGAGAAGACCAAGATGAAACAGGAACAGGGATCCGAAGCTCAAGAACTCACCGAGGCAAGCAGACTAGACAGCGCTGGAGGACGTTGCCAAGTCAGAGAATGAGCAGAGGAAGCTCCCTTTTATACTTCCTCTGTTCAGGCTTATCCAGGACAGGTGAAGCTTGTTAAAGGGATCAGGTCCCTTTAATTTGTGAAGGGGACATGGCCTTGCGCCTAAAGATGGTGGTGGCTATCTTTGATTTCCTCCGCGGAGGAACGGCTGCAGGAATGGCGCGGGGGCAGAGCAGGGACGGCTCTCCCCCCGACGGTCAGGCCGGGTACCCGTGTCGAGGCACCAAGCACCCGGTCAGGGTTTTCCCCTGAGGCTGCCGCGACGGGTCGCCGCCATGGACGAGGTAGGGGACCGCGGTCGTGGCGTGCCACGGCCGCAGGACACAACAGCTACAAATCCAAAGGTAATTGCTGCTCCCTTTTCTTCTTCCTTCTGGATGGATATTATCTCATCAGATTTCTCTGCAGATTCATGCTGTCCTCGTCTAGACTGCTTCTATTCAGAGGTGGTGTTCTACTGCAAGGGATCCCAAACCTGTCCTGGTAACCCCACACAGCTGGTTGAGTTTTCAGAATATCTACAATGAACATGTATGAGATATTTTTGCATACATTGGAGACTCATGTATGCAAGTTTACCAATTGCATATTCATTACTAATATTCTGAAAATCTGAGTGGCTCTGGGGTCACCAGAACAGTTTTGGGAAGCCCTGTATTAGAGTTTCAGCCAGTTGATAAAGGAACCTTTTTAACAGTTCCTCAGGATCATGTGTTTCTGAAGGGTCACATGCTCCTGAAGTCTGGTTTCTCTAGGTAGTGTTGTCACAGCTGAATCAATTACCAGAACAGTAAAGCGACAATCTTTTCCTGAACTAAATATATATAGCTTGCATAGGGTTTCCCATACAATCTGTTTCACTCTTTCTGCTTTCTCTCCCTCTTTGACTGCCACCAATGCTGGATGTACAATTTAGGGCACAGGAAAGCTGTAGCAGTGCTGCCATGACCCTGCCTCCTTCGCCTCTTCCTCCTTCTTCAATCTGAGGAGAAAATAGAAGCTATGTGATTGACATTCTTGTCCCCTCCCATGATAAGAAAGACACAGGAACTTCTGTTCTTCTTTCTGATCAGTTCTCTGCAGATCTCATGACCAAGTGAGGAAGTTTAAGTATGATACCTTAGGTTAAGCCCCAGAGAGGGCATTATCATTTTTTAATACTATTTTGGGCAGAATTGTGGACTTGTATAACCCCTCTTGGTTTTGAGGTCCCTAATACAGGGGTCACAGCAGAAGTCCCTGGGGCTACTGTCTCCCAGCTTACTCTTTTCTCTTGCTCACACCATCAAAAACACCACAGTAAGCCACCATGGGGGCTGGGGTTTAACCAGAGGGGAGGAAAGCAAGCCTCCAAAGGCCCTAAGCTCCAGGGGGTAGGTACCTTGTATGATCTCTCCCAACCAAACAGTCTCTCTCTCTCACTTGTACTCACGTGGGCAGATCTCTCAGTTCAGCAGACTGGCTTTTGAGGTGTAAAAGAACAGGCAGAGGCTTAGAATGGTTTTCAACAAAAAAAAAAAAAAGAATTTACTGTAACTTTAAAATAAAGTTCCAGGCAAAAAGGAAAAATCATCAAACAAAAAAACATGATGGGGTAGTTCCAAGCATCAAAATCTCTCCCTACAGGCTCAGCCTCTGAATCGGTGTCCAAACCTCTCACCAGTGATGGGAAAGAAAAACTTTTCTCCAAAGTAAGGCAGGGAGCTGCTGGTGACAAAAACAAACTCCCTCCTTTAAAAGATAGCAAAGAAACTTCTGCAATAAGCAAAGTCATTTTCTTATTATAGGTCACTACAATCCCCACTGTTACTGGACACAGGGCAAAGCAGCACCCCGGGAAACTGCAGACCCCACCTTGACTGGCAGCAGGGCAAACAGCCCCCAATCCTGACCCCTCAGGCAGGGGGGGGTGGGGGTCCCTCCTGAACTGGGAGCAGGTCAAACACAAACCAGCTCTCTTAAAAGCCAAAATCTCCTCAGAGCTTTCCTGGGGTATCCCACTGATACAGACCAGAGGGCCTCCTGGGATCCACACAGAATAGCAGTCTCCACATCCAACAAAACCTACCTCCAACCACATCTTCTTCGTGTTCAGCCCAACTTATAAAGGGGAGCTCAGCCAAAACAAGGGGGAATGGCCAAACAACTGGAAAGGATCTAAAAAAATGCAAAAACCTCTCCCAGCAGCTGGAAAGAAGACAAAAACATCTAATAAGGAGCGAAGCCTTCCTTACACTTGATTTGCTTTTAAATTGTGCCTGCAACAATACATCTTCAATAGGGAAAAACTTACCTGTCTGATGATGGCCTAAACCCAGCTCCCATTCCCTATCAATGGATAAACAATTCATCTCTTGGTGAATTCTGCTTCTCAATGACAGGATGAACCACTGTCGAAAGATCAAAAAGCAACAGCACTATGAACACTAGGGATGTGCAGAGGGACGCCATGCGTTGCATTCGGGATTCGGATTCATCAGGGAGCAGATACGTTGCATTCGGCCGTATGGCGCCCCGATGCGTTAATACGGCAATTTCTATTCGTGTCCCAGCTAAAATTAAAATTAACTACAACCCTCCACCCTCCTGACCCCCCCAAGACTTACCAAAACTCCCTGGTGGTCCAGCGGGGGGTCCGGGAGCCATCCCCTGCACTCTCACATGTGACAGGGGCTGACCAATGGCACTGACAGCCCCTGTGACATAGTAGGTCAAAATCTATCGGCGCCATGATGAAACCGGCACCAAGGGTGTGAGAGTGCAGGGGATGGCTCCCGGACCCCCCGCTGGACCACCAGGGAGTTTTGGTAAGTTTGGGGGGGTCAGGAGGGTGGGGGGTTTATTTAAATTGATTTATTTAGGTGGCCAAATAATTCAGTGAAGATTTGTGTATTCGTGGGGAATCGCGATACGTTTCGCTTCCCCACGAATACAACGAATATGGCAACATCCGTTGCGGATTGCCAATACGTAGGGACCGAATGCACACCCCTAATGAACACTTGGCTGTCACAAGCCAGTTATCCCTGTGGCTAGTTTTCTAACACCTCCTGCTTAAAACCAAAAATCAGAAGAATCATGAGGCCCCGCTTTCACAGTCTATATTCATACTAAAATCAAGATCAAGCGAGCTTTTGCCCTCCTGCTCCACAGGAGGTTTCTGGCTTGCCTGAGATCACCTTAGGACACCTGCGTTACGGTTTGACAGGTTAGATGTGTACCTCCACAGTCAAACTCCCCACCTGCCACTGTCCCCAGAGCAGGTCACACCCACTGATTTATGTAGATTGCAGCCCACTTCTTCCAAAAATATAAAATAATGGACATGGGCAATGAGCCTTCAAATTGCAAGAAGGGCAAATGCCTTTTTTTTTTTTTTTTTATTAAACCTCAACATTGTGGGTGAAAACTCTAATAATGCTCAGCTGGTGGTGATACTCACAACATGAAAACTAAGGAAAAATATTTGAAAAATATTTGTAAAGTTAAAAGCTAGTATGGAGCTAACAGTCCCTAGAAATTGTATGTGAACTGTTCTTTCTCCCTGGAGGTAGAGTCAGAAAGGATATCTCTTCCTTTGAGGGTGACTGCATTCCCTTCCTGTACTCTAAGAACAGAGGCCTGGTTTATTTTAGAATCATTCCTGAATTATCTTTGGAAGCTGTAAGAGAGAATGTGTCGCTGTATTCCAACTGGAGATACCAGAGCTGGCCTTTTTTCTCAAGCTGGGGAAGTGATGTCATATCAACTATTATTATAAGAGATACTTTTATATTTATGCAGCAAGAAAAACAGCTTTAGAATGATTGGGGGGGTTTTTTTCTCTAAAATCTCTTATGTTGATTGATATCAAAACAGTGTGCTGTGCAGTGTCATTTTCTGGGAAAGAAACCATTGAGGTGTAGTGAGCAGAAAGTTATCCAGGTAAAGTTAGCCAAGATATTCAGAGGAAAACAAGTCTCACTGAATATACCCAGATAAGTTGAAAGTTATCCAGATAACTGGATATCTGGATAACGTTAGACCTATTTTCCACCACAACCAGTCACATCCATTAAACTTAGTCGTATAGCACTGGATATAGTTAAGTTGGGCCCCCTTTACATCTCCGCAGTGCCTCTTTTTTATCCTAGTAATGAGTTACCCAGCTATAACTTAACCACTGCGAAGGACAGGAAATTGAAAACCTCAGGTCTGCGTGACTAAGTCTCAAACTTAGATGGCCAAACCTGCCGAATATCTGTTTCATTCTGTTAAAAGAAAGAGACCTTGTTATATGTCTGGTTACAAATATTAATGTCACTATTGGGGTGCATGGGGTGTAGACGAGCAGGCACATATACATACCTTCCATGGCATAAGTTGCATTATACAGAAATATAACAGTAATGCCTGCTGTAGATATAGTATTTATTTACTTATTTAAAATGCTTGTATTCCGCAATCTCCAAATGCACAATTTGTCCAGTGCTGATCACAAAGTTACATACATATTAAAATAAAACAATCAAAAACTCACAAACATAAATAAAATACATCTTCTTCCTGTTATGGAACCCGGCCGAGGAGGTCTGCGGCCGGCCCCCTTCACCTACCAGCCTCACGCCGGCATCTCAGTCGGCCCGTGAACTCTGGTGGCAGCTGCGGGCCGCGGCAGATGCGTGCTGTCCCCTGCCGAGCTTCCACCGCTGACGCAGCCTTCCCAGCGTGGCCGGAGCCATCCGGCTTCCTCTGCCTCCCAGCTGCCTTAGGTGCACGCGTGCGCCACTCGCTCCCATTTAAAGGGACCTCGCCAGGAGCTGCCCCGGCTCCACCCTCCTGACCCCGGCCTATATCAAGACAAGGCCTGCTCCCAGACCTTGCCTTGGCTTCCTGGCTCCTGCTCCTGTTCTTGGAGGTTCCTGTTCCAGATTCTGAGTTCCTGACCTGTTGGACCCTTGACCCACGCTTGGACCACGGATTACGAGATTTGCCACCTGCCCTGACCCATGCTTGGACCACGGACTACGAGATTTGCCACCTGCCCTGACCCACGCTTGGACCACGGATTACGAGATTTGCCACCTGCCCTGACCCATGCTTGGACCATGGATTACGAGATTTGCCACCTGCACTGACCCATGCTTGGACCACGGATTACGAGATTTGCCACCTGCCCTGACCCATGCTTGGACCACGGATTACGAGATTTGCCACCTGCCCTGACCCATGCTTGGACCACGGATTATGAGATTCGCCACCTGCCCTGACCCATGCTTGGACCACGGACTACGAGATTCGCCACCTGCCCTGACCCAAGCTTGGACCACGGATTACGAGATTTGCCACCTGCCCTGACCCACGCTTGGACCACGGATTACGAGATTCGCCACCTGCCCTGACCCATGCTTGGACCACGGACTACGAGATTCGCCACCTGCCCTGACCCATGCTTGGACCACGGACTACGAGATTTGCCACCTGCCCTGACCCATGCTTGGACCACGGATTACGAGATTTGCTGCCTTCCCTGACCCATGCTTGGACCACGGACTACGAGATTTGCCACCTGCCCTGACCCACGCTTGGACCACGGATTACGAGATTTGCCACCTGCCCTGACCCATGCTTGGACCACGGATTACGAGATTTGCTGCCTTCCCTGACCCATGCTTGGACCACGGACTACGAGATTTGCCACCTGCACTGACCCATGCTTGGACCACGGACTACGAGATTTGCCACCTGCACTGACCCATGCTTGGACCACGGACTACGAGATTCGCCACCTGCCCTGACCCAAGCTTCTACCTGGACCACGGATTACGAGATTTGCCACCTGCCCTGACCCATGCTTGGACCACGGACTACGAGATTTGCCACCTGCCCTGACCCATGCTTGGACCACGGATTACGAGATTCGCCACCTGCCCTGACCCAAGCTTCTACCTGGACCACGAGACGCTCCGTACCTGAGACCCCACGTAAGTCCAGCCGCCCCGGTACCCAAGGGCTCAACCTGCAGGGAACAAGGGCTGGTAGTGGTGAAGCCCCAGAGGGGTCTCAGGCTCTCCACGGCCTCACCAGATGACGGTGTGGACCTGTGGGGCCCTTCCTCACAGGTGGTGCCAACCCCGCCTCGGCCACAACCGCAGCACTTCCATTCAGCTATTTGCCTCTTGAAAGAAGTATGTTTTTATCCTCATTCTGAATTCTTGTAAATCATGCACCACCCTTAGCTCCACTGGCCGGCTGTTCCAAATTGCTGGGGCTACAAAAGTAAATGCTCTCCCCCGTGTATGAGTAAGACTTCCCCTACCTGGGGAGGGGGGCAGGGTGGTTCACGTAGTAAACCTGTCGTTTGAGAACACAAGGCCCTGCTCGGATTAAAATGGGCCAGTTTATTCTTTAGTGCAAGATGTTTCTACAAAGCTGAATTGTAATGCAGCCAGATAGGTTACTAGACCAATATGTTTTGTTTTATATAACCCCGAAGACAGATATCAGTATGCAAAGAAATATTTCCAAGACAAATGGTTTAGTCATGATATGTGTTAAGCAACTAAGGGGCCAATGTAATACAAGGTTGATATTCTAAAGGGTTTTTTCAGGCTAAGTTCAGAAGTTAACCAGGCAAATCTCAATTTTTAAATATTCTGACCCACTGACCAGCTAAGTTTTAGTTGGGTAAGCCATGACCAGTTAAAACTTAGCAGGATAAAAAAAAAAAAAAAGAGGTAAGGTGGGAGTGTTTCAAGGCCGTCAATTAAATTTACCTGACTATCGCTGATTTTCAGTACCAGCTGGGTAAAGTTATCCAGCTAACTCTAGTCAGAAACACTGCAAGTCTAAATAAAGGCAAATAACGTTTTTTAAAAAGTGTGGCCAAGCATAGAGACTGGTTCTCTCCCCTCCCAATTTATTGGATTAAACAAAGTCCCTTCCCATCCACCCCCACATCTCCAAATTATGTAGAATCCCCTCTGGCCATCCCAAATCTCTTTTGAAAAGTGTTGGGTTAAACAGGGATGATCCCACACCCTTCCTTCCATTCTTCAAAATAAAATGTATGTAAATCTCCATCCCATCCCCACCCAGAACTCCCAGAAGGCTCCCAAATGCTGAGCTGGAAGAGTAAAGTCTCTGATCTCCTCCCACTTGCTTAAAACATAAATGCTGATAGCTCCGACACCTCCCAATATTTATGTATTGATTTATTCACTGTACTCAGGGCCACTTTTACCTATGGCCAAAAGGGGAAGCTGCCCGAGGCCCTGTATAGCAGGGGTCCCATTCCATGAGCACGCAAGTCTCTGCCCAAATGACTTTATTGCCCAATGCCAGAATCTCAGGCAGCAGAGAACAGTCCTTTGCTTCCTGTTGCAACACTTACCCTCCCAGGTAACTGCAGAGAATAGGAGGGGAATTGGTGAACTTGGAGCAGATAAAACACAGAGGGGTTGATGCAATATAAATCACGGAAAGCGGGCGCTGAAAAGTCAGCGCCCGCTTTCCTAACGTGCGCTAACTGCCAGACAGCCAGAATTAACTAATATCAGGAAGAAAACTCCTCCTTCCAAAGAGAGAGTCAAATGATGTCCCCAAAACCTGTCAATCAATAACTTGCTTGCCTACAATCTATAAGCTAGTCACTGTTATAGACGCAGATAGAAGTGATGATCATATTGATCCTAACAACATCTTGGCAATAGAACAGAAGGGTAACAACAGAGGAGCATGGAACCAAAGACCAGTTGATTCTGAATAAAGCCACTGACAAGATCAGCCTCGAAAGGCCTTGCATTCTGTCGTGAGTAGGTGGCCTCGAAAGGCCTTGCATTCTGTTACGTAACAGGGTTGTTTTAGTGTACCCTTGGGCCTCAGCCCGACCCCAGATGGATCCAGGACCGAACCGAGGGTTGACAGCGTGTTCCACCATGGCTGATGGTCTTACCCTCTGCCAGGCGAGCAAGCTCCCATGGCCAACAACAGAAGATGTTGGAATGTGAATGGTCCTCCGACCATTCCAAGCCCTTTCAGACCTGCTGCATGGAACAGCATGGAGCAGAAGGTCTGGCCTAAGGTCGAGGGCAGACGGGCCTTGACACGTAGACATGACAGCAGGATCGATGCAACGGCATCGCGGATGAAGACTTGACACCAAAGCTGATGCGAAGACATCACGGACCAATGGTCGATGCAACGGCATCCCGAACCAGGGTCGATGTGACGACATCAGGAACATGACATGATACCAAGATGATGCAACGGCATCCAAGATGAGACAAGGAACTGACGAAGTCCAGACAAGACGAGAAGCTGGGCGGAAGGACATTGGCACTGTCTCTCAGGGCGCCCTACTCAGCCCACCCACGGGACTGAGTCATAGACTACCCTGTCCCACTGCACGCCCTACACAGCCCAAGGAGGCTGTCACGGACCACGCTGAGAACAGGACGAGCGCAGGGAAGGATCCAGTCGAAGCAGAACTCCAACGACGGAGCCAATGTCGTCCGAAGCTCCACCAACAGCTGGCAGGACATGACGGCTAAGGAGCATAGGACACCAGTCCACCTGTAGGCTAGTCCACGCTCGGGCAAGACATCATCCGAGGGACCCCCGGCCTAACAAGTACCAGAAGGCTCAAGAGCACTAAAAACGAAGACACAGGAGCAGGACATCAAGGAACCTGGAACATCAGGAATCAGAAGATCAAGACAAAACACCAGGACACCTGGACAGGGACCTCAGGCACGAACACATAACTTGACATGGCATGACAACAAGAACTCCATGGAGAAGACGAAGAAGACCTGATGGAGCTCTGGTAGGCAGGAGCCTCCAGAGTGAAGCAACTCCGATGCAAGGCCAAGACTGAATGATGGAGCAGCCCTTTTATAGGGCTAAAGCAGGAAGTTCATTCCCTAGATGGGGCCAGCACACTTCCTGTGCCTGGCCCTTTAAATCCAGAAGAGAGGTGCGCACTGGTGCCTAAGGAGCAGCAGGAGAGCTGTGCAGGACCACGGACAGCAGCCTGCACTGACACACAGATGCAGTGGAAGCAGGGCAGGGCCTGAGGAGCAGGCCCGATGACGGCAGTGGCTCCAGCCACTGCAGGACTCCCCGGGGGCGGCTCCAGCTGCCAGGTGAGACCGGGGCTTGCGGCCTAGCACCGCAAAGAAGACACTGGCAGCGGCAGCTCCAGCTGCGCTGATGGGCAGACAAGTCCGTGGCTCCAGCCGCAGTGAAAAGGATATCCGGGATGGCCTTCGGGCCGAGAGAGCAACTTAAGTCCGCAGCTCTGGCCGCGTAGGCAGGCCCAACGTTTGCGTCAATGCCGCGTCGGGTGAACGCAGCATAGTCTGCGGCTCCAGCCGTGGTGAAGAAGGCGAAGCAGGGCGTCCTCCGGGCCACAGAAGGAACTTCAATCCGTGGCTCCAGCAGCACCAGGAGGCCCGACGTCGGCGGCACCAGCCACGTCGGGTGAAGAAACAGCATGGGGTGAGTGCCTGCTCGCAGGGAAACCCGCGGGCAGTGATCATAACAGTACCCCCTCCTCAAAGCCCCCCTCCTCAAACCTCCTAGCAACAGTTTGAGGATAAGGGTATCAGTCCATACTGGATGGAGGTATTCGAGGGTCCAAAAAAAATGGAAGCTGGTAACTCCGGGGACAGCATGAGCAGAGCAAGAACAGTAGAAACACAGAACACAAGAAGACAACGACGAGAAACCAAAGAGCATGAGACCGAGAGAGGACGAGACCGAGGGAGCATGAGACCGAGGGAACATGAGCCCAAGCAAGCGGGGACCGGGCGAACGGTGACCGGGCGAGCCTTGACCGGGCGAACGGTGACCGCGCGAGCAGTGACCGAGCGAACGGTGACCGCGCGACCAACAATACAAAAAACACAAGAAAGAGAGCAAGGGAACGGAGAGCAAGGGAACGGAGAGCAAGGGAGCTCAAGGAGCGAAAGAGCAAAGAGCGAGGGAGCAGAAAGTGAAAGAGCGAAGGGAAAATGCCATGAAAAATGATACGCCTCTCAACCACTCCTATCCCCCAACCTTTCTACCTCTTCCTAACCCATTACATCCACAGCCTTCTTACCAAACTGTAAGAATTTCGGAATTTTAGGACGGTTCTTTTGTGATAAGTATGACCTGCAGAAGTATGTTTCGAAAAAGTATTTTCAGCACCATAGAAACAAAGCATCTTGCAGTCTGTGCATCTTTTCCATGATTAGAACTGGGACCAGAATTACACACAACCCCCACCTCATCCCACACACACACACATGCACACAAACACATGCACACTTTTGTTTATTTCAGCTTACTTTAGTTGTGAACCTGAGATGGTTAGAGGAATGGAGGAAGGGGTTGCATAGACTTTCTCTCTTCCACCTCTTCCTTCAGTCCAGGCATGGGACTGGAGGCTAGAGAAGATTGGGGATTTTTTTGACCACAATTTGTAAGGTTTGGGTTGGTAGGAATAAGTGCTGCTCGCTGCACTAATGACATTGGGAAGCAAGAGTGGGGCGGGGGGTAGGGGGAGGCTATAGGTTTTAGACATATTTGGGGGGGGGGGGCAGGAGAGGGTATACTTGGCCATGTTACAAAGTTGGATGTATTGGTGTGGGGATTCTGCCTGACCATGCTACATTTTGTAATCATATTGGGGGAGGGGGGATCAGCTCCTGCTGGGCTGCTGGGTTATTTTCTATGTTATGTTTCCTAACTTTAGGATGGAAAGTTTTCTGATCCAAGTTAGCCAGATAAACTTAAGCCACAGTCCCCGGATGTGCCCGCGCTGCCTCTTTCTTATCCAGCTAAATTTTAACCGGGTTAAATGTTAACAAATCAGTGGGATAGGAAATTCAACCCTTGGTGTTTGTCTGGCTTACTTTAAAAATTAGTCGGACAAAACCTTTTGAATATCGGCCTTATAATTTCTAAATTTGGGTGTCTCTTGCTTGATTTTTGGGTTCAGTGTCTTTTTCTTACTCTGCTTTTGTCTTTATTCTTTTTTTTGTTGTTGTTGTTGTCTTAACTTCCATGATGTCCTCCTTCCTTTTTTTCCTACTTCACTTCTGTCTCTTCCTTCTTCCTCTCTTTCCTTACGTAGTTGTCATTTTAATATTTTCTCTTTCTTCTTTTTCTGTCCCCGTCACCTGCTTTTTGTCCTTCTTTCCTCTTCCTTGTCTTCCTGTCTGCTTTCCTTTCACTGCTCTTCCTCCTCTTTCTCCTGCAGTCTCTCCTCCAGACCTCATACCCTTCCTCCTACATTAGCTTCCTGGATTGCTTCACACCTGGTCCCTCCCCACCCCAATCCAGGATCCTCTTCTTTACCATCCGCTGCCATTCCTGATCCTCCTTCTCCCTTCACCCTTTTCTCTACCTCCTCTCCCACCCTTTCCTTCCCATCTTCCACTTTTGCTCTCCTCTGCCCTTGCTTTCTTGCTCTCCCCAGCCCACATTTTTCTCTTTCCCTTCTCTCTCCCCCAACTCTTGTTTTCCTCTCTCTTGCCATTCTTTCCTTTTACTCTGTCTCCTCTCACTCTTCATCACCACCCCATTCTGCCCCCCCCCCCCCCCCACTCACCATTCTCACCCTCCCCTCTCACTATCCTCTCATGGTCCCTCTCCTTGCTTAATCTTCTCTTTTACCATCCTTGCTGTCCCTCTCACTCCCCCCCCCCCCACTTTTGATCTCCCCCCTTACACACTCTCACTCTCTCCTCTCACTACCCCCCCCCACACACACACACACACACACACTCACTCACTCTCTCTCTTGCTATTTTCTCTCACTCTTCTCTCCACCTTTTCTCATGCTCACACCTCTCTGTGACTCACACTCTTGTTCTCTTCTCTTCGTCTCCTCTTACCTTCACCGCAGCCCCTTCCCTGCCCATGGTCCATTCAGGAGCTGAGAAAGTGGTTCCTCAATTTTCACTGCTCATTCAGCTCACCCGAACCAATCAGAGGTGGGAGATGCGTGTGTTGTGTAGCGCTATAGAAATGATAAGTAGTAGTAGGTGGGGAAGTAGCAACAGCAGCAGCAAGCTGAAAGCTTCCTTCTTCCTCAACCTCCATCCTAGGACCCACCTGCTAAACAGTCTACATGGAGGAAAGAGGCAAGAGAAGGAAGGTGATTTTTTAGGAACTAGAGAGTCCTGGGTGCTATCTTAGAGGCCTGGGGTTGGGTCTCTAAATCAGAAAATTATGGGTCAGAGTTCCCAGGGATGCCTCTCTCTATCCTGCCCCTCATACCCTCACCCCACCCACCCACCCACAGTCAGCATTCCCCTTTCTTTTTCTCTGCCTGCATGCACCCCGTGCCTGGAGTCTGACTCTCTCTCTCTCTCTCTTTCTATCCCTCTCTCCCTGTCCAGTATGGTATGTCTTCACCCCCTTCTGCCTCTAACCCAGCAGCATGAATCAAAGTATATGAGCCCCAAGCCCCTCCTGGGTGCACCAAGCCCATCCTGGATGTCCCCTTCTACCAGCATCAGCTCCTCGTTCAGACTGGCATCAGCTTTGCGTCTTCCTCCTTGGTTACCTCACCACACCTATGCAGTGCCACAAGCACATGCAGAGGTCTGCGGGTTAACTACAGTTATAAGCGAAAAATAATTGAAATTATGAAACAGAGACAGAATCCAAGTTAAATTATGTTAAGGATTTTTGACCTATCAGCGTAATTTAGCCTGGATTCCATCTCTGCATTATAATTTCAGTTAGTTTTCACTTATAATTTCAGTAAACCCTCTCTGAACGTATCCCTACAACTGCACTCCAGCAGCTGCAGACATCCTGGCTGGTCCAAGCATCCTGATGTCAGCTGTTTGCAGGCAAGTTCTGCACCTGTGGACACAGACAACCCATTCATCCCCCATCCCTTTCACTTTAAACCAGCATTGAAGGCAGGTGGAGATTGGAGCAGCTACAGCGCCAGGACTCCTCGTGGAAGGTGAAGGAATAGCTATTTTCTTTTTTGCCTCCATGGGCCACTCGCAGCAGTTGAAGACGCCACTTGCAGTGTGACACCCAGTGCAGCAGCCCCATTCACATCCCTCCTCAGTCTCAACACTGGCATAAACTATACAGCGCAAGCAAGATTCAAACAGCTTTTATTCCTACATGGTGATACTGCATGCTTGAAATTCAAACCTTCCTATTGTTGTTTGAATCTCTGTAATGTAGTGGGTGTACAAGCATATTAATGATTTGGTTTGTGTAAAATGCCAGCTGAATTTTTTTTGTTTTTTAAATAAAACAGAACTTTTGCTAATGCTTTAAGAGTTAAATGTTACTATATGGCTTCTTTTATTTTGGGTTTGTAGACAAGCTTTCCCAAATAAGACCTAATGCATTAAACATTTTTCCCTCAGATGCAAATTCTGGCTCTGAAATTCAGCTCATCAGAAAGATAATGTACAAAGCAAAATAAGCAGTGGGCAAAGTTAAACTCTGCCTGTAACAGGGAAGCAGTGTGAAAAAATTCAAATGTATACGTTAAATCTCTGGAACCATTTAGCCATATTGCTTTTATGTGAAGTGTGAATTGGTCTTCGCGTACCTCATGTTGATATTTCTGTGCTGATAGCTATTCTTTGCTTGTGTCCTTTCTTGCCACTGCTTAAGGAAAAAAACCTTCTCTGAGACAAACGATCTGTGTGTCCCACCTTTAAATACACCTGAAACAAAAGAAAGTAACAGTAAATGTTTGTATGTCAGATGGAAAGGCCAAAGATTTGGAATCTAAAAAAAAAAAAAAATAGCATAGCCTTTGGATATGATGATGAAAATTTAAAAAAATAAAAGTAAAATAAAGAATATATAGATCGTCACACTTGCCACCCTCATGAGTTATTGGTCTTTTACATGACTATAACCCGCCTCCATCAGCGAGATCCCCTCACTTTACCCTTAAGGCAGTCAGCAGCTGCCAAATGGCTGTCTATGGCAGTTTGGTGGAAACAATAATATTACCTTATAAATCAATGAAAATGAAGTTTTGCTGTGATAATCTGATATAAATTTGCTAACATTTGTATGAAATTCAATTCTGTTTGATTGCATCTGCATATGTTTTATCTCTTCCAGCAGTATTGATTCTCAGGCTTGGTGCCCATATGTCTGGATTATTCTTATTATATTTTTGCATTACTCTTCAGAAATTTTCTGCATCAACAGGAACTTTTAATCCAATTATCAATCTGTCCACTTGTCAGTTAATCACGTTCTGTGATATGATCCATCTTTTCAGCAAATAAAAGGAGACAGTAATTTAGCTCTGAAAGTGGGATTTTTCTATGAAGATGAGTCTGCACAGAGTGAAATAAAGTCTCCTTTACATATTTTAAAAAAAAAAGTCTGTTTTCTTTATTTTCATTTCTTCAAGCAAAACAACCAACTTAGATTGTCATATATATTTAAGCCTGTGATAAGTATATATTGCAGATAAATTACAGAAGTCAATCGAGCTAAATATATATATATATATATACATGCATATATAAAAATGTATGGAAAATAAACATTAGACATGTATATAGAACTATGAATACACATTACTCAACAAATTTGCAGCTATATGGTCTGTCTGTTCATCAGTCTTTTTCTATGAGCCAGATATACTATTCTGGGCCTGATTCACTGGGAATAAACACAGTGAATCGGGGAATAAACACAGTGAATCAGGGAATAAACACAGTGAATCAGGCCCACACCAACAATATGGCAGGGACAATGTGTGAGAGGAAGAGAGGTCTGGGATACTGAGGAGTTTCCCTGGGAACTATGTGATCTCCCCCCCCCCCCCCCCCCCCCCCCCCTAAATCCAGTTCTCTAACGGAACCAGTTTCCAATATCAGTTTCCCATGGAGGGTGGGAAATTTCTCTTCAGCAAACAACATAAGGCAAGGTGTAGGATGGAAAAAAAATCCCCTTGTTCCAAGAATTAGATGACTCCAAATACTCTTCAAAATTCCTTACAAAACCAGCAGTCTTTACCCACTGTTTACTGGTTGTGTGACTCGCAACTCCACAGCAAGGTGGGACTAACTTCACTGTTGGAACTGGAAGTCAAAAATCTCTGGAACAGAGTATTCACTTCCAAAGTCTCTGTCTTGCTGTTTATTGGGCACAAGCAAAAACCCCAGAGCAAAACTAGTTCTTCTAGAGAGGGGATAACCAGCCCTCCTAGTAGTTAGCGCACTAGGCAAAAATATTCCCAAAAACTCTTCTACAAACTTCTTAAACTCCCAGCTCTCAGACATTTCTTGAGCAAGCCGCTGAAGAGCAGAAAGACCCTCTGCACATGCTCAGGGGGGCAATTTTACCTCTCAAACCCATCCCAAAATAAGGGAAGGCCAAAGGCAAGGGGAAGACCCCAAAAATGCAAAAATTCCTTACCATTTGAAAACAGCAGAGGCCTGGCCCTGCTGCATATAAAGAATGGGAGGAAAGCCTTAGTGAATCAGGCCCAAAGTGGGAAAAAGACTTTAATATGTCTGGTTCATAGATAGAAAGAAAGACAAATAAATAGATAAACTATAAACCTGCAAATTTGCTTATTGTGCATTCACAGTTTAGAAATTTTTAAAATAAATAAATAAATAATCCGCACAATCCTAAATTCTCAGCGGGACACATTAAAAGCATACATAAAAGCGCATACATTAAAAGCAAAGCATATGCAAATACATATTGACAAACAAATAGAACAGAGTAAGCATCAGCCATGTACAGTATCTGACTAATAGATGGACAAGTTAATCCAAGGTATTAGCAAACATTGCAATAATACACAGGGGTTATCAATGGAAAACTAAATCCATAATAACATTCATGCTAAACCAGCTTCTTTTCCAAACATCTCTTTAAAAGACAAAGTTTTTACCCTCTTACTAATTGTTTGAGAGTACTCAATGGTCCTTATATCTACATGGAGAGCATTCCACAAATGAGGCCCGACCACTATAAATGTCTTTTTGGGTGTTTCTGATAAACGCACTTGTCATACTATCAACACATCTAGGAGATTACACCCTGTGAATCTTAGAGCTCTTGGATATTAATAATGCACTGACACAATCCAGAGTCTCACCATCAAAGCTTTCTGAACCAGTGTAAGAATCTTAAATCTAGTATGCCAGCATATGAGGAGCCACTGGAGCAACCATAATACTGATGCAATGTGATCTCTCAAACTCATCCCCATTGATACTCTGATGGCAGCATTCTGAACCGCTTGCAGAGAATGTAGGAACCCAACACAGAGTGAGTTGCAATAGTCTAGGCCTGATAACACTAAAGTTCATAATACAATGCAAAACTTAGACAATGATTAATAAGGCCTAAGCTTTTGCAGAAGGCCTAGCTTAAAAAAAAAGCATATCTACTATTGTTTTTACTTGTAGATGTAATTTGTAAAGAGAGGTTAGATTCTAACAAGACACCCTAAATTTCTTACATGGTGCACTACTGGAGTAACCCACTCCTCAAATTGAATGAAGTGGGGAAATTATCTGGGATAAACCTACTCTCTTATGTTGTTTATTTTCTATACTCTTTCATCAGTTGAATGTGCACTTGGTACATTTATACATAATGGAAAACCTTTCATGAGCACTTACACTACCATAGAATGGAATGAGTTTGGGTAGTCTATATATTGTTCAGAATAAATAAACAAATATTGCTGTGAACATGATCAAAAGAGAGTCATAAATCTGTGAAATACTACAAGGATTCATATGGCCAAAATTTCTGGCTATATAAATAGATATGGTCAAATGGGGAAGAAAAATGATGGATTTAGCATAGAAAAGTTTTGCCTTCCAATCTACTAGATTTTTTTGAAGGTGTAAATAAATGTATGGATAGCTACATAGTGTATCTGGATTTTCAGAAGTCCAGTAATAGAGTCCCTCATGAAAGACTCCTTAGGAAATGAAAACCTCAAAGGACTGGAGTCATTGTCCTATTGTGTATTGGTAACTGTTTAAAAGACAGGAAACAGAGTGTAGGAGTAAATGGTCAGTTTTCCCAACAGTAAAAAGAAAGCCTAAGGGATCTTTACTGGATCCGGTGCTGTTTAATATATTCATAAATGATCTGGAAAAAGAAGCAATGAGCTGAGTGGCACTGTTGTATGTTGATGAAGGTGGACACATGCTAGTGAATCTCCACTAGCCTGGGACCCTAATTTGTTGAAAAATTCCCCAATCTTGCTATGATTTGCACACAGAATTTTGGGCATAGTTTAGACGCACTACGGGAACGAAAAATTTACAACTCGTGATCCTCTGCTGTTCTGGATACTAGCTCAATGACCACATGGCACACACGCAGCGCTTTAGAGTGGCCTATTATGGATTTTTATCTGGAGGCGACGGAGTCTGCCTCTGGAAGTGACACTGGTGAACGCATTGATGAGGGTCCTGCTGCTCAGACAGACAATGTCACGATGGGACAAATGGGCCCTAAAGTAGAAGAGTTGAAAAACCTAGTCTCCACAATTGAAGACTGGGAGTCTACTGCAGCAAACTCCCTCATGGCTCTTAAAAAAGAAGTAAAATTCCTAGAAGACAAGGTAACTGATTTGGAAGACAGGTCTCGCTGTTGCAATATCCAGGTGATAGGGATCCTGAGCGAGGAGGTTTCTAGAAACGCTCTTTGGATGTGAGAGAGGACACATATTGCCAGGCCGAGGATCGAAAAACAACAATCACCCACATGCCTTTACTATTAAAATGCATTATTATCAAGCAAAGAAATGGATCCTGAAGTGGGCATGGGAATTAGGGCCTCTTACATATCAAGGTAATCGTGTTGCGATCTATCCTGACTAAAGTGGTGCCACCCAGAGATGTAGAGCCGAGTTCTTCGGGGTTAAGAAACAGTTGCATGAAAGGCAGTTTCGATTCCGGCTGATCTATCCAGCATGGCTGCTGCTTTGGGTGGATGGCGCCTGGAAACCATTTGACTCACCGGAGGCTGTGACGGAGTTCTTGGAAACACGTGGAGGAAAAAATGGCATGGTTCAACTGACTGTATCTAATGGTGGTGTCCAGCCTCCTGACCAAAAGTTGGAATCGCATGGTGCTGCACAGGGGTAGGCTGGGTTCAGTCCTCATTCCCCTGCCAACAGCAGCAGCAGCCTCAGTCAGAAATATGTTGCCCTGAGTGATCCCTTTGACTAACTGCCCCTCTTGGCGTGTTCAGGCTCGCTTACAGCAGCCCTCAGTATGGCTGAGCATCTCGATGTGAGGGTGGCTGCTAGAGACAAATGCCACATATCAGAGCCTGAGGAATGAGGTGAAGCAGAGTGAGAAACATATATACGGTGGCAAGTGAGGTTACCAGTCACCGGGCTACTCTTCGCGCCACTGGACACGGGGCATGCCTCCTACATGTTTGCAATGGCAAATCCTGATATCCTTTCATGCTGTGTCTCTTTAGAGGGGCATTGAGTGTTAAGGGAAGTAGGAATTTTTTCTGAGTTCAATGTTTTATGTGGTTCACAGGGGGGGTTCCTAGGGGGGTTCCTAGGCAATGACAGAGGGTTCATTGAAGTATGCTTCCACCTGTTCTTTTGGGGGTTTAGTGGAGTAGAAGAGGTGGGAGGGAGTAGGGGGTGTTATGGGGGTTGGAGGGATACACTTTGCTGTTTTTTCCTTTGCTATATTTATTTATTTATTTATTTATTTGAAACCTTTTATATACCGGCATTAGTAAGCATACATCATACCGGTTCACATTGTAACTAGAAGGTTGGAATTACAATCAACAGGGAGGGGAAAAACTGGGAGGAATATACATAGAGCAGGCAGGTTGGAAATTAAAGCTATATGTGCTTTAACATCGATTGGACAGAGTTCCCATCTGGATAATGAAGTACGAGACGTGGCAAAACGTCAAGCTTGTCTTTCCTGGCTCCTTGGATGGGGTTCTTTGAGTCTTGGAGGACTTGGTCCTGATATTTGGAACATTTTGGTAGCTGGCCTAGAGACATGACAGGCAATTGGGTCTACGATCCTGAGACTTTTTCCAATTTCCCATGATCCATTTATGTACCAGATGCTGATGTTGACTCGGTTAGGGATTGGAACTAGAAATTAAGCTATGTTTTTCTGGTGGGTTCAGAGGTGGTTAGCGGGAGGATGGTATAAATGCTTATGCATTATAGTTTGGTGCTTGAAGGGATAAGTCAAAGGTTTACGGTTTTGGGAGTTTGGTAATGATGGGGTTTTGAATAAAGCTGGTCTAAGAAGCAGAAGATGGGGTGAAGTTTGGGGGATGAATGCTTCTTGCTTTTTCTGTGCAATGGACTTTGAAACTTAAATGTGGTTTTTGTTTTTGGGTTTTTACCTCAGTGGGTGTTGGGATATTGGTGGGTACTTGGAAGGGAGCTTTAGTGTACACATTTTGCATTATATTGAGCAGGAGACATCACGGCAATTATGGCTAATTCAGAGATTAGCATCATCACGCTTAATGTCAGAAGGACTGGCACCCCTATAAAGCACAAGAGCATTTTAGATTATCTGAAAAGAAAAGAAAAGCTCATATTGCGCTTTTACAGAAGACCCATATGTCTGATAAGGAGCAGCTTAACCTCCAGAGGGAATGGGTTGGTCAGGTGTTTTACTCTTCTTACAGTACTAAAAGCAGGTAGGTATATATCTTAATTAGTAAGGCCTTGCCATTGACCATTAACAAGTATATTACAGATCCGGAGTGATGCTACCTAGCGTTGGAATGTGAATTGTATGGGGTACAATTTACACTGGTCAATGTGTATGGACCTAACACGGATCAGAATGAATTCTACAGAGGATTGGCACCAATAATTGAATATTTGTCTTCCCTCCCAACCATGATGGGAGGGGATTGGAATGTATGTTTAAATCCAAGTCGAGATAGATCTAATGGGCACACTCCTCTCACGTCATGCGGCTGGGCTTAAAGAGCTGATGACCCGACTAGGTGTGATAGATGTTGAAAGGCTCAATATCCATCTGGAAAAGATTATGCTTACTATTCCCCATGTCATTTTATCTACAGAAGGATAGACTTCTTTCTTTGTACTGCCTCCTTGCTTTCAGATATGAGGCAACTTGACATTCTGTCTTGTCATATCTCAGATCATAGCCCGGTCTTGTTGCCACTGCGAGTATCCCAGGGACCCTCTGTTGTCCAAAGCCTGGCAACTAAATCCCTCGTTGTTAAGTAATGAGAAGTTCTGTCAGATGATTTGTGATAGGGATGTGCAGCAGGGATGGATTCGTCCCATTCAGTATTCGTATTCGTGGGGAGCCAAATCCTTTGCATCCGTTCTCGGGGGACCTTGATCCGTTCATTAGTTACATATGTATTCATTTCCCAAAAAAACCCCTCCATCCCAACCCTTTAAATTTAACTAACTACAACCCACCACCCTCCTGACCCCCCCCCCCCCAAGACTTACCAAAAGTCCCTGGTGGTCCAGCGGGGGTCCTGGCATGATCTCCTGCACTCGGGCTGTCGGCTGCAGGTATTCAAAATGGCGCCAATAGCCTTTGCCCTCACTATGTCACAGGGGCTACCGGTGCCATTGGCTTTGAAGTACCGGACAAGGCTACTTGCTCTCCCAAGGTGTATAGTGTCCTGCAGCAGATGAAGGAAGACCTTCATCAGTTGCAAATGGAGAGTATTGAAAGATCCTTGCAATTCTCTCATCAGCGACTATATGAGCATGGGAACAAAATAGGGGCACTACTGGTTAGAGCTATTCAGAAGCGACGTACTCAGATGGTAATAGGGAGTATAAGAACTCCCGCTGGGGAGGTGGTGTGCCATCCTCAGTCCATTAATGAGGTATTCAAGGCCTTCTACCAAGCTCTATATAGTAATAATGAACAGTGCTGTGAAGTGGAGTTGGAAGAATATTTAGCGGAGACTGAATTCCCCTCGCTTACCGAAAGGCAAACTGATAGATTAAAGGCATCTATCACAGAAGGAGAGGTGTATGTGGCCATTATGGGTTTACCTAAGGGTAAATGTCCAGGGCTGAATGGTTTTCATATAGTTGTTTTCCAAATATTTCCACTTGAGCTAGCCTCCAGGCTGATGGAAACATTTAACTTTTTGAGGTATAACCCTAATGTTCTACATACTATGTCTGATGCAGTTATTGTGTTGATTCATAAACCCAGTCGGGATGGGCTAGACCCGGGTTAGTACCACCTAATCTCATTGATGAACTCTGATGTCAAGATCTTAGTGAAAATCTTACAGATGTGACTTGAGACAGTGATATCTGTTCTCATCGAGGAAGATCAAACAGCTTTCATTAAGTAAGATAGCAGAGGTAGTTCAGTAGGAAGTATCTCCAGTGCCGCGACGACATAATGAAAACACTCGCAGATCAGTAAGTTTATCTCTGAAACGAGTAAAAACATGAGGAACCCCAAGAATGTGATTGTGATGATGCTTTGTTTTTTCAGAATAACCATTAGATGAAACAAAGAATAACCTATGACACATAAGCAATGGAGTGTGAATCCGATACCAGAGAGGTTCCTGAGGCAGCTGGGATGCGAAATATGATCACATCGAACTGTACTCTGATATCTGTTAAAGGGAAGTACCCTGAATTTACTTCTTTGTGCAAAATAGCAAGAGAACAGCATTTCAATATTTGTTTAAGAGAACATATTTTATATAAATAAGAAAAAACGAATAAAACGGAAAATGAAAAAATAAGTCTCAACACAGGATTGAGTAAAGATCAATGATTAAAGATGGCCTCCATTAACAGTTTAAAAATGGAGCAGTCATGCCCAAAATACCGTTGGATGTTATGAAGGTCTATCACGCTCATACCTGATATATGCGATTTGATGGAAAATGGGATTCTGTCTTGAAATCTAAATTTAAAATTCAATGTTGATGTTGTGTTGAATATATGTATATCTCTCTGCCATTAAACAAGTTTTAACACATATGAGTCTATGCTTAAATGAAGTCAAAACAGAAATCTTACTAATATGTAATAAACTAAATGAACATTTTAACCATGAAATTAATGAGCTAAAAAGCAATCAACCTATAGAATTTCATGTTAAAAGTTTAGGAGTAATTTTAGACTCGGAACTTAATTATAAAAATTTTATCTCCTCTATAACCAAAGAGGGCTTCTTTAAGCTGCATGTGCTTAAGAAACTTAAACCACTTTTGCATAACAATGATTTTAGAACAGTTTTACAAACATTGATCTTTCCAAAATTAGATTACTGCAATACACTATTTTTAGGCCTCCCGGTATCCACTACCAGACCGCTTCAGATTCTTCAAAATGCAGCTTCTAGAATTCTCACAAACACTAGAAAATTTGATCATATCACACCCATTTTGAAAGAACTCCACTGGTTACCAATTTCTTTTTGAATACAGTTCAAAATATTGACACTAATACATAAAACAATATACAATGAAAAATTGAATGGCTTAATGTCGTATTACATTTCCATACACCACAAAGAAATGTGCGCTCATCAAATAAAGGACTACTATCAACACCATCTCCCAAATTGGCTCACCTAAACACCGTTAGAGAGCAGGCACTTTCCATAGCAGGGCCAAAACTATGGAATTCCATACCAATGGATTTGAGAGCAGAGGCAAATCCTCAGACTTTTAAGAAGAAACTAAAGAATGGCTATTTCAGCAAGCTTTTCCTGACTGAATAATCCTTCTCTTTTGCTTTGTTTTAGTATTTTATTGAGCATTTTATTTGTATTTTATTAAGTATTTTATGAAGATTATTTTTATATTTTGGTTTATTTATTATATGTACGTTCTATTCTTACTGATGTATCTTACTGTATTTGTTTTTCCTCTGTAAACCGATATGTTGTTTTTTTCGAATATCAGTATAGAAAACCAAATAAATATTCCCTTTGTGTGTGAATCTCAGGCCAGCGATGAATATGATGTAAAGTTGGGGGCTAAGTCTAAAATTTCTGGGACAATTATGGGAAGATGACAGTACTCAACTTAATCCCTTTCAGAATCTTAAGGAAGAATTTGGGGTAGAGGAAGAAGTATTTAACAGTCATTTAATGGCCAAGTTGGCCCATCTCAGAGATAAAGGTTGGCAGCCTCTGGCCCCTGACCCTGTAGTATACATCCTTATTCAATATACTTTACCTTGCAGGGATATATCTCTTTTTTTATAAAGCCTTACTGAAAATACAGTTTGTGCAGGAACCACGACTAGGTTTAATACAGCACTGGAATAGAGACCTCCAGCTGGAATTGACAAGCCAGCATTGGAAAGGGATTTGGGAGAAAGAACACAAGATTTCTCCCAACGTGTTGAAATGAAGGTAAAGCTTCTCCACAGAGCATACAGATACCCCTTATTCTACACTAGGTTCTCTTCTAAGTCCACTGGATTATGTTGGTGAGGATGTGGCCATCCAGGTTTTTATATTCATGCCTGGTGGCCCTGCGAATTCATTGTGGCTTTTTGGCAGTCAGTCATGGCAGTTTGTCACCTTATCCTGGGGAAGGAAATAGCCATTAAACCAGAACTATGGCCTGGATTCATCATTCCTCGCAGAATGATGAATCCTGTGAAAACGGGGGGGAAGGGGGAGGCGGGCCTGCAAAAGCCCGCAGCCTTCGCACCACAGCGGTGCACCGGCTGCCGGCTTTCGCACCGAATAGCAGCACCGTGAAAAGTGGTGCTATTTGGCACGCTACTGTCGACGATAATGTTAGTAACATTATCGCCGGCAGCGAAGACACCGCCGACTCCACCCCTCCCTGCCCCAACTCCTCCCCTCCACGCCCCGACTCCTCCCCTCCCCATAATTTGCATTCTATCGCACACGATTCGGCCATATCGCATGCAATAAGCATTTGATAAATGACCCCCTATGTTTGCTGAGGATATGGGGGGAACACAACCTCAATACCTCGGAGAGGAGATTGGCAGACCAACTAATACATGCTGGGAGATTTACGATAGCCTTATTGTGAAAATCAGCTCCTATGTTGAATCGCTGGCTGAGCCAGGTTCATAAAATTGATCTGGTGGAGATGCTTACCTATACGCTTAAACAGAATATATTGTTATATGATAAAATCTGGTCTCCCTATTGGGCGTACTGGAATAGCCACTTAGCATAAGTGTAGTTGTATGGACATAGTGTGTAGGCGTGATGTGTTTGTTCATATTCTATTTGTAATTTTGCAAACACGATCTATAATGCTTAATATCTTGCTTTTGCTCCCTTCTAATGGGGAGGGAGGGGTGTTACTGTTCTTCTAGTGAAGGATTGCTTCCTGTCTTTTCTTCTTTATGTATTGTAATATGCTAAAATAAAGAGTTATAAAAAAGAAAAACAAGCAATGAAGGACGTGATTAGATTTGCAGATGATTCAAATTTATTCAAAGCTGTTAAAACACAAGTGAATTGTGAGGAACTGCAGAACAACCTTGCAAAACCGGGTAATTGGACATCTAAATGGCAGATGAAATTTAATGTGGCAAATGCAAAGCGATATACATAGGGAAAAAAAATCCTAATTATAGGTACACAATGCTAGATTGTGTATCAGGAGTCACTACCCAGGAAAAGGACTTTGGAGTCATTGTGGATAATATATTGAAATCCTTAGTTCAGTGTGTACAGCAGTAAAAAGAAAAGAGTATTAGGAATGCTTCGGAAAAGAATGGAGAATATCATAATATCTATGCATTGATCCATGGCGTGACTGCACCTTCAGTATTGTTTGCAGTTCTGGTCACCACATCTCAAAAAAGATAATGGTGGAACTAAAAAGGATATAAAGATGAAGGACAACAAAAATGATGAAGAAGATGGAACTGCTCCCCTATGAAGAAAGGTTAAACAGATTAGAGCTTTTCATCTTGGAGGTAAATGAGAGGTGATATGATAGAGGTTTATAAAATCAGAGTGGAGGGACACAGTTAAGTGGAGAAGGAGCCTAGTGGTTAGAGCAGCAGCCTAAAACCCAGAGAAGCCACCCTTCAAATCTCACTGCTGCATCTTGAGTAAGTTGCTTCAGATACAAACATAAGGCCTCCTAATTTGTTAAGCTTTTTTCCCCATAGACACAGAATGGGGAAAAAGTTTTTAAAAAGTCAGAACAGGAAAAATACCTGCACCCAAATGTAACTCACTTTGAGCTACCAATGAAAAGACATTAGCTATAGCTAATTCAATAAAAAGAATGGTTATTCACCCTTTCAAATAAAGCTAAGGCAAGGAGACACAATTAATATTTAGCAGATTTATAACAAATCAGAGAACGTGATTATTTCACTCAATGCACAATCAAGTTGTGGCATTTGTTGCCAAAGGGTAAGATGACAGTATCTAGCATAGCAGGATTTAAAACCATAAACCATTATGAGCCGGGTAGGTTTAGAAGTAAGTACGAAGGATTGGATCTAATCTTCTGGATCCTGCCAGGTAACTTGTAACCCGGATAGTTCACTGTCAGGGATGGACCTTTGGGGGGGCTCAGCATCTCATTCCTCATACTATTATGTTCTCTCGTCATGCAGTCGGAACTCCCTCAAAAGTTATCCAAGATAATTTAAGAATAAGCAAAATATCAGCTTTAAACTTTGGTGTTTATTTGCTGTGCTTTAGCAAAATAATAAAGACAGAGGCACTGCTTCAAGTGCTCCAACCCTCTTAAGGGTTTCACATTTTAGCAGTTAGCCGGAAAGCTGTCATGACCAGTTAAAGGCAAGCACGTATCCAGCTGCCTACAACCACTGCGCTTTCTCCTCAACCTCTGCTTTTTCTGCTCCTCACATTCACTTTCTTTACTGCCTCTTTCTCCTTTTTCAATCTTTCTCATCTCGCCTTTCCATTGTTATTCACCCTGTTTATTGCTTCAAGTAACCCTGACATACTGGCCATCATCTGAAACTACAAACGACAGGATGCAATAAGCTGGAGAATAGCAGTAATCTGAGGAAAGTTCTTCATTCACTCTTGCTCCTAACTCTCTGTCTTCTTATCCTACATAGAAAATAAAAAAATCAATACCACCTCACAGGACTTGATAAAAGTGCTGGACGAGTACAGCAGGCACGCTGGATATAGTAAATTAAAATGATCAAAATTTTCCAGTCCACTCTACCTATAGCCTACATAAGCTAACAACCCTGTCTGCACAGTGCCTGTCATCCTGGAAACTGTTTTTATCTCTGCTTCCTATTATCTAGGGAATATAGTATGTAGTTAAATAATTTTATATATATTTTTATTTATATAAAGAGAGACAGAGAGAGAGATGTATACTTTATATAAATACAGATACATAGATACTTTCTTTCTGCATCAGTGGGGCCATATACATAACATATCTATTTTATCTACATACTAGTATAAAAGCCTGTGAAAATGATGAGAAAAAAAGGCATTTATGTGTGTGGAGTCACACCCATAAACTCCCTCCGCTCTGAATGCCCCTTCTCTCAGCCACAGAAGGAAAGCACATAGACTCTTTGCAGCAGGTGAAAGTGCATACCCCGTTTCAAAGCACGTTATATGCACGTATACACATGCTTACCTGTGGGACATCCCTAGAAAATTGTCATCTTTGATTGTCTTGTGTCAGAAACACATTTTAATCGTATTTCATATTTAAATTAAGATTATTAAGGGGGCAGTGCTTATGTGGATACCGAGATTAGGCCCTAAAGAAATGAAAATCATTAAATCTTCCAAAACTGCCATGCAAAACTGGTCTCTGGGAGCACTCCACATACAGTAAGCAAAAACACTAAATGAGCAAATTATAGCGAGAGATGCATGGAAAAAAAATCTTTATGCACATGAGGATGGGTATTTGTATACATTGTATTTGTATAATAGTCTCCTCTTTCCATAAATTCTGCACTTTCTTGCCGAGGCTACACATATTTCAGAATATTTCATGTTTCTGTGTTACTTTGCTCTGTCTATGCACCCTTTCTACCTTATCAGTTTCAAAAACATTAGTGGAGAACTATTTTTAACACCTTTACTGAAAGTAATTTTGGGGAGAGGGAATAACAGGAGTAGAGGGGATGACAGGAGTTTGCAGTGTCATGTTTAAACCACAATAACTTGTCTGATTATTCATCTTTCCTAACAAACCATGCATGCTTGTTTTCAGGGCAATGAGAGCCATGTATTGATTGAAAGGTCATTGTCACTGCCACGTCAGTTTTACCCATAATCCTCCTCTAAGTGCAGGACGTTTGTGGAACTAAAACGTTTTTCAGGAGTAATGTTTCAGTTCAAGGAGAATTATAGGTAACATAACATTGCAGCGGAAAGAACATTCATCCATTCCTGAAACCCTCATTTTGTCTACTTTCAGAAAATATAACTTATGGCAGGATGCCTTATTGTTCAGACACTGTTTTCATAGAAGAAATAGGTAATGGGTCACAGCAGCCTTGACACTATTAGCCACTTTCACTTGGCTATACGATTTCAGTGCCTGAACAATAAGGTGTCCATGCATAACACAGTTTCTGAAACTACAACAAATGTTGATTTCAAAGAAAGGTGAAGCATTATGTTAGTCCAAAGTTTTCTTACCCATAATTCCTCTTGAACAAGAACAAAAATGTGATACTACAGTGATTTTAGGGTTCTGGAGACAGAGCCTTCAACCCTTCTGTCAAGCTGGGCTCGACTGTTACCACTAAAGTACTGAGCACATGAGAAAGAGTAGTACCACCATGTTTCCAAGCATGCTGGTAAACCGGGACAGACACAGGCAACTGGGCGCATGTTTAGATTGTTTACTACTCTCATTTGCTCCCCCACCTAATGACACCAATGATAAAGTCCCCCACCCACACCAGCACCACCACTAACTCATCTTCCTCTCATCCTGCAGCTGCACTCTCCACATGCAAGGAAAACTGCTTCTGGTCCTCCTTCTTCCCACGCCCAGAATGGATACTCTTATTAACTCCTGCCTGCATTTGCACTGCTATCAAAGCGGCTTCCTCCTTCCTGCCCCATCACACTAACTCCACCTCTATTCCAACGTCTGCACTGACACCAGCAACAACCTCTCCTCCCTTCAATCCCTGCCCACACTGATGCTGCTGCAGCTCCCCTCGCTCCAAAACCCACACAAAAGCTACTATCATTACTATAGTGTAGAATATGATTACTTCATGTTATCATACTCATGCTAGGAAGTTTGTGTTGTCAGCATTCAGTTGGATCAGGAAGAACCATGGACTTCTTCAGTTCCTAGGTCTGACTTAGTTCTCAACTAGGAGGCGGTTATAGGGATTTAGTCACTCCCCTCAGATACTTAAATCCTTAATTAGAATCTAATTGGACTATGCCCAAATATAGTGGACAAAGAGGACAAAGCCATGAGGCCCGATGAGATTCATCCCAGGATACTGAGGGAGCTCAGAGATGTGCTGGCAGGTCCGCTGCGTGACCTGTTCAATAGATCCCTGGGAACGGGAGTGGTGCCGAATGATTGGAGAAGAGCGGTCGGTGGTGGTCCCGCTTAATAAAAGTGAGAGCAGAAAGGAGGCTGGAAACTAGGGATGTGCAGAGGGTACGGATTCGTCCGATTCGGTATTTGTATTCGTCGGCAGGCAAATACGTTGCATTCATTCAATGGCACCCCCGATACGTTGATACATGCATTTGTTTTCCGGTTCCCAGAATTGGGGTTTTATTATCAATTTTGAAGAAACTTCTGGGGAGCAATCATCAGACCAACAAAACACCTCCAAGGTGCTTAGACTGTGGCAAAGTGGCACCAAAGTGGCATGAACAGCCTAAGGTACTTTAAAGGGGAAAAGGGGTACCAGGAGTGGCAAGAGTGCTTTAACAGAGGTGCAAAGCAGCAGCAAGAGTGTCAAAAACACACCACAGCTTCAAAAGAGATCCCCAATAACAGATGCATGAAGCCACGGAGGCAGCACGACAGGCAAAGTGGCAAAACAATTGGTATCAACATCCTACAGCACAATGAAGGGGGAACATAGCAAGCAAAAAGACTAGCACCAACACACTGAGGAACCATGATAGTGGCAAGAACACCACAAGGAGTTGAGTGAGTCATCTGGTGTATGGCAGCAAGGCACAGAGGCAGAGGGTAGAATCAGGCTGGCTACACCCGGGGAGAGTTCCCTTTCCTTTGTGTAGGAAAGGGCTCCCTAGAATGGGTTGGCCCCTAGAGTGTGGTGTTTCCGTTGGCATCTAGTGAGCTCTCGCTGGTCTTTTAAAATCTGGTGGAGTTAGCAGATACACAAACGAGAATTTTCAAGGCCGAGACAGAGGAGGGTGCATGTGAACAGCGGTTCAACATGGGTCAGAGGGTAGATACAGGCTGGCTACACCCGGGGAGTGTTCCCTTTCCTTTGAGCCGGGAGGGCTCCCCAGAATGGGTTGGCCCCTAGAGTGGAGCACGAGCCTTCAAAATGTGGCGACCTGGAGCAGGGTCTCACTGTGAGCATGGTCTCACTGTATTTGCCACAGTCTAAGTACTTTGGAGACCTTTTCTCATTCTGAACATGGGTCAACAGGTGGAACGGGTTGGCCCCTAGAGTGTAGAATGGTACAAATTGTTACGATTTAAGCATTTGCAAACAGATCATGACTTCAAAAGCAAGACAGAGGAAGTTCTCTTCTCTGCCCTGAAACTAAAGAAAACTGTTTGTTTTATTTAAGGATCCATGCTGTGAAGAATTCCTAGTTTGAATTGCCAGCGACTGAGGTTTACCTTTGCAATGAGGGTTCAGCCGTTAGGACTAGACATAAGGCCTGGACGGACAGGCACAGAAGTCAAGGACAGAGGTCAATCGCACCTAGGGACATAAGGCTTGGATGAACAGGCACAACAGTCGAGGACAGAGGTCAAGCTCACCTAGGGACATAAAGCCTGGATGGACAGGCAAAGCAATCGAGGTCAAACCCTTGTAGGGACATAAGGCCTGGATGAACAGGCACAGCACTCGAGGTCAAACCCTTGTGGGGACATATGGTCTGGACAGACAGGCACAGCATTCGAGGTCAAACCCTTGTAGGGACATAAGGCCTAGACAGACAGGCAAAACAATCGAGGTCAAACCCTTGTAGGGACATAAGGCCTGGACGGACAGGCACAGCACTTGAGGACAGAGGGCAATCCCACCTAGGGACATAAAGCCTGGACAAACAGGTATAGCAGTCGAGGTCAGAGGTCAAGCCCATCTAGGGACATAAGGTCTGGACGTACAGGCACAGCAGTCGAGGACAGAGGTCAAGCCCATGTAGGGTCATAAGACCAGGATGAACAGGCACAGCATTCAAGGACAAAGGTCAAGCCCATGTAGGGACATAAGACCTGGATGAACAAGTACAGCTTTTGAGGACAGAGGGCAATCCCACTTAGGGATATAAGGCCTGGATGGACAGGCACAGAATTCAAACACAGAGGGCAATCCCACCTAGGGACATAAGGCCTGGACGGACAGGCATAGCAGTCGAGGACAGAGGTCAATCCCACCTAGGGATATAAGGCCTGGACAGACAGGCTCAGCAATTGAGGGCAGGGGTCAAGCCCACGTAGGGACATAAGGCCTGGATGAACAGGCATAGCAGTCGAGGAAAGAGGTCAATCCCACCTTGGGACATAAGGTCTGGACAGACAGGCACAGTAGTTTAGGACAGAGGAAAATCCCACCTAGGGACATAAGGCCTGGACGAACAGGCACAGCATTCCAGGTCAAACACTTGTAGGGACATAAGGCCTGGACGGACTGGCAAATCAATCGAGGTCAAACCCTTGTATGGACATAAGGCCTGGACTAACAGGTACAGCAGTCGAGGTCAAACCTTTGTAGGGACATAAGTCCTGGACAGACAGGCACAGCATTCGAGCACAGAGGGCAATCTCATCTAGAAACATAAAACCTGGATGAACAGGCACAGCATTTGAGGACAGAGGGCAATCCCACCTAGGGATATAAGGCCTGGACGGACAGGCACAGCAATGGAGGACAGAGGTAAATCTCACCTAGGGACATAAGGCCTGGACAGACAGGCACAACAGTCGAGGTCAAACCCTTGTAGGGACATAACGCCTGGACAGACAGGCAAAGCAATCAAGGTCAAACCCTTGTAGGGACATAAGTCTTGGACGGACAGGCACAGTATTCGAGGACAGAAGGCAATCCCACCTAGGGACATAAGACCTGGATGAACAGACACAGCATTCGAAGATAGAGGGCAATCCCACCTAGGGACATAAGGCCTGGACAGTCAGGCACAGCAGTCGAGGACAGAGGTCAAACCCACTTTGGGACATAAGGCCTGGAAGAACAGGCACTGCAGTTGAGGACAAAGGTCAAGCCCACGTTGGGACATAAGGCCTGGAAGAACAAGCACTACAGTCGAGGACAGAGGTGAAACCCACCTAGGGACATAAAGCCTGGACGAACAGGCACAGCAGTCATGGTCAAACCCTTGTAGGGACATGAGGCCTGGATGGACAGGCAAAGCAATCGAGGTCAAACCCTTGTAGGGACATAATGCCTGGACGGACAGGCAAAGCAGTCGAGATCAAACCCTTGTAAGGACATAAGGCCTGGATGGACAGGCAAAGCAGTCGAGGTCAAACCCTTGTAGAGACATAAGGCCTGGACGGACAGGCACAGCATTTTAGGACATAGGTCAGTCACACCTAAGGACATAAGGCCTGGGCAGACAGGCACAGCAGATTAGGACAGAGGTCAAGCCCACCTAGGGACATAAGGCCTGGAAGGACAGGCACAGCAATCGAGGACAAAGGTCAAGCCCTAGTTGGGACATTAGGCCTGGATGAACAGGCACTGCAGTCGAGGAAAGAGGTCAATCTCACCCTGGGACATAAGCCCTGGACAGACAGGCACAGTTGTCGAGGATAGAGGTCAATCCCACCTAGGGACATAAGGCCTGGATGGACAGGTACAGCAATCGAGGACAGAGGTCAATCCCACCTAGGGACATAAGGCCTGGGTGGACAGGCACAGCAGTCGAGGACAGAGGTCAAGCCCACGTAGGGACATAAGGCCTGGACGGACATGCACAGCAGTCGAGGACAGAGGTCAATCCCACCTAGGGACATAAGGCCTGGACAGACAGGCACAGCAGTTTAGGACAAGGTCAATCCCACCTAGGGACATAAAGTCTGGACGGACAGGCAAGGCAATCGAGGTCAAACCCTTGTAGGGACATAAGGCCTGGATGAATAGGCACAGCAGTCCGGGTCAAACCTTTGTAGGGACATAAGGCCTGGACAGACTGGCAAATCAATCGAGGTCAAACCCTTTTAGGGACATAAAGCCTGGATTAACAGGTTCAGCAGTCAAGGACAAACCCTTGTAGGCACATAAGGCCTGGATGGACAGGTGCAGCATTCGAGGACAGGGGGCAATCCCACCTAGGGACATAACGCCTGGATGGACAGGCACAGCAATCAAGGACAGAGGTCAATCTCACCTAGGGACACAAAGCCTCGACGGACATTCACAGCAATCGAGAACAGAGGTCAATCCCACCTAGAGATATAAGGCCTGGACAAACAGGCACAACAGTCGAGGTCAAACCCTTGTAGGGACATGAGGCCTGGACGGACAAGCAAAGCAATAGAGGTCAAACCCTTTTAGGGACATAAGGCCTGGAAGAACAGGCACAGCATTTGAGGACAGAGGGCAATCCCACCTAGGCACATAAGGCCTGGACGAACAGGCACAGCAATGGAGGACAGAGGTCAATTTCACCTAGGGACATAAGGCCTGGACGGATAGGCACAGCAATCGAGGACAAAGGTCAAGACCATGTTGGGACATAAGCTCTGGACGGACAGGCACAGCAGTCTTGGAAAGAGGTCAATCTCACCTAAGGACCTGAGGCCTGGACAGACAGGCACAGCACTCGAGGACAGAGGTCAATCCCACCTAGGGACATAAGGCCTGGATGGACAGGCACAGCATTCGAGGACAGAGGTCAAGCCCACCTAGGGACATAAGGCCTGGATGGACAGGCAAAGCAGTCGAGGTCAAATCCTTGAAAGGACATAAGCCCTGGATGGACAGGCAAAGCAGTCGAGGTCAAACCCTTGTAGAGACATAAGGTCTGGACGGACAGGCACAGCATTCGAGGACAGAGGGCATTCCCACTTGGGGACATAAGGACTGGGCGGACAGGCACAGCAGTCAAGGACAGAGGTCAAGCCCACCTAGGGACATAAGGCCTGGATGGACAGGCACAGCATTCGAGGACAGAGGTCAAGCCCACCTAGGGACATAAGGCCTGGATGGACAGGCAAAGCAGTCGAGGTCAAACCCTTATAAGGACATAAGGCCTGGACGGACAGGCAAAGCATTTGAGGACAGAGGGCAATCCCACCTAGAGAAATAAGGCCTGGATGCACAGGCACAGCAATGGAGGACAGAGGTAAATTTCACTTAGGGCCATGAGGCCTTGATGTACAGGCACAGCAGTCGAGGCCAGAGGTCAATCCCACCTAGGGACATAAGGCCTGGTGAACAGGCAGAGCAGTCATGGTCAAACACTTGTACGGACATAAGGCCTAGATGGACAGGCAAAACAATCGAGGTCAAACTGTTGTAGGGACATAAGACCTGGATGGACAGGCAATGCAGTCAAGGTCAACGCCTTCTAAGGACATAAGGCCAGGACAGACAGGCACAGCATTCAAGGTCAGAGGGCATTCCCACCTAGCGAAATAAGGTCTGGACGGACAGGCACAGCAATCAATTTCAGAGGTCAATCCCACCTAGGGACATAAGGCCTGGATGAACAGGCACAACAGTCGAGGTCAAACCCTTATAAGGACATAAGGCCTGGATGGACAGGCAAAGCAGTCGAGGTCAAACCATTGTAGAGACATAAGGCCTAGATGGACGGGCACAGCATTCGAGGACAGAAGGCAATCCCACCTAGGGACTTAAGGCCTGGACGGACAGGCACAGCAGTCTGGGTCAAACCCTTGTAGGGAAATAAGGCCTGGACGGACAGGCAAAGCAATCAAGCTCAAACCCTTGTAGGGACAAAAGGCCTGGAAGGACAGGCACAGCATTTGAGGACAGAGGGCAATCCCACCTAGGGACATAAGACCTGGATGAACAGGCACAGCATTTGAGGACAGAGGGCAATCCCACCTAGGGAAATAAGGCCTGGATGGACAGGCACAGCAATGGAGGACAGAGGTCAATCTCACCTAGGGACATGAGGCCTGGACGAACAGGCACAGCTGACGAGGACAGAGGTCAATCCCACCTAGGGACATAAGGTCTGGCCAAACAGGCACAGCAGTCATGGTCAAACCCTTATAGGGACATAAGGCCAAGACGGACAGGCAAAGCAATCGAGATCAAACTGTTGTAGGGATATAAGGCCTGGATGGATAGGCAAAGCAGTCGAGGTCAAACCCTTGTAAGGACATAAGGCCTGAATGGACAAGCAAAGCAGTCGAGGTCAAACCCTTCTAGAGACATAAGGCCTGGATGGACAGGCACAGCATTCAAGGACAGAGGGCATTCCTACCTAGCAACATAAAGCCTGGACGGACAGGCACAGCAATCAAGGACAGAGGTCAATTCCACCTAGGGACATAAGGCCAGGATGAACAGGCACAACAGTCGAGGTCAAACCCTTGTAAGGACATAAGGCCTGGATGGACAGGCAAAGCAGTCGAGGTCAAGCCTTTGAAGGACATAAGGCCAGGAAGGACAGGCACAGCATTCAAGGTCAGAGGGCAGCATTCCCACCTAGCGACATAAGGCCTGGACGGACAGGCACAGCAATCAATTTCAGAGGTCAATCCCACCTAGGGACATAAGGCCTGGATGAACAGGCACAACAGTCGAGGTCAAACACTTATAAGGACATAAGGCCTGGATGGACAGGCAAAGCAGTCGAGGTCAAACCATTGTAGAGACATAAGGCCTGGATGGATGGGCACAGCATTCGAGGACAGAAGGCAATCCCACCTAGGGACTTAAGGCCTGGACGGACAGGCACAGCAGTCTGGGTCAAATCCTTGTAGGGAAATAAGGCCTGGACGAACTGGCAAATCAATAGAGGTCAAACCCCCTGTAGGGACATAAGGCCTGGACTAACAGGCACAGTAGTCGAGGTCAAACCCTTGTAGGGACATAAGACCTGGATGAACAGACACAGCATTCAAGGACACAGGGCAATCCCACCTAGGGACATAACGCCTGGACGAACAGGCACAGCAATTAAGGACAGAGGTCAATCTCACCTAGGGACACAAGGCCTCGACGGACATTCACAGCAATCGAGAACAGATGCCAATCCCACCTACGGACATAAGGCCTGGACAAACAGGCACAACTGTCGAGGTCAAACCCTTATAGGGACATAAGGCCTGGAAGGACAGGCAAAGCAATCAAGCTCAAACCCTTGTAGGGGACAAAAGGCCTGGAAGGAAAGGCACAGCATTCGAGGACAGAGGTCAATCCCACCTAGGGAAATAAGGCCTGGACGAACAGGTACAACTGTCGAGGTCAAACCCTTGTAAGGACATAAGGCCTGGACGAACAGGCAAAACAGTCGACTTCAAACCCTTGTAGAGACATAAGGCCTGGATGGACAGACACAGCATTCAAGGACAGAGGGCAATCCCACCTAGGGATATAAGGTCTGGACGGATAGGCACAGCAGTCGAGGAAAGAGGTCAATCTCACCTAGGGACATAAGGCCTGGACGGAAAAGCACAGCAGTTGTGGACAGAGGTCAATCCCACCTAAGGTCATAAGGCCTGGACAGACATGCACAGCAATCGAGGACAGAGGTGAAGCCCACGTAGGAACATAAGGCCTGGACGAACAGGCACAGCAGTCGAGGTCAATCCCACCTAGGGCATAAAGTCTGGACGGACAGGCACAGCATTCGAGGATTTACTTTGTGCAGGTATGTTGTGGTTTGACCAGTCACTTCTTCCTGAACTGGTTCACTTCCAGAAGAAAATGGCATCTTTTTCATTTCTGAAAGACAAATCAACAGAGGATGCTTTTAGAGCAATAGAGACTGCCATTTGTGAAGCAAGTACTG
This sequence comes from Rhinatrema bivittatum, assembly GCF_901001135.1. Classification (NCBI taxonomy): domain Eukaryota; kingdom Metazoa; phylum Chordata; class Amphibia; order Gymnophiona; family Rhinatrematidae; genus Rhinatrema; species Rhinatrema bivittatum. The sequence goes on along the minus strand of NC_042616.1, from coordinate 532,101,331 downwards.
AGCTGGAGATTATTTTTGAATACCCAGAAGCAATTAACTGTGCTTATGCACTTCAGCTGAAGACAATGGAACATGAAGAGCTCACAGAAATAAGGAAACCGCTATTCAAGTCAAAATCTACAATATCAACCTATGTTGACTTTGTGGTTTACACAGTGCCTCTGTAAACAATGGGAACACAGAGGATGAACTAGAGTACAACTACCACCAGTTTTCAATAGTACTAGAAAAATTACTGTTGGCAAGATCTTGAAAAATATTGAGCATATGATATATGAAAGCTCCAAACATCTTAAGTCAGCTTTTTATGTTCTTACATTCCAAGTGTGGACAGACAGGCACAGCATTTGAAGTCAGATACTTGTAGGGATGTACGGCCTGGACAGTGGATGAACAGGCACAGTTTTTTCGGTCAGGCCCTTGTAGGGACATACGGCCTGGACAGTGGACGGACAGGCACAGCATTTCAGGGCAGGCCCTTGTAGGGACGTTCAGTCTGGACAGTGGATGGACAGGCACAGCATTTCAGGTCAGGCCCTTGTAGGGACGTACGGCCTGGACAGTGGACAGACAGGCACAGCGTTTCAGGCAGGCACATGTGCTGCAGTGCTTATATTATCTGGAGTCTAGGAGGCAGTTAGAGCTGCTGCAAGGCTTTCAAGTGCTTTTATTCATCTTGCCATTCACAGGGAAAATTTGGAAACCCAAGCAAAGGCAGGTTTACTTTCAAAAACACTAGCATTTCCATCAACTCTGGTGCCAGCCTTGAGCGGTGAGGGCTCATGATATCCCCTGTCATTGAAAAGACACGTTCACGGGGCACACTGGTTGGAGGACATGACAGATATTGCTGAGCTACTTTGGCTAGGTGTGGCCAGACAATGGATTTGTGTGCCCAATATGCCAGCGGATCTGTCTGCATGTTCTCTGTCGGCTCTAAGAGATACCATGTCACTGACTGCTGTGCTGATGTGTTCTTTGCTTGGGTGGGCTGAGAGTCACTCATGCCAGCTGCTTTCTCTCTAGCCTGTAGCACAACAGATGAATCTTTATGGGCAACATGCCTTTGGCGTTCTGAAGTGGAGGAGAAGGAGGTACTAGCTGTCACTGACAGAGTGCTGCTCCAGATTGGGCTACCACAACTCTCTGAAGTGCCCACTGTTTCCACCTCTGCTTCACAACTAATCTGTCTCTGTGTATGGCGCTCCTGTTCACGGACTTTTGATAAAAGCAGGTCCATTACCAATAAGAGACAATCGTACTGTAGGGCGAGTTTCCCTTTCATATGGGGATCACAGACTGTGGCGAGCATGTATGTGTTCTGTTCTGTTAAAGGCCTTAATCTCTCTTCCACCTGTTGCTGCAAAATGTCCAGACAATGCAGCACCTCAACTGTCATTCCCTCTTCCTGTTTAAAGGCCTCCATCCAGGAAATTAACTATAGGAATGATGTCAGCCAAGGTGGCACTTCTGGAACTCAGCTCCTCATGATATCCTTGAAGGGCTGCAGGATATTTACCAGCTGACTCATGACTAACCAATCATGATGCCCTAGGGGATTCTGCACACCTATGTCCATTGTACCAGAAAATTCATGAAGGGGTGTCTGCAGCTCCACTAACCTCTCGAGCATCATAAAGGTGGAATTCCACTGGGTGGCAATGTTTTGAATGAGACGCTTATGAGGCATCTCCAAATCAGTCTGCTTTTGTCGGAGAACCTGCCCCGCCTTCACACTTCTGTGGAAGTGTGCTGCTATGTTCCTGCACTTCTGTATTAACCTATGCAGGTATTCATTCTTTTGGTCATTGGAATTCAACCCCAGAGCTGACTTCACTACCAGGTGCAGAGTGTGTGCAAAACATCGGATGTTCTTAAAGTGCCCGTCATTTATTGTCTTAACCACGTTTGCACCATTGTCTGTGACAAAGAACCCTGCATGAGGATTCCTGTCTCGCTGGTGCAGTTGCCAGCCCTCCAGCATCTGTCTGATACATGTTAGAATATTGGTTGCAGTATGGGCCTGGTCCATCAGGTGGGTATGCAGTAAAGCCCACCTCCACCCTGAGACTTGTTAAGTAATAGAGCTGCTGCCTGCCCCTGCCTCAGCCAGTTCCCATCAGTGTACTGTCAGGGAGAGGTAAGAGTGTGCAGCATTCATGGCGGTCCAGATATTGCAGGTGAAATGCACACTCCCCTGTGCCTTAGCTAGCAGCGCTTGGATGAGACTGCGACACTGCTTGTATAGGCTGGGGATGACCTTTCTGCTAAATGTGGTTCTGGAGGGGACTTTGTAATTTGGAACTACGAAATTCAGAAAACACTTGAAACCCACATTCTCAACTAACTGCAAGGGCTGGTCATCAAGGGCAATCATTTCTCCAATGCTCCTGGTTCCAACTTTTGAGGCTGCCTGCCTCCTATCCCGGAATAGTGTTACCGCACTCCACCCCATTTCCTCCATGGTGGGTTGTCGCTTCTGCCACATGTCAGGGGGTTGCTGGCCTGCCACCTGACTGCTAGAAGGGGATGAGGCCGTGGGCAGACTCTGCTGCTTTTCAACCACTTTATGCTGCTTGGAAGGGGTCCCCTGACGGGTACCGCCACCATCCCCAGATGGCAGTACTCTTGTTGGGTGTTGCCTCTTCATATGATGATTCATGCCAAAATTAGATAGATGTCCCATTTGCTTGCCTCTGCTAATAGCCCTGCCACAGTAATTACACCGAGCAAAACGTGGGTCATCCGTCACTTTAAAGTGGCTCCAGATCGCAGATGTCTTTCGTGATCCTCCCTTCTCTATAGCCTTGGGGGTGGATGCTGGCACTGGAGCTGAAGTAGTGGGTGCATCCTGAGAAGCAATGCCAGGGGCCTCAATCACCCTCTGTGCCTGCACTGACTGCTCTTCCTCCTCATCAGTTTCATCTCTCCCCTGCTGCACTGAAGTGGAGGCTAAGACAGGACTAATTGATCCTCCAAAAACTTCGTCAGCTATTACTTCTTCCGTTTCTGATGAGAATCCCACACAAGATGATTTCTCATCTGAATCAGAAGCAAACAGTGCCTGCGCTATATTGTCAATGCATAGTCAAAGCAGCAGTGGGACAGAAGACTTCTGTCCCACTGCTGCTTTTGGGTGATGACATTTTGTCTGGCATGACTCAGCCTCCCCTTCCCTCACCTCCAAAACTACAGGGTCAGAAACAGGTGGTGGTGATGCATCATGTTTAGATTTCATTTTTTCGGTTGGAACTGCCTGCCCCTCCAAAGAGTTTAGATTGCAACAGGTCCTTTTTACCTTTAATGGGGGACTGGCACTAATGCCTTTTGAAGTGCCTCCTCTGCCAGTCCCAATCACTCCACCACATCTAGCTTTCCCTGACATTATGGATTTAATGTCACTGCCTAGTGCCTACTGGCTGCCCACTGTCACAGTGCTTTGCTATGCACTAATGTAACGTGTGTGGTGTGCACACACACACACACACAGCTTGCTTGTAAGCACAAAAGAGGCAGACTGGGGATTTCACTGCACGGACTTGTCCCAATAATAAAATTCAGTCTGCTAAACTACCCACTGCCCACTGTCACAGTGACTTGCTATGCACTAATGCAATGTGTGTGGTGTACACACACACACAGCTTGCTTGTAAGCACAAAAGAGGCAGACTGGGGATTTCACTGCTCAGTCTGTCCCAATAATAAAGTTCAGTCTGATAAACTACCCACTGCCCACTGTCACAGTGCCTTGCCTAGGACAGAGGGTGAATTAAACAAAATGCCACTGCTAGCAGCTTCTCTTCCTGGCACAAAGAGACCATCTCAGATCACCTAAATAAACTGCTTAAAAAACAAACAGGGCTACTTTGCACTGCAGCAAAATAAAGAAATATATTTTTCTCTTAAGTAACTAGCCTAGCTAGCAATTGAATAGAGATTTCTGAACTCAGACTAGCTCTGAGTGCAGCCACCTTCTGCAGAGACCACCTCCCCAGACCACCCCTGCAAAGAAAGTGCATGGCACGCTGCATGCTTAACTATATATAGTGCTATGTCATCAGGAAAATCATCACCGAGCACTGAATGACAGCGCGATTGGCTGCATTCAGTGCATTTCACAAAATGCTATCACTTATACGTTGCATTCCGGTATCCGTGCCTACCTGTCTGATCCACTCTGACAGGGCTGTGAGGTCACTGATGATTCATAGGAAAGGGCTGCTTTTTGGCTCTGGATACACCCTAATGGTGCCCTCCGATTGCAAATGGTAGCGAAGAAAAGCGCGCGCTGCCAAACGTATGAAATGGATGATACGTTATATTTGTGGGGAGTCGCGATACATTTTGCTTCCCCACGAATACAATGAATAGGGACATATACGTTGCAGATTGCCAATACATCGAAAACGAATGCATACCCCTACTGGAAACTACAGGCTGGTTAGCCTCACCTTGTTGATGGGAAAATTAATGGAAACTCTGCTAAAGGAAAGAATAGTGAACTATCTACATTCAGGAGGATTGCTAGACCCAATGCAGCATGGATTCACCAGGGGAAGGTCCTGTCAGACTAATCTGATTGATTTTTTTGATTGGGTGACAAAAGAATTGGATCGAGGAGGTGTGCTCGATGTCATCTACTTGGATTTCAGCAAAGCTGTTGCGAGCATGCCCTCAGGCACATATTTAGGGACTGGCCTTTGCTGACCGTCAGGCTGACCATACATGAGAGGGAACATAGGGATAGCCAGATTTTTACCCTTGTCCTCATATTTTTCCCATAATTTAAGTCCTTTTTGCATATAATCCATGTCCCAATGGGGAACAGCCAAATATGTTTTAATTACATATCGGGCTGTATTCATGTGAAAATAGGAAAAGGAACCTTCCCCAGGATAGGGTGTAATTTGCAGAGCCAAGGCTTCTGTTCAGCCAGCCAAGTTGTCCACCCAGGGATTACATAATACCAATTATTACCTTCAACTAGGCTACTATTTATTTAGGTGTTAAATTATTTTCTACTTTGGATTCTAAAGCATTGGTCTGGGACTGTGTTTGGGGTTGTTGTATTGGGCAACTCCCTATGGAAATGCCCACCCTCTCTCATCCATATCTGTGCCTGTTTTTGGGACGTCTCTTCATGATGCTTGGGTTCTGCATACTGCGGACCTTCTGCATCCCACACTGTATCATCAGAGGAGACCATGTCCTGGACCTTCAAGTTTCCTAAATCACCATTTATAGACTGCCAGTATTGTTTTAAGAAGTAATTAGACGTTTCCTTCTTTTCAATGGTGACCGAATTCGTTTCAGAGGGGGTTGGCATCGATGGAGCCAAAACAATGGTTTGTGAGCAGTATCAGGCTTATAGCTACAGGCAACAAGATATCTTTACTGTAAGTGTCATTTGATAGTACAAATTGTACATTAGGATATAGTGAGGTTATCCCTGTCCCTGAAACTGGACTTTTTATTGTCACTTTGTTGGAAACTGTTCCATGATCATACGGGGGTGGACTGGTCAATTTTTCTTTATTTTGTTCATACTAAATCCCATAGTACCAAAATCTGTAAATGTCTTTCAAGAGACTTATCCTTCTTATGTTCCAGTAAGAAACTTTGGAGCCCTGAAAGTGAGGCCTCCATTAAGGAACTTCTTGTGGCCAACAAAAAGGGGCTAGACTTTGCTGCCTTAAAACATTATTTATTATGTTCTAGCACTACTTTTTTATTTAAAGGAAATGCCGTGCAAACTATATCTACAGGAAACCTAGAAATAGGATTAGACATGATGAAACATATTATGAAGACAAAATTTCCTTAAAACTCAGTGGGACGGATTTTAAGAGCCCTGCTCACCTAAATCCGCCCAAATCCGGGCGGATTTAGGCGAGCAGGGCCCTGCGCACCGGTGAGCTTATTTTACATAGGCCTACCGGCGCGCGCAGAGCCCCGGGACTCGCGTAAGTCCCGGGGTTTTCTGAGAGGGGTGTGTCGGGGCGTGTCGGGGGCGGGCCCGAACCGCGCGGCGTTTTCGGGGCGTGTCGGGAGCGTTCCGGGGGCGGGCCTGGGGGCGTGGCCACGCCCTCCGGACCCGCCCCCAGGTCGCGTCCCGGCACTCTAGCGGCCCGCTGGCGTGCGGGGATTTACGTCTCCCTCCGGGAGGCGTAAATCCCCCGACAAAGGTAAGGGGGGGGTTTAGACAGGGCCGGGCGGGTGGGTTAGGTAGGGGAAGGGAGGGGAAGGTGAGGGGAGGGCAAAAGAAAGTTCCCTCCGAGGCCACTCCGATTTCAGAGCGGCCTCGGAGGGAACGGGGGTAGGCTGCGTGGCTCGGCGTGCGCCGGCTATACGGAATTGATAGCCTTGCACGCGCCGATCCAGGATTTTAGCAGATACGCGCGGTTACGCGCGTATCTACTAAAATCCCGCATACTTTTGCTTGCGCCAGCAAAAGTACGCCTATTCGCGGGGTCTGAAAATCTACCCCAGTGTGTATCCCCACATTAAAACAGTATCTCACTAAATAATTCAAAGAAAATAAACTTTAGACTTAACCTCCGATTTTGTGGAGATGTCTTTTTATGGTTTCACTTACTATCATTTATTCTTTGGTGCATTTCTGCTGAAGTTATACCAGATTATCCATCCTGTGGAATAAACAGCCCTTATGGCCTTCCAGGCCATGATTGGGAATCACGTTAGGGTCACCAAGATGAGAGTTTTCTCCATGTACAGACAGACACTCCAGATAATTTATTGGTATACCTTGAGCAGAGTACAGAGTATCGGGAAGGAAGACAGACACCTCAAAAGGCTTGGGTGGGCTTGAACTTCCTTCCTCAAATGCTTGTTACAATGGCATTTATATACAATTATTTTTCTTCTTTCCATTGCCAAGTTTTAATCTTCTACAGAGTCCATCACCACACCATCTATTTCCTATCTCCCACCCACAATTTCCCCAGCATCATCGTTTTTCTTTTTCCGCATATGTGCCTGTTCCTTCATGCTGTGCTTTGCTTGTTCCGTCAATCATGGCGCCTGTGGTGAAACTTCATTAATCTCTAAGTCATGGCCACCTGTGTTCCTCTGCATGCTATTTTCTCCTCTCCCACACCTCTTTCTCTGATGTTTTTGCCATTTCCTTTACGCTCTGGCACATACACCTAAACAGGTAGTTTCCACTGGTTTCTACAATATGTGGATCTCTAGTTCTGAATTCCCTAAGAAAGCAGCACTATATATCTCCATGTATACAAGAGGATAAAAAACTAGGCCTAGCTAAGTCATGACATGGAATTGTTGACAGTCCATCTCCAGTGCAGCAATCATGGTGTGACAGGGACAAGAAAGCCGTCACTGAAAGAAAAAAATGCATCATACATCTTCTTGGCCATGGGAATGCCACGCATGAAAACATACAGTGTGCATGGTACATCACATTGGGAGTTTAACTTAACTGCTCATGAACAAGACAGAAATAAACTGACATGCATTGAAAAGCAGTCAATCCATGGAATGCCATTAACACATCACATCACTACAGTGAGTGATTGGGTTGTTTTCACTTAATAATGATAGTATAATAATACTTTGAATTTATATAATATCTTCATATTGAACTGTACTGCTTTTCTCATCTTAAGGGTAATATTTGCCATAGATATATTTATAAATGTAGATCAGAACTCACTATGCATTAGACATGAGAATGTGTCTAATTTCTAAGGAGTGGATTTTCAAAGGTGTTTTGCACATAAAAATAGCATATACATGCATAAATAGCATGTATATGCATATATGCTATTTTATAAACATCGAGAGTATGTGTGTATTTTCCATTTCACACATACATTTTACAAAGGGAAAAATGGAACAGGCTAGGAGTGTTCCGGGACAGGGTTCAGAAGTATGCACAGTAGTTGCTATTTTGTAAGAAATGAATGTGCATACATTACCAAACTTATTCACACACTTTTAAACATGCTAACTAACTCGCACATGTGAAATCAGACTTGTCTGTTATCTGTAGTTTTTGAGTGGAAGGTCTGGGTGAATTGGTGGGAGTTCAGGGTGACATGCTAGAGGGTCTAGGTGAACTGAGGAGGACTGGCAAAATGGTGATTTCAAGTATATGTGGAAGTAAGTACTTTTGAAATGGTATATGAACATACTTTAGAAAATATCTACCTCCATGTATAAATCAGGGTTATAATGCATACATGTTATATATTTTTACGCATAAAATATACATGTGAATGTTTATAAAATAGATAAAGTTTGCATTTTCTTGTTTTAGAAATGTTTGCACATACTGAAACATACATGCATACTTTCAAAGCAGAATTACACAGTTATTTTTTAAACTGGGCAGTTCCCAACACACAGTTTCTAAAATATTAGCAATAATCTCTGTGCATCAACATATGTGTGTAAATGTTATACTAAAACAGGTTGAAAGTTAGGCTCTAACGTGAATTTTCAAAGGAGTTACACATGTAAATATAACATACTATCCTAGCAATTTTCAAAAGCCATTTACCCATGCTAAGTACATTTAACGCAGGTAAACCCTACTGACAATTCAATGGCATAAGTAAAGTGCATTTGCACATGTAAAATCCAGTTTTAAGTGTGTAAATGCTTTTGAAGATCAGGCCCTAAGAGTATAAGCAACTGAACCAAGACCTGAGCCTCTATACATACAGTAATTGTAATGTTGATGATCTCTAATTAAAAAAAAAAAAGGTTTAAAATAAGGATGACTTATAAGAAAACTGTTTAAAACCATCACTTGATGAAGCATAATGAGTTTATTCCCTAAAATATACAGTAAATGTGGGAAGTGCCAACTGTTTAGACACAGTGGGCAATCAGAGAACACAACTGAAAGGTAGGGATTCTCATGTGCAGCTGAGCTGTAGATGTGTCCATGGCAGCTGGACCCTTTCGGTATGAAGACAAAATTCTTAAAAGAAGTATAAACATTTTCAAATCAAATAATGCCCCAATATTATTATTATTTTTTTATTTTTGCTGGAGGGAATAGATCTTTTTATATGGAAATGAAATTGGGCCCCTGGCTGTTCCATGGCAGGGTGTAACACGCTGCTGACTGACTTGGAGCCCTCTCTGGTTTTCCCTTTAATAACAGTATGTGAACAAGACAAAACCATGCCAAAAATTATATTTTCTGAAACTAGAAAAAAAATTATGTAAACGAAAATGCCATAGCACAACTTACTCGCCCAGAATGTTGATACCCATCAACTTCCTTCAACAGAAAACTTGTCAGAGATTGCTCTGAATTACAATAAATTTGCTCCATTTCAAGATGTATTAATGGGAAGCAACTCTTTATGCAAGAGAGTTGTACCATACATCACCCTGGCCATTTTTCCCATGGTCACAGATTGCGAGAAATGCTTTAATGCATCAGACATTTAGTCATGCTTCTGAAAATCTTATGGTTGGATTCTTCTTTTTTTTTTTTCAGAAACTGATCTTTCTGAGAAAAAACAAGGTTGGTTTTAGGAACCTGCATAGCTGGGTGAGGCTTTCTGCCTTCTCCTGTTTGAAAACAATGACTGAATAGCTAGGCACATCAATGTATACCAAACCTATCATTCTCGATTGGCATGTTATCTTCTTGACCTGGAGATATGATTGCTTCTGTTCAGAGTTGATATAAGTCCTTTGACATCCGAAGTTGATCATCTTGAGGTCAATGTACCAAGCTGTGAAATTTTTCAGATAGGAGCCTAATGTTCAAAAATGCTGAAATTTCAGGCTTTTGCATATTTTAAAGGGCATAGGGCCCATTTGCGAAAACTATCACAAATTACCCCTTCACAGGCAGTAAACCTTTGTGCATAGTCCACCATGATAGAAAGTTTACAAAAATTTTGCATTCATGAGCTGATGTGATGCAGTATAATACAAAGCATACCCGAAATGAATGAGAGGTGGGAAGCTCACCGGGGCCTCATATATTAAATGCCCAGTAGCTAGGCTAATAAAAGCTTATTGTAGCGCAAGCTTTACTTTATTTATAATCATTGGTCCCAATGAGCTGTGTTTATGAAGGACACTATATAGTGTATAGCTGTCCCGATGCACCTGAAATCTCAGATTGTACTGAAAAGTTGTACTTAACTTGCAACTTTTAATTCAATGTCCGGCATCAGAATCGCAGTGCTGATGGTATAGGTGGTAAAGTGGTGAAGTCCGACTTTGTTCCGACACGTCGTGTTTCGGAGGAAACCTCCTTCCTCAGGGGGTCGGGTACCGCTGTTACCTTCTTCTATCGCTGCCTGGAGATGCTTGACTTTACTGCGGATAAAGAAAGTACAAGAGACCGGTGCGCACTAAATCCCACCACGGAAGCAAGATGACAGTGTGAATTGAAAGAACACTTACTGTATGCAACTTACTGACTTAAATAGCTGCGCTGAAAAGCGTCTCTATATAATTCTGCAAATGAAACAATGAATAATAAAGGACACCAAAGTTGAAATTTTTAAGAAAGGTACCTTATGCCCATATATATTATTACCTTGTTGGAGCGTAGTCAATCGCTGGCCGTGAGTGAACTATCGGCAGCGAGAGACTCTAGAGACACTGACCTTTAAGAGAGCAAAAAAAAGGCGCCAAACCTGTAAGTGTATCCAAATATGGGCATATACGTCATATTCAGAGCCATGTTTGGACAGGGGCTGTCCATAAAAGGGAAATGACGTTGCCGACGGCATTTTGAAAAAACATCGGCTGGGGATATCCATAGAACATCCTTCTACGTGCGCCATTTTGAAAATTAGACAACCCATAGAAGGGAAATGACGTGGAGAGAAGCCATTTTGAAAATGTTGAAACAAAAGTGTATCCCAACCTATCCATAAAAGGGTAATGACGTCACTGTCCACCATCTTGGAGAGGAGAGAAATCGGGACGGGCAATCCATTAAAGAAAATCTAAATAAGAGTATACCATTCAATTTTTTCGTTAAGACCCCGTGGTTCTACGGATTGTAGGCGGTAGATCCATTGATGTTCTTTCAAATTTAATATTGAGAGTCTGTCCCCCCCCTCTCCAAGATTGTATAACTTGTTCTATAACGAACCACTGGAACTCTTCAAACTTGTGTTAATGTGTAACACAATGTTGCACCATGGGTGCCTTAACATCGAGATTCTTGATCCGGCTCCTGTGTTCAATCAGGCGGACTTTGATTTTGCGTTTGGTTCTGCCCACGTATATTTTGTGACATGGGCAAATGAGTCCATACACCACAAAATCTGAATTGCAGTGTACGGAATGTCGTCGTGTGATTCGGACCTTGGTATTAGGATCTTGCCATTCAATGCCTGTAATGGCTTGGGTACAAAAACTGCAATTACCACACTGTATCTGACCCGGAGGGCCGGAAGCATGATCCAAATGTTGGGTGGCTCGTACTACTTGTTGCTTGATATTAGTGCCTCGACTATATGAAAACATAGGTAAGGAACGAAAAATCTGATGAGGGCTGAGGACATGCCAATTACGTTGTATGGACTGCCTAATCTGTTGAGTGAAATTCATGTGTTCCAGCACACATACTATCTGTGACATCTGTTTCTTGCTCTTATATTGTAAGAGGGATTCACGGGGGGAAAATTTAGCTCTTTTGTAGGCTCTTTTTATCATTGCGATAGGATAACCCCTTTCCTGAAACCTGTCACTCAGGATGATGCTTTGATGTAGAAAATCTTGTTGGTCTGAACAAATCCTGCGAATGCGGAAAAATTGTCCCACAGGTAGTCCCTCCTTGAATCTTCGTGGATGGTGGCTTTCAAATTTTAGGAAATTGTTACGGTCGGTAGGTTTCCTAAAAAGTGTGGTTTGAATTTTACCTGCGCTTTTAGTAATGAGAATATCTAAAAAGGATAATTGCTCTCTGTTAAATGTCATAGTGAATTTGAGATGAGGATTTGCTGAATTCAGCCACTTAAGAAATTCAGATAATTGCTGTTCAGAATCGTTCCAGATAAAAAATATGTCATCTATGTATCTTGACCATTGGGTGATAAATTTAAAAAAAGGCGATGGATATAGCACTGTTTCTTCAAATTGGGAGACATATAAATTAGCAATATCAGGGGCTACCGGTGACCCCATTGCTACCCCATGAATTTGCAAAAAATATTCTTGCTGATATTAGGGATGTGAATCGTTTTAGGACGATTAAAATTATCGTCCGATAATTTTAATATCGTCTTAAACCGTTATGGAACACAATACAATAGAGATTCTAACGATTTATCGTTATAAATCGTTAGAATCGTGAGCCGGCACACTAAAACCCCCTAAAACCCACCCCCGACCCTTTAAATTAAATCCCCCACCCTCCCGAACCCCCCCCCAAATGACTTAAATAACCTGCGGGTCCAGCGGCGGTCCGGAACGGCAGCGGTCCGGAACGGGCTCCTGCTACTGAATCTTGTTGTCTTCGGCCGGCGCCATTTTCCAAAATGGCGCCGAAAAATGGCGGCGGCCATAGACGAACACGATTGGACGGCAGGAGGTCCTTCCGGACCCCCGCTGGACTTTTGGCAAGTCTTGTGGGGGTCAGGAGGCCCCCCCAAGCTGGCCAAAAGTTCCTGGAGGTCCAGCGGGGGTCAGGGAGCGATTTCCCGCCGCGAATCGTTTTCGTACGGAAAATGGCGCCGGCAGGAGATCGACTGCAGGAGGTCGTTCAGCGAGGGTTCCGGCGCCTTGCTGAACGACCTCCTGCAGTCGATCTCCTGCCGGCGCCATTTTCCGTACGAAAACGATTCGCGGCGGGAAATCGCTCCCTGACCCCCGCTGGACCTCCAGGAACTTTTGGCCAGCTTGGGGGGGGCCTCCTGACCCCCACAAGACTTGCCAAAAGTCCAGCGGGGGTCCGGAAGGACCTCCTGCCGTCCAATCGTGTTCGTCTATGGCTGCCGCCATTTTTCGGCGCCATTTTGGAAAATGGCGCCGGCCGAAGACAACAAGATTCAGTAGCAGGAGCCCGTTCCGGACCGCTGCCGTTCCGGACCGCCGCTGGACCCGCAGGTTATTTAAGTCATTTGGGGGGGGTTCGGGAGGGTGGGGGATTTAATTTAAAGGGTCGGGGGGGGGTTTTAGGGGGTTTTAATGTACCGGTTTTGCGATTTTATGTTTTTTCAATTTTTTACGATTTTTCACGATTTTTCACGATATTTTACCCCCCCAAACGGCAACAATACGATTCCCTCCCCCTCCCAGCCGAAATCGATCGTTAAGACGATCGAGGACACGATTCACATCTCTAGCTGATATGCAAAATAATTGTTAAATAGGACCAATTCCAATATAGACACCAAAAATTCTGTAGGTATGCGTTGTGGATATATGCGCTTGCTCAAAATATCTTTGCCCAGCCTCAATGCTTCCTCTTGGGGCACGTTAGTGTAGAGTGATTCTACATCTAAACTTACTAGCAGGGCTTCCTCTGCTACTGTTGGTATGTCCTGAAGTAATCTTAACATATGAGATGTGTCTTGTATGTATGATCTAGACTTACTGACTGCTGGTTGAAGAAAATGATCCAAAAATTTCGCTAATGGTTCCAGTAAGGAGCCATTTGCAGATACGATGGGACAACATGGGGGGTTAACCAAGGATTTATGTACCTTGGGTACCCCATATATAACTGGAACCCTGGGAAATTCTACATTCAAAAATTTATATTCTTTTGTAGTAAGGAAGCCTGTCTGAGAGGCTATTTGTAATAAATCCTGAATTTGATGGAGGAGGTCTGCTGTGGGATCTGTTGACAATTTACGATAGTATTTGCCATCCTCCAATTGTCTATGAATCTCTTGTTGATATGCGAGGTGATCCATAATGACTACGGCACCTCCCTTATCAGCAGGTTTTATAATAATGTCTGTATTTTGAGCGAGTTGTTTTAATGCAAAATTTTCACCTTTTGATAAATTGTAGAAAGTACGTCGCTGTTGTGTTTCAATGTTGGCTACATCCTGTAAAACCAAGGTATGAAAGGTTTTAATATGTGGGTCGACAGGACCTGGTGGAAGCCAGCGTGATTTGGGGCGTACTATAGACATATCTTGGGTGGTGTCTGCTGCAGAAAAATACAGCTTAATAATGAGAGTTCGAAAGAATCTATGTAATGCAATCCTGCTTGTGAACGGGTTATGTTTATTAGTAGGGACAAATGATAGTCCTCTATTGAGAACCGATTCCTCATCCTGCGTTAAAGAATGGTGGGACAAGTTAATTACTGATGATTGGATTGGGATCGGGTGAATGGCTTGTGCCACTGTACATCTTCGTCTCGGGATTGTTGTGTTGTTTTCTTGCCGCGGGATCGTCCAGGTTTGGGTGGAAACTTGCGTTTGTCTAAAAAAGGTTTTTTGCGACTTTCAGTTTGAACAACAGTCCCATTTGGTGTCCTTTATTATTCATTGTTTCATTTGCAGAATTATATAGAGACGCTTTTCAGCGCAGCTATTTAAGTCAGTAAGTTGCATACAGTAAGTGTTCTTTCAATTCACACTGTCATCTTGCTTCCGTGGTGGGATTTAGTGCGCACCGGTCTCTTGTACTTTCTTTATCCGCAGTAAAGTCAAGCATCTCCAGGCAGCGATAGAAGAAGGTAACAGCGGTACCCGACCCCCTGAGGAAGGAGGTTTCCTCCGAAACACGACGTGTCGGAACAAAGTCGGACTTCACCACTTTACCACCTATACCATCAGCACTGCGATTCTGATGCCGGACATTGAATTAAAAGTTGCAAGTTAAGTACAACTTTTCAGTACAATCTGAGATTTCAGGTGCATCGGGACACCTATACACTATATAGTGTCCTTCATAAACACAGCTCATTGGGACCAATGATTATAAATAAAGTAAAGCTTGCACTACAATAAGCTTTTATTAGCCTAGCTACTGGGCATTTAATATATGAGGCCCCGGTGAGCTTCCCACCTCTCATTCATTTCGGGAATGATTTATTAATTGTTGATTTCAATTATTTCCTGGTAATTGGGGATTCATTTATTTGTGTATAATACAAAGCAGCTTACGAATGCAGAACTCAGCAAAACTGGCATATTAAGATGTCTGCAATCCCGTTTTCACAAAAATGATAACACCACCTCCATGAGATGTAGTAATCTTTTCAGCCGGGCCTGGTACCAGACTTTCTCATGAAAGTTTGCCACAGAGTTCATTTCTACCAGTAACAAACGTCCCTAGAAATGGGCCAGTAAATTTCTAGAAATCCCATAGGTTAATATGCAAAAGACTTAGGGACAGATTTTCAAAGGGTTACTCGCGTAACATATGCGCGAAATCCCTGAAAAGCTGCCCCCGCCTGCCCCTGCGCGCGCTGATCCTATCTTGCATAGGCTCGGTGGCGCACGCAAGCCCTGGGACGCACGTATGTCCCGGGGCTTCAAAAAAGGGGTGGGAAGGGGGCGGGTCCAGGGGCGTGGCAGCGGTCCAGGGGTAGGTCTGGGGGTCAGGGGGTGGTCCGGGGATGTGGCAGAGGTTCGGGGATGGTCCGGGGGTGGTCCCTAGTCCTCGGGCAGGCGTAACTTTGGAAATAAAAGGTAGGGGTGGGATTTAGTTAGGGCTGGGGGTGGGCTAGATAGGGGAAGGGAGGGGAAGGTGGGGGGATGCAAAACAAGTTCCCTCCAAGGCCACTCCGATTTTGGAGCGGCCTTGGAGGGATTGGGAAAGCCATCGGGGCTCCCCTTGGGCTCGGCGTGCGCAAGGTGCACAAGTGTGTACCCCCTTGCGCGCGCCGACCCCGGATTTTATAACATGCGCACAGCTGCGCACACATGTTATAAAATCGGGCGTCGATTTGTTCGTGCCAGGTTGCGCGAACAAATCTACGCCCGCGCATAAGTTTAAAAATCTGGCCCTTAATGTGGATAACAATAAACAGTGCAATCATGTTAAACTGTAGTAGCATTTTGGGAGGGGTTGCTATTAAAACAGCAATGTTCAAAATCTGTTCTTAATGTTTTTGAGAGTTTTCCCCTTGTATTGTATGGAAGATATCTTCTAATTCAGGACTTCCCAAACTTGTCCTGGGGCGGATCCAAGATGGCGTCCTAAGGAGAGGACGCGTTGAGAGTAGCTCCTCGCTTGAATTTTTTTTCTTTTGGAATAGAATGCCTCACACTAAAAGAAAAGGGAGAGTGAGGCTGGTATCCGCAGTTGCCGCCACACCAAGTCTCCTTCAACCTACGATTGAGGGCTTTTTCAACGCGGCAATAACTTCTACCCCAGAGAGGAGGTCCGCTGAGGTGTCGGGCGGGGAGTGCGCCCAGACACCATTGGACATATTAACATCATTAAGCCCTGGGGCGCCCGATATTCCCTCTCCCTCGACCCACAACGTGAGCCCGGAACAGGCCTGGACCCGGCGACTGGAAGGGTTAGCAAGAGCCCAGGCGGCAGCAGCTGTTTCCGGGTCAGGAGGCGTTGGAGTCGTGGCGTGCGTTGACGCTCCTGGAGAGCGGAGAGAACAGCGAGGACCCACTGTGCAGAGTCTGGTGGAAGAGAGCATGGCCATGATTGATATCGGTGGGGGAGAGGAACCGGTAGACAAAATTCAGAGAATTTTGGAGGTCTGCCGGATTCAGGAGGTAAGCTCAGATCTCAGTTTTAAGTTAATAAGACCGCAAGAAATAACTTTAGATACAGTTTGGAATGCCCTAGTTGCCTTGGAGAAGGCAATTACAACTCTAACAGTGGCGGTAACTAGTATACAACAAAAAGATAATGAAACTAAACCAGCGTTGGATAATCAAGAGAAGAAAATCAAAGAAATTGAGTCAAATGTAATAAAAATTCAAGATACCCAAGTAAAATTAATTCAAAGTGAGACAAATACTTTGAAAAAATTGGAATTCCTGGAAAATTCTCAGAAATATTTAAATTTGAGGATATTAAATTTTCCATCTATGAAATTGGTTTCATTACGTGACCAGTTTAAAAAATATATGTTGGAAGTTCTTTCCTTTTCAAGCGAAGCTATACCACCTATTTCAAAGATTTATTTCGTATCAAGAGCGACTGGAATCTCACATATGGAATTAAATGCACCCCTAGATTTAGGGGCAGACTCGATTGGACTTCTTGAATCATCAGTATTAGAACAAATAGAGCACTGGGGAACTGTACTGTGTACTTTTGTTTTTCCATCAGACCGTGACTCAGTTTTGAAGTGCTTTCTTCACAACAGGGAGAAACTTTTCCTTGGTGAAAAAATTAGGATTTACCCTGACCTCTCAAGAAGTACCCAACTACGTAGAAAACAAATGCTAGAGATGTGCCAAGAAGCAAGGCAGCTGGGAGCCAAAATCACAATTAGATATCCTTGCAAATGTTTAATGTATATAAATAATAATAAGTATGTATACTATGATCCTCTACACTTACGTTCCTTTTTGGATAATTTTGGAACTGAGAGTGCTGTACCTTAGTAGTTCGGGCAGTAATGATTTTATGTATCTCTCCTTAAAAATTTCTTATAATCTTTAAATTTGATGATTATGCTCTCTAATAACATCTTGGATCCCCTTATATAAGCAGTCCCATAACTTACTAAGTACTCCTCAACTCCCACAGACTGTCGACACCAATAGCTAATCTCCCTCTCCATGGACTTGTTTCGCATTAATGGTTTGTAATGTTCTTGTTCCCCGTTATGTTATCCAAGTTGTCTCTCCCAGTTCTCTGTAAGACACTTGTTGTCATTGTTTAATATTTATATCTGTTGCAATGTAAACCGGAGTGATAAGTAACTCTGTTACCTGAACTTCGGTATAGAAAAAGTTATAAATAAATAAATAAATAATATTCCTTAATTATTATGTTTCTATAATTACAAGAGTTTTTGTTTGATTAACTTCCTCTTGTTGGAACATGATATATATATATTCTTCTTTATGAAAGAATAGATAGATGAATATGTTGTAAACATTTTGAAACTCTGTGAAACTTCTTGTTAATTATTGAAAATCAATAAATATCAAATTAAAAACAAAATTGGGGGGGGTCTGGAGGGTGGGGGGATACCAACAAACTCATTTTAAAGAGTCGGCTGTATTTTTTTGGTTATCGGCTCGGGCGCAGACGATAAAAAAAACCCGATCGGACTGCAAGATAAAAATTTCACGATGTGAATCGGAACCGGAATCCGAACCGATACCGGTTCCGATTCACATCTCTATTAATAATTGCATTACCTTTATACTTCTATACCACCTTATTTACAAATATGAACCCAAAGTGCTTTACATCACAGATAAAATTACAATAAAAACACTTGTTCAAACCCCTTTTAAACCCAGCTATTGTAGATGATTGCCCACATTCTCTGGCAACAAGTTCCAAAGCCTGATTGTGTAATGAGTGAAAAAATATTTGCTCCAATTTGGTTTAAATCTGCTACTTGTTAGTTTCATGGAGCGGTCATCTAGTTTTGGTACTGTTTTAAAAGGTAAAAAAACTGTTCCCTATATAGCTATTTCACCCAACTCATGATTTTAGAAACCTCTAGCATATTCCTCTCAGTCACCACTTCTCCAAGCTGAAGAGCCTTAATTTGTTTAACCTTTCTTCACAAGGGCATCATTCCATTCCCTTTATCATTTTTATTGGTCTTTTCTTTATTGCTTCTAATTACACTTTACCTTTTTTTCAGATGTGGCAACCGGAACTTCACACAGTACTCAAAGTGCAGTCAATCCACAGATCAATACAGAGTATCATACCCTCCATTTTATTTTCCATTCCTTTTCGGATCATTCCTAACGTATTTGCTTCTTTGATCACTACCACATACTGAGCTGAGGATTTCAACGTATTGTCTACAATGATTTCAAGATCATTTTCCTGGGTGGTGACTGCTAATATGAAACCCAGCACTGTGTACCTATAGTTAAGAATTTTTCCCTAGGAGTATCACTTTGCAATTTTCCACATTAAATTTCATCTGACAATCAGTTGCCCACTTCCCCAGTCTGACAAGATTCTTCTGCAGTTCTTCACAGTTCAATCAGGTTTTAACAACTTTAAATAATTTTGTATCATCTGCAGATATGACCAATTCATGTGTAACTCACTTTTCCAGATCATTTATGTAAATGTTAAACTGCACTGGTCCCAGTACAGGTCTCTGGGGCACACAACTACTCACCTCCTTCCACTGCGAAAACGGACCATTTTCTCCATTTCTTTTTCTTATCTTTTAACCAGATACCAATCCACAGTGGGACAGTGCCTCTTAGCCCATAACTCTTTAATTTCCTGAGGAGTGTCTCATGGGGGACTTTGTCAAACACCTTCTGAAAATCCAGATACACTATATTCACCAGCTCACCATTATCCATGTGTTTATGTACACCTTTAAAAAATTCTAATAGATTGGTAAGGCAAGACTTCTCTTGCTGAATCCATTTTGGCTCTTCCCCATTAGGGCATATTTATCCACATGTCCAATAATTCTGTTCTTAAGAATAGTTTCTGCTATTTTGCCTGGCATTAATATCAAGGCTCACTGGTCTATAAATTTCCATATCATCCCTTCTTCCCATAGCTGTTTGATCTTATCCATTTCTTCGCATCTTGGGACCTTCGTTTTCTGTTTTTATTTTATTTTTCCTGTAAATTTCAATGTTAGAACAGGCAAAAACCAGTGGGAAAATGACTTTTTTTTATAACACACAGGAGAAAAGTCAGTGGGAAAGTCATTTTTCTACCCTTCTCTGTACCTACTCCATCGTAATTATATCTTTTTTGAGATACAGCGACCAGAATTGTACACAGTATTCAAGGTGCGGTCTCACCATGGAGCGATACAGAGGCATTATGACATTTTCTGTTTTATTCACCATTCCCTTTCTAATAATTCCCAAAGTTCTGTTTGCTTTTTTGACTGCCGCAGCACACTGAACCGACGATTTCAATGTGTTATCCACTATGACGCCTAGATCTCTTTCTTGGGTGGTAGCACTAATATGGAACCTAACATTGTGTAACTATAGCATGGGTTATTTTTCCCTATATGCATCACCTTGCACTTATCCACATTAAATTTCATCTGCCATTTCGATGCCCAATTTTCCAGTCTCACAAGGTCTTCCTGCAATTTATCACAATCTGCTTGTGATTTAACTACTCTGAACAATTTTGTGTCATCTGCAAATTTGATTATCTCACTCGTTGTATTTCTTTCCAGATCATTTATAAATATATTGAAAAGTAAGGGTCCCAAAACAGATCCCTGAGGCACTCCACTGCCCACTCCCTTCCACTGAGAAAATTGCATCCAAATGGCAGATGGCATCCAATGTCATCCAAATTGCAGATGAAATTTAATGTATTATACGAGCAATTTTTGCTTTATGTATTGCCACTCCGGATCACATTTCATCATAGGTCCAAGTCCTTTATTATTAAATGTATCTTATTTTTCTGTAGATTTTTCTCTTTTTTTAAAAAGGCATGTGGAATGATGCCTTCCTTATACGTTGCTCAGAGGTTTACTTCCTCCAAGGGCGCTACCGTGCTCCACGGAGCTGTTTCACTCAGGACACTGCTAATCCTTGAGTCCAGTCCAGTCCGACGTATGTTTCGCTGTTGCTGCTTCAGGGACTGTAACAAGCGTGAATTTTTCACTGAAAGATACTATTCATCATATCCACTCGCTTGACTGTTGGTTAATTTTCAAACCTTACCGCCGTCTCTTCTTGTCGATGCTGTCAAGAAGAAACGGCGGCAAGGTTTGAAAATTAATCAACATTGAAGGAAAAATTGGGATTTCATAACGTCTTAGAGTGAGGTAATTGAAGTCTCCCATTATTATCACACTACCAATTTGATTAGCTTCCCTAATTTCTCTTAGCATTTCACTGTCAGTCTCACCATCTTGACCAGGTGGACGGTATTATACTCCTATCACTATAGTCTTCCCCAACACACAAGGGATTTCTACCCATAAAGATTCAATTGTGCATTTAGTCTCATGCAGGATGTTTATCCTGTTGGACTCTATGCCATCCCGGACATAAAGGGCCACACTGCCTCCCGGGTGTTCCTCTCTATCATTGCGATATAATTTTTAGCCCAGTATAGCACAGTCCCATTGGTTGTCCTCCTTCCACCATGTCTGTGAGATGCCAATTAAGTCTATGTCATCATTCACTGCTATACATTTTAATTCTCCCATCTTACTTCTTAGACTCCTGGCATTAGCATACACACATTTCAAAGTTTGCTTTTTGTTTGTATTTTCATTCTGCTTTTTAATTGATAGGGATAAGTTAGAATTTTTTAGCTCAGGTGAGTTTTTAGTTACAGGCACTTGGACTACTTTTCTTATTATTGGAACCTCACTGTCGGGATGCCCTAATTCTAATGCATCATTAGTATCCTTTGAAGATACCTCTCTCCGAACCATGCACTGCTGAGTGACTGTCAGCTTTCCCCTTTGTTCTAGTTTAAAAGCTGCTCCTTTTTAAAGGTTAGCGCCAGCAGTCTGGTTCCACCCTGGTTAAGGTGGAGACCATCTCTTCGGAAGAGACTCCCCCTTCCCCAAAAGGTTCCCCAGTTCCTAACAAAACTGAATCCCTCTTCCTTGCACCATCATCTCATCCATGCATTGAGACTCTGGAGCTCTGCCTGCCTCTGGTGACCTGAACGTGGAACAGGGAGCATTTCAGAGAATGCTACCCTGAAGGTTCTGGATTTAAGCTTTCTACCTAAGAGCCTAAATTTGGCTTCCAGAACCTCCCTCCCACATTTTCCTATGTTGTTGGTGCCCACATGTACCACGACAGCCGGCTCCTCCCCAGCACTGTCTAAATTCCTGTCTAGGTGAGGCATGAGGTCTGCCACCTTTGCACCAGGTAGGCATGTTACCAGGCCATCCTCATGCCCATCAGCCACCCAGCTGTCTACATTCCTAATAATCGAATCACCAACTATGATGGCGGATCTAACCCTTCCCTCCTGGGCAGTAGGCCTTGGAGAGATATCCTCGGTGCAAAAGGGCAATGCATCACCTGGAGAGCAAGTCCTTACTAAAGGATCCTTTCCTGCTGCACCAGGTTGATGTTCTCCAATCATGAGACCTTCTTCCTCCAAGGCAGCACCAGGGCTGCCAGTCTGAAGTTGGGACTTGGCTACTATGTCCCTGAAGGTCTCATCTATATACCTCTCTGTCTGCCTCAGCTCCTGCAGGTCTACCACTCTTACCTCCAGAGATCGGACTCGTTCTCTGAGTGCCAGGAGCTCTTTGCATCGTATGGATATATACAATTTCTCACCGGCAGGTAAAAAATTATACATGTGACACTCTGTGCAAAAGACTGGGAAGCCCCCCTCTTGCTGCTGGACTGCTGCCTTCATCTCAAATTTGTTCAGTTCCTACTTAAGTTTTAGGTTGCTATGGAAGTAGGAATGTGTCTAATTAATGTCCTTTAAATGTATTAGTGAATTCAGTATATGTCTAGTAGTAGCCTACAGGGGAATGATCAAACTCTCAATAAGGTGTTTTTTGGGGGGGGTTTTGTAAGTGGCACCTGCCTATAAATTAAAGGATGAGCTAGGGGTGCATGGGCGAGGGGTGGGAGGGTTGGGAAATACAAACAGTCTAACTTCAGTTAGTCAGCCAGAGTGACTCACTGCTCTCTTGATTAACAAATGTTGGTCCCTAATCAAACCAAATCACACTACCTCAATACCTTTCCAAGGTGAGTAACTGAACTGAACTTTTCAACCTTTTTACTTAGGTATATACTGCTCCTAGCTTATTTCTAGCTTCTGGCTACTTTTTTTTTAATATACAAACACTCTAACTACTGCTTACTAGCTGCCTTACTGACTGACTATTTAAAAATACAAACAGTCTAACTTCTGTTTATTTGCTGTCTTACTGACTATTAAAAGCACAAACACACTAAATAATATTCCCAAATAGTTAACTTTGCCCCAATACTTTTAAAAAAGACAATGTCCCAAGCAAAAACGTACTGATTCCTTTCAGCCACCAGCAAGGTGATCCTCTCCTCTCAGAGCTCCCACTTTTTGCATTATGCCTGACTTGCTTTCTGTGTATGTAAAATAGGCATATGCACAAGAAATAGACTCAGTGCATAGTAAGTGAATTTCCAGAAGGACAGGAGTATGTGCATACTGTCACTGCTGTGTGGAAATTATGTGCATACAAAGAGGGAATTTTAAGAGCATTTTGGGTCAGGGTTTCAAAATACACACATTTGCATATTTTATAAACAGTGTTGTGTCTACTTCATCATACAGGCACAAGCTTTTAGACCTGCTAGATGGAAATTAAATCAGACTTCTATGTTGTCTGCTGTTTGTCTACAGCAAATGGTGCAGGGTTTTTTTGTGAACTGGTGCAGATTGTGAGTGACGTAAACAACTGGGTCAATTGTGTTCAGAAGTATGTTCACAAATATTTTTATAAGAGAGATATGCACATATATCAGCCAACTTTATAAAACACCTGCCTCTGTGTATAAACTAAGGATTATTACTCACACACGTTACAATTATTTAATATGTAAAATATATGTGTGTACTTCAATAAAATAGGTGCATACACTATGTGGATCCCTCCATTAGGAAAATGTGTGTACTGAAGCAAATGCACATACCTGCAGAGCGCTGATACATAGCATAATTTTAGATGCACCTACTTGTGTGTATATGTGCTGAGTGCTGCACACTCTTGAAAATTACCTTTATTATCTCTGGCAATTAGGTTGATAATATTTGGAAAAACGGTGAGGTTATTTCAGTGAATACTTGGTGGAATGTGATGTGTCTTATTCACAGGTATAATGCCACCATTGTAGGAAAGGGTAATAGACTGCTAGTACTGTTTGATTTGTAAACCTTTAGATATATTTATAACAGAGCAGATCTATAAGCAACCATTGTACCTGAAGACTGGAGGATAGCAAATGTAACCCCAATATTTAAAAAGGGCTCCAGGGGCGATCCGGGAAACTACAGACCGGTTAGCCTGACTTCAGTGCCAGGAAAAATAGTGGAAAGGGTTCTAAACATCAAAATCACAGAACATATAGAAAGACATGGTTTAATGGAACAAAGTCAGCATGGCTTTACCCAGGGCAAGTCTTGCCTCACAAATCTGCTTCACTTTTTTGAAGGAGTTAATAAACATGTGGATAAAGGTGAACCAGTAGATATAGTATACTTGGATTTTCAGAAGGCGTTTGACAAAGTTCCTCATGAGAGGCTTCTAGGAAAAGTAAAAAGTCATGGGATAGGTGGCGATGTCCTTTCGTGGATTGCAAACTGGCTAAAAGACAGGAAACAGAGAGTAGGATTAAATGGGCAATTTTCTCAGTGGAAGGGAGTGGACAGTGGAGTGCCTCAGGGATCTGTATTGGGACCCTTACTGTTCAATATATTTATAAATGATCTGGAAAGAAATACGACGAGTGAGATAATCAAATTTGCAGATGACACAAAATTGTGCAGAGTAGTTAAATCACAAGCAGATTGTGATAAATTGCAGGAAGACCTTGTGAGACTGGAAAATTGGGCATCCAAATGGCAGATGAAATTTAATGTGGATAAGTGCAAGGTGATGCATATAGGGAAAAATAACCCATGCTATAATTACACGATGTTGGGTTCCATATTAGGTGCTACAACCCAAGAAAGAGATCTAGGTGTCATAGTGGATAACACATTGAAATCGTCGGTTCAGTGTGCTGCGGCAGTCAAAAAAGCAAACAGAATGTTGGGAATTATTAGAAAAGGAATGATGAATAAAACGGAAAATGTCATAATGCCTCTGTATCGCTCCATGGTGAGACCGCACCTTGAATACTGTGTACAATTCTGGTCGTCGCATCTCAAAAAAGATATAATTGCGATGGAGAAGGTACAGAGAAGGGCTACCAAAATGATAAGGGGAATGGAACAACTCCCCTATGAGGAAAGACTAAAGAGGTTAGGACTTTTCAGCTTGGAGAAGAGACGACTGAGGGGGGATATGATAGAGGTGTTTAAAATCATGAGAGGTCTAGAACGGGTAGATGTGAATCGGTTATTTACTCTTTCGGATAGTAGAAGGACTAGGGGACACTCCATGAAGTTAGCATGGGGCACATTTAAAACTAATCGGAGAAAGTTCTTTTTTACTCAACGCACAATTAAACTCTGGAATTTGTTGCCAGAGAATGTGGTTCGTGCAGTTAGTATAGCTGTGTTTAAAAAAGGATTGGATAAGTTCTTGGAGGAGAAGTCCATTACCTGCTATTAAGTTCACTTAGAGAATAGCCACTGCCATTAGCAATGGTTACATGGAATAGACTTAGTTTTTGGGTACTTGCCAGGTTCTTATGGCCTGGATTGGCCACTGTTGGAAACAGGATGCTGGGCTTGATGGACCCTTGGTCTGACCCAGTATGGCATTTTCTTATGTTCTTATGTTCTTATGTTCTTAATTGCAAAGGTAAATTTGTAAGATGACTCGTACTTTCAAAGTACGTTATTGTGTTTCATTGTATTAATGTTTTATATCTTATTCTTTAACAATAAAAAAGAATAAAAATAAAGAGCACTGATTTACAATTTCACATGGTCAAAGTTGATTTTAAAGAGACAAAACCACTTTCTCTGCAGAGAAAGGCAGTTGTCGTTTTTTTAAACTGCTGGGTCCTGACCTTAACACCCACAATACCTTTCAAAGTAAGCACATCATCATTTCTCGTTTTTTTTAATTCCTTACAGAAAAAAATAGGATAGACATATCTACCATCCATGGAAATCAAACATGCATATAAACTTTAACAGAAAGTGCAAATACTACGATCCTCCAGCCAGTACTTTCCAGATGTTCCATCACCACAACGAGCACCACTTTCCACAACCTGCAAGAAAGCATTCTCCACAGCCGGCCCTGTCCTTGGGAACTCCCTCCCCCAACAACTCCGCAGCCTATAAGATTCTCATGAATGTAAAAAGGCCCTAAAAATTCATCTATTCATTGCAGCCTTCCCACCCCCAAGCAATTACTAGCCCTTAGTGCCTAACAAGGTCTTGCTATTGAAGCAGCGAATACCAGCAAGCATAGCTGTTAGTCTATTGTATGTGTCAATGTATTTTTATTTTTATGTATGTACTTTACTTGTTTTTATGTGTGTATATTATGTACCCCGCCCG
The DNA here is from genome assembly GCF_901001135.1 of Rhinatrema bivittatum. Taxonomy (NCBI): domain Eukaryota; kingdom Metazoa; phylum Chordata; class Amphibia; order Gymnophiona; family Rhinatrematidae; genus Rhinatrema; species Rhinatrema bivittatum. The sequence goes on along the minus strand of NC_042616.1, from coordinate 532,075,075 downwards.
AACCTCGGAGGGCGTGGGAAATAAGTAATTTTAAATAAATAAATAAAATTAACAAATAATCTAAAGTCCCCTACTCAGAAAGCGAGTCAGGCATAATGCAAAAAGAATGAGAGGAATACTTTGACATGCATCATTTCTATTATTCTTACCTAAACCATCATACTTTCACTTCCCTTTACTCTTCATCTCTCTCTCTCTCTCTCTCTCTCTCACATTAACTCACTCACACACATCACGCCTATCTCATCTATCATGAATAGCAAAAAACTACATATTTCATACAGGAAATAATACCATATGTACCCGAAGTCAACTAAGTGGAATCTGGTAAATATGTACAAACAAAGCACAAGACTGAACATTTCAACACAGTTACTTTGCTGCTGGCTCCATCAAAGGGGTGTTTGGGAGGCTGAGGATGGTCCCCTTCTTTTGGCCTCCTGCTGGACTGCTGTTTTGGGGACTGGGGCAGTGGACCCTCTCTCTCTCTCCCATTCTCCTCCTCCTCCTCTTCCAGCAGCCACAGCAAGAGCATGTTACCGTGTGAGTAAAAAAGAAGTCACATCATCAGCCACTACCTACTAAACCACATCCTTAAACCACAACAGACGTTACAATAAACTCTTTATCATCACAGGAAGAGAAAGCTAACATAGTTGGAATGGTAGAAGCTGGAAATAGTTATCAAGAAAGGAAGAAGGGTAGAATTAATAACTACAGTCAGTGTGTAAACAGTGTAACTCAAAATCCTGCTCTGTTAGGGGGAAAAAAATCATACATTGTAACACATTGACTTCTGCCTTTAGATGCACAATAATGACTAATAGAATAAAACCTCTGCTCTCCACAATAGAAATGCACAGAAACCATCATGATAGCACCCCAGACTGCCAATGGAATACATTATATGATAAGCTTCACTGCTAACAACCATGAAAGTGGCTGATCTGACACTCAGCTAGTGCTCATAAGTTCCATGCTGCTACAGTGCCTTTACATACAGGCAGGAGATGATGTGACACTTGCAGGCACACACTCTGACACTTGCAGTCATGCAAGCAATGGCTGAAAATGAAAATAGATAGATAGATAGATAGATAGATAGATAGATAAGAAAATAATATTTGCCTTACTAGACCAGACCAAAGTTCCATCAAGCCCAGTATCCTGTTTCCAAAAGTGGACAATCCAGGTCACAAGAACCTGGCAGGATCCCAAAAGGTTAATAGATTACATGCAACTCCACCTTAATAATGGTTTATAGACTTTCCCTCCACGAACTTGTCCAAACCTTTTTTAAACACAGCTACACTAACAGCTTTCACCATATCCCATGGCAATGAATTCCAGAGCTTAATTATGCGTTGAGTAGATTAATATTTTCTCTTATTTGTTTTAAATATACTGCTTAGTAACTTCATTGCATGTCTCCTAATGTTTGTACTCTTTGAAAGAATAAACAACTGATTAACGTTTACTCATTATTTTATAGATCTCTATCATAACTCTCCTCAGCCATCTCTCCTCCAAGCTGAAGAGCCCTAATCTCTTTAGCCTTTCCTCATAGGAGAATAGTTCCATCCCTTTTATAATTTTGGTCACCCTTTTCTATACTTTTTCTAATTCTACTATATCTTTCTTGAGATGCAGTGACCCAAAACTGTACACAATACTCAAGATGAGATCGCACCATGGAGCAATACAGACTGAGGCATTATGATATTTTCTGTTTTATTCTCCATTCCTTTCCTAATACTTCCTAGCATTCAATATGCTTTCTTGGCTGCCACCACACACTGGGCAGAGGATTTCAACATATTATTCACGATGATGCCTAGATCCTTTTTCCTGGATGGTGACTCCTAATGTGGAACCTTGTGTAGCTATAATTTAGGTTTCTCTTCCCTAAGGGGCGGATTTTTAATGCCCTGTGCGCGTAAATCTGGGCGGATTTACGTGCGCAGGGTCCTCGTACACCGGCACGCCTATTTTGCATAGGCTGCCAGCGTGCGCAGAGCCCCGGGACGCGCGTAAGTCCCAGGGTTTTTTAAAAGGGGCAGGAGGGGGCGTGTCGGGGGCGTGGCCAAACGACACAGCGTTTCGGGGGCGTAACGCGGCGTTTTGGGGCGGCGACGTGGGCGTGGTTTTGGCCCGGGGCATTCCGGGGGCGTGGCCGCGGACTCCAGACCAGCCCCCGGGACCGGAACATGGACGGGGCAGCCGGCCGATGCACGCAGATTTACGTCTGCTTTTCGCAGGCGTAAATCGTGCGATAAAGGTAACGGGGGGTTTAGTTAGGGCCGGGGGGGTGGGTTAGTTAGGGGAAGGGAGGGCGAAGGAAAGTTCCCTCCGAGGCCGCTCCGAAATCGGAGCGGCCTCGGAGGGAACAGGCAGCGCGCGCTGGGCTCGGCGCGCGCAGGTTGCACAAATGTGCACCCCCTTGCGTGCGCCGACCCTGGATTTTATAAGATACGCGTGGCTACGCGTGTATTTTATAAAATCCAGCATACTTTTGTTTGCGCCTGGTGTGCAAACAAAAGTACGCGATCGAGCAATTTTTTTAAATCTACCCGTAAGTGCATTATTCTGCACTTGTCTACATTAAATGTTATCTGCCATTTGCATGTCCAGTCTCCCAAGGTTCTCTTACAATTTTTCACAATCCTCTTGTGATTTAACAACTTTGAATAATTTTGTGTCATCTGCAAATTTGATCACCTCTCTCATTGTTTCCATCCCCATATCATTTATAAATATTTTAAAATGCAGAACACATCCTTTGGGTGCTCCACTATTCACCTTTTTCCATTGAGAAAATTGACTATTTAGCCCTAATCTCTGTTTTCTATTTTTTAACCAGTTCCCAATTCACAATGGACATTACCTTCTATCCATGACTTTTTAATTTTCTTAGAAGTCTCTCACGAAGAACTTTGTAAAATGCTTTCTGAAACCCAGATACACTATGGAGTAGATTTTAAAAACATATGCACATGCATCCATGTGCATGCACTACCCGGCGTGCGCAAGGGGGGGGTTGAAAAATGTAATTCATGAATGGTGACAATATTGGCCCTCCCCAGTTCCCTCTCAGTCTGCTCCAATTAAGGGTCAATTGGTGTTTCCTATCCCCCTACCTACCCTCCCTCCCTCTTCCCCTCTCCTCCCTGCCACCTTAAAATGCCCTACCTTTTATTTTTCTTTGTTTTATAACTCCTGTCAGCGCACGATCCTCCAGCAAGCACAGCGGCAAATGGCCACTGTACCAGCCATCTCCAGCTCCGCCCCGCCCCACCCCCTGGACCGCCCATCCCCACTCCCCAGACTGCCCCTTTTCTATGGCCTGGCTCTTGTGTATGAAACAAGGTTTATGCTTGCATCCGGGCATCTTTTAAAATGTGCGTGGTGCACGTAAGGCTTGGCTGCATGTGTAACCCCCGTTTTTTATTCATGCTAGCCATTTAAAATCAGACCGTATATCAACTGGCTCATCTTTATCCACATGTTTAATTACACCTTCAAAAAAATGTAGCAGATTGGTAAGCAAGACTTCCCTTGGCAAAATCCATGTTATCTTTGTCCCATTAAATTATTACTATCTATATGTCAGTAATTTTGTTCTTTATGATAGTTTCTACTATTTTTCCTGGCCCTGACATCAGGCTCACTGGTCTGTAGTTTCCTGGATCACCCTTGAAACCCTTTATAAAAATTGGCAATATGTGGCAGTCCTCCAATTTTCAGGTACTGTAGATGATTCTAAAGATAGTTTGCAAATTACTAATAGTATGTCTTTAATATCATTTTTCAGTTCTTTTAACATTCTGGAATGTATATCATCTGGTCCAGATGATTTACTACTCTTTAATTTGTCAATTTACCTTATTACATCTTACAGGTTCACTGAAATTTGTTTCAGTTCCTCTGAATCATCACCTTTAAATACCATTTCTGGCATGGGTATCTTCCTTACATCTTCCTCAATTAAGACTGAAGTAAAGAATTAATTTAGTCTCTCTGCTATGGCCTTGTCTTCTCTAAGTGCCCCTTTTATCCCTTGATCATCTAATAGCCCAACTGACTCTCTTGCAGGCTGTAGATGACTCTCTACTGACATCTCCTGGAGCTAGAGATCTCTGGCAATGATTGAGACATCTTATTCCTTGTGGAATAGGATGTCTTAGTCAAATTTTCCTTGGCAATTAACCAAAGATACGGTTGCTTATAGATCTACTCCAATATAAATATATCTAAAGGTTTAAAAATAAACAGTACTAGCAGTCTGTTACCCTTTTCTACAACAATGGCCTTATACTTGTGAGTAAGACACATCACATTCCACCAGGTATTCACTGCAATAACTTCACCAAGTTTCCATACCAGACTCAGTGTTGACTTCGTAACTTGGGTCTGCAAAATATAAATAAAAGAGAAAACACATTCATCATTTTATACAAACATATATAACTTACAGACTTTTAGTAAACTTTATTCTACTATGACTTACTATTTATTACTACTACTTAACACTTTCATAGCACTACTTGATATGTGCAGCACTCTACAAAAATCATATAAGAGTCAGTCCATGGGCAGTACAGTTTATAAGCTAATCAAGACAAACATACTGTTAGAGACCAGCTCCCCAGAGGGGAGGAGTTAGCAATCTGTTAGAGACCAGCTCCCCAGAGGGAAGGAGTTAGCAATCTGTTATAAATCTGCTCCCCCAGAGGGGAAGAGTTAGTAATCTGTTATGAATCTGGATGCTGGATATTCCCGTTGAAGGAGGAGTTAACAATTTATAAGCGATCACCCCACCAGGGGGCAAAGTAGCACTCTATTACAGATCTTGCTAAGGAGTAGCAATCTGTTAGTGCTCTGCTCTTTCAGCGGGAAGGAGTAGCAACTGTTATGCTTTGTTCCTGTAGAAAGATGAACCAGCAACCTGTATGATTCCCACGGGGAGATAGCTATCTGATATGGATCAGTTTCCACAGAGAGAGGAGTGAAGGTCTGATGTGGGTTGGTTCCCACAGAGTGGTAGATGATAATACCGCTCTTATTAGTGTAGGAATAACACTTAGTAGAAATAGTGAATCCCTGGGCTGATGGCAGTTGACAGCGCTCTCAAATGGAGATCCTGAGAGGGACCACCGGCTAGGCTGGAGTATTGAGACAAACACAGATAGTTCTTTATTAGACTGGAAGTAGAACCACCAGAGGTGGCAGTAGTGAGTTGATATGCCCGGCAGGGCTGAAGTTCCTCTGATACTGGAACAACGATCTCTGAGTTGCTGAGCTGTAAGGAGAGACTATAGGTAGTTAGTAGACAGGGTATGCTGGACATAACCAGTAGTAGAAGATACACTCACAATTGTAAAGCTCTATAGTGTCTTCTATATGCAACAGAGAGTCTTCAGTATTCAGGAACAGGAGCATCAGGTAAGTACTGGTTCTTGTAAGCAGTCTGAAGTAGAACTCACAATAACTGTGTATGGGATGGCTTCTGGAATAGAAGAGAAGCTAGGAGAGATTTAAGAACATAGGCTCTCATGGAGCGATTACCAATTCCTATCAGCAATCTGCAATGGTAACTCACGATCTCCATACCTGCGATAACGTCTTAGACTGAAGGGAGCCTTAGTGATTAGGAACAGTGGCCCTCATGGAGAGAATACCGGTTCCTGTCTGTAATAGGACTCACTGTGTTCACGTCTGCAATTGCCTCCAGGCAATAGGAGTCTTCTGAGTCTTCGGGAACGTAGGCCCTCGAGGAGCGAGTACCGGATCCCGTCCAACAATCTGAAATCAAGAATAGAGAGAGCGGAGCCCCCGAGGAGCGGGTACTCCTGGTAAGTTTGAAAAGGCCGAGCAGTGGAGAAGAATTCCCTTGCTGACTCAGAACGTAGTTGCAAGTAGTGTGGACTGCTGAAGCAAGTCCCGTTGGAGTTCCTTGCTAACTCCTAGTAGTTAGCAAATAAAGACCTTTTAAATTGAAAACGGATGACGTCACTACAGGGGGACGCCCCCCAGGTTCGTGCTCTTGCTGGTACAAAATCTGAAGCACGCGCGCACGCCCTTACATCATCAGGAACATGGCGGATCCGTAGCGTCAACCCAGCCCGGGGATACTGGAACTAAGAGGCGGGGAGAAGCCGTGGCTACATCTGTCCATCTGAGCCGAAGGGAGTCGCCACAAAGGTAGAGAGGGTGGAGCGAGGGCAAGAATGCAACACATACTAAGCAAAAGAGATTTGAGGAATTTCATTTATTAAAACAATGGTTAAAAATTAATGAGGCTCCAAACAGGACAAATATATGTTTTAAAAGCAGCTTCAAAAAGGTGGGTATTTAGACGGGATTTAAATAAGGAAAGATAAGGAACATGATGCACAACCTTAGGAAGTCTATTCCAACCTTATAGTGCAGCCAGGTAGAAAGCACAGAGTTGGGACTTCGTAGTAGAGGAGATGCACATAGACAGGAGTGAATTGCCTGATCAGTGGAGTACACGAGTAGAGAGAGATAAGAAAGAAGTAGTGAAGAGCTGCAGAGTGAAGGCTCTTGTGGATGAGTAAGAGGAACTTGAACTGTATGTGGGAATGGATAGGGAGCCATTGGTCATTGTAGTGACTCGAGAAAGGAGGTTTTATGGGTGTAGTAATTTTGGCAAAAGATAAGTCCCGCAACTGAATTTAGGATAGATTGCAGTGGAGAAAGATGGCTCACTGGGAGACTTGTGAGGAGCAGGTTGCAATAGTCTAAGCAAGAGGTGATGAGAAAGTGGATAAGGGTTCTGGTAGTGCGTTTAGAAAGGAAGGTGTGGATTTTTATGAAGTTATAGAGGAAGAAATGGCACATTTTAGCAGTATTTTGTTTATGTGTAGAGAAAGAGAGAGATAAGTTGAAGATGATTCCAAGATTATGGGCTGAGGGACTGGAAGAATTATAGTGTTATCCACAGAAATAGAGGAAGGAAGAACAGAGGAAGAGGATTTGAGGGAAAGATAAGGAGCTCTGTCTTGGCCATTTTGAGTTTAAGGTGGCAGTGGGACATCCAGGCAGCATGTCAGAAAAGCAGATTGAGATCTGGGACCGGATTCCTTATGAAATTTCTGGTATATAAGTGTAAATCTGAGAATCAGCATAAAGATGGTATTGAAAGCCCTGAGAGGAAATCAGAGCACCAAGTGAATTAGTGTGAAGATCCTTTGGGATCATCATTATATGGCTCTAGTCTTGAACCCTCTGAGCTAGGACAGGAAAGATAGTGGAGGGAGGGGTAGACTATTCAGAAAAGCTCCTCCACTGAGGCTGCTGGAATGGCCAGCCCAGTGCTGTTTATAAAAGCAGCTTGCAGCATTTCACAGTGTGGCACTTTGAGCAGGAGTTAAGAGAGTAGGAGTGTTTTTCCTGAGGTACTGGGTTTCACAGCTCAGACCAATACCCTAGTAGGGAGAGTATGGGTACCATTTGGTGCTGGTTCCAGGAGTTTTAGTTGAGGATATTCAGACATATTTTTTAGGATCTTTCCTGTGAGAGCCCTGAGACCCCTGCCTGGAGGATTTCAGGGTGTCCATACTCCCATACTGTTATATTTACACCACTGATGACAACATTGTTAGGCTGTTGCCACCTTCTATGTGCCTCCTTGACAAGGCTGTGATTGCCGCCATTTGTTTGAAAGTATACAGTTTGAAAAGTGCTCCTTAAAGAGCTAATTTTCAAAAGGATTTACATGCATAAAACTGAGTTTTATATGCATAAATGGACTTTATGCAAGTAAATAGGTTTGTGAAAATGGCTACTTTTACATGAGTACATTTTTTTGAAATTTCACTGAATTTTCAAAAAGTGTTGCACACACATATATGGACTTTTGAAAATTACTACAATATATACTACTTTTACATATGGAACTCCCTTGAAATTTCATGCCTATATGACATATGTGGCATATGTGGCATGTGACTTCTTGTAAGATATGCATGTATTTAAAAAATTAGGAAAGTTTATTATAACTATTAGAGTTGATGTCCCAGCTAACAAGTTCCTTTTGGCTTATCCCTATTTACATCTCTTGCTTCCTCGTGGTTTCTTATGAAGTTGGGACATGTTTCCAAGTGTGTAAATGAGGCAGAAAGATTACTGAAATGTGGGCAAGCATTTTTAGTTTCTTGGCCTTACCTCTCAGCTGACATCATACTGCAAGCCTGCTCTGTGTGTTTCCCCCATGCTAGTACAAAAGTTGCTGACTTCCTTAGAGCAACTTTGAATGTCAGAAATGGATAATAAGGTCCATGCATATTGTTATGAGTCTGATAATGTATTGAGATTAATTTTTAAGGCAATTTACATGCATTAAACTAGGTTTTATAAGCTGAAATAAGGTGATACTAAAAAAATCCCAGTGCTCGGTGCATTTAAAAGTATACCCGTAAAATGATTTTGGATGTACTTTTATGCAAACTGCAGAGAGGCATTTCAGGGAGCTGGGGGGCAGAGAAAGTGTACAAGCAGAGTTGTAAATTAAACACATTCTTTATTTTAAAAAGTACATGCATAAATTGCATCATAAGAACATAAGAAATTGCCATTCTCTGTCAGACCAAGGGTCCATCAAGCCCAGCATCCTGTTTCCAACTGTGGCCAATCCAGGCCACAAGAACCTGGCAAGTCCCCAAACACTAAATAGATCCCATGCTACTAATGTCAGTAATAACAGTGGTTATTCTCTAAGTCAACTTGATTGATAGCAGTTAAAGGACTTCTCCAATAACTTATCCAAAACTTTTTTAAACCCAACTACACTAACTGCACTAACCACATCCTCTGGCAACAAATTCCAGAGTTTAATTGTACATTGAGTGAAAAATAATTTTCTCCGATTAGTTTTAAATGTGCTACATGCTAACTTCATGGAGTGCCCCCTAGTCCTTCTATTATCCAAAAGAGTAAGTAACTGATTCACATTTACCCGTGCTAGACCTCTCATGATTTTAAAGACCTCTATCATATCCCCCATCAGCCATTACAAGTAGCACCTTCTGAAGAGTTAGTGTAACTTTATGCACCATAATGTGTAGACATACTCAGCCAATTATCCAAGTATTTTCAAAGCAAATTTACAGGCATTATCCCATCTGTGGGTTTATGACTGATCACCTCTACATCAAAACTACCCCCCCCCCCCCCCCCCCCCCCCGCAATGGAACAATACAGCAGCGCCGCAGAACCTCAGTTGGCCTGGGTTAGCCAACCAGCCAGTGAGTACCTCTGCTTGCCTTGGTAACAGAGCAAAGACAGAAGGGAGTGCCTCTCTCCTGTAGCGCACTGCAGGTTCATGGAGAAGCTGGTGCTAACTCATTTGTAGATGACTATCCCTCCAATGGCTGGACTAAAGTCCACTTTCCAAGATGTTTGAAAATTACCCTCATTACACACTGGAGAATGGGGACTGAAATAAAAACTGAAGTAAAGGTGTTTTATTTGGCTTCTCCAAGGAGCGCAAGGACCTCTCAGCCTCTCCGACCTTCTCCAAACACTGGATACAAAGACTTTTACATACCTGGTGCAGTGAGCATCTTTCCACCAGAAAACGTTTCTAAGTCCTGTGCCAAGGATGAATGAAACCTTTTCTCCTTAAAATTCCACTTTCGTCGGGGCAAATTCTCAGCTTAGGAAAATTATTTTCCATTCGGTGGAGCATAATTTCAATAAAAATATTTGTGATTCAAAAACGTGCAATGTATGACCCCCCCAGCCCAATCTGTACAGTGCCCTCTCTATTAGCTTTCACTGTATAAGAAATATTCTGAGCTTTATGACTGTGTGAATTGACTCTGCAGAGAAAACAGATGGATGACAGGGAGGAAATGTGGATTCCACCAATGCTTTGCTGCCTTCAATTTTCCCTGCAGTCTGTTCCTAGCGGCTTTGCAGACAGAGTTGCCTATGACACACTCTGGCTCAGTCTGTTTATACACTCCGCTCTGATATTTTCAAGGGTTTTTAATCACAATTTCAGCCGATTGATCAATGACAGATATGAGCAACAACTTTTGCATGCTAACCGTGCAGGATTTTTTATCTGAGATAATATTTCTCTCTTAAAAGGCTTCTGCTCTGCTATGTATTAATTAAAATCTAAATACTAAATATTGATTGATGCGTTATCAGGCTATAGCAGTTGGACCCTGCCACATTGATTTTTTGCTGTGATTTATTATCATATTTAAGAAAAATCATTTTGTGTGATTATACGAGGAAATAGACCTTAGTGAGGGTGTAATTCTTTTGTATCACTTTTGTTGTGTGGAGGACGGGCCAATTCTTCAATTGTTGGCTAAGATTGCTGATATCCTTCAATGCTTCTTCTCTCTGGCCTCTGACGGTTAATGCTTTAAGCTTGCTCGGTCTTGTCATTAGGAATAATGGGCATTAGGATTACCTCTTTAATCACAACAAAGATTAACAGATGGCATGAACCTAACATCTTAAAATTATCTAGTTATTAACAAGCACTTCTGTTTAACACATTAATAACAGGTTTCAGTTTACTGAAATAGAAGAACCAAAGCTCTGCCTGTATAACATGGTGGCCAGCATAAATACAGAGGTGTGGTTTGCTATTCGTTTAAATGCACAAGAAATATATTCAGGATTCTCACTTACTATAAAGCCTCCTGTCTGTTTTTTGTCTGTCTGTCCATCTTTACTAGATTGTAAACTCCAAGGAGCAGAGACTGTCTCTTATGTGTCTCTGCACCTAGCTGTGTACAACTGGTATACATTATACAAATCATGATAATAAAATATTGTATTGTATCTTTGTCTGCATGGTATGCATATATATTATATATATGGACACTTCAATGTGAACAGGCACAAGGTGAAGCTAAATACACTTAAAATACCCTTTCTGCTGTTATAAAACAAATACATGGCTGGAAATTTGATTTAATGAGAGACTTTATAAAGAGATAAAAAGAATTTTATAAAATATCCTTATGATTAGATATAAAATTAGTACTTTTTATATAGTCTATAGAGACAGTTAAAATTATTTTAATGAAACATAAACCAAGAACAAGAAAGGCCTTTTGTAATTATGTTATGCTCTATTACATAATGTGTGTGAAATACTGTATATTGTAGGTATCTATGGTTATATTCCTAACAGCAAGAAGCACAGAGTATAGCCAGATGTTTCAGGCAGCAGCATCACTTTGATGGCTCCTTGGATTATTGCATATCTTTATGGTTAAGGCAAGATGTGCAGCCTCAGTGTTAGATTAAGTATGGGACTTGTCAGAACTCAAAAGGAAGATGACATGGCCTGAGAATTTATAGATGACTGGGGCAGATGTAGAGAACAGGACTGAGAGGTCAGGTGAATGACATGAGAAGAGCTGATGCTAGTGTAAGTATGGGAAATGGCTACAGAGAGGAAGTATGGGAAATGGCTACAGAGAGGAAGACAACGGGGAAGACCGGATGGGCCAGTTCATCCTCATCTGCCAGCATCCACTGGGTTTCAGTGTCTGTACATCATCTCTGCCTCCTTTCTTCAGAAAAAGTCAATATGTTGTAAATGGCTTCTTTTGATTGCAGAAGGTCCACATCAGCATTTTATACCACAGAGGTGCATATTCATAACTTGTAGCTCCACCACTCAATAAAATGTCATAATTTTGAAATGTTTATTTAAAATGTAAAGGTCCTATGTAAGGGATACTTAGATAAGTATAATTAATCATCATAAGATAGAATTAATATAATAATATTTATATCTATATAAACAATAAATTGTTTATAAATATATAGATATGTTGATATAGATTATATGTTAAAGAAAAGAGAGAATGGCACAGAATGAAATGTGCAGTCATACACATAAACCTGGCTGTACTGGGAATACAGATGTGCAAAACAGCCAGACTCAAGCTAGGTAGATTTCATCCTGATTAAAGTTCAAAAAGATCAGCCGAATATTTTGTCTTATTTATTTATTTAGAAAGCTTTTGGTCCGCACCTTCCAACAAAAGAGAGGTCTCATTGCGGAGTTCAAGTTCAAAAACATCAACTGAATATATTTTTTTTTTCAAAATTGCAGCAGCATGCCATTCAATCTTCTGTCATAAACCTTAGCTATTTCCATAGAAATCTGCAGCAGATCTACAGAAATCCACTAGGCCACCCAAATCCTCGGTGAGGGCAAGTGTATTCACTGTAGATTTTTGCATCTGCCCACCCCCCCCCACACACACACACACATTTGTTAACAACAGACTTGTGACCCATTCCTACAGATGTTCCACTTTTAGCGAAGTTCTCACATACCTGGCTGGGAGTCAGAGCCCCTTCTGCTTTGGAAAACACATTTGCTGGCCAGGTGACAGAGTGGCAGTGCTGAGGCACCTGGGTTCAGACTCATAGCTCAGGTCTTCAGCTCCCTGGGGGTGGCCAGGGCTGGGGATCCTGTGGAAGCAGCACTCACTGAACCCCTTGGGGAAAGGGAGTCCCAGTCACCATTCGGAATTTAGTGGCTATGAATGCAGGGTTCCGGAAGGAGTCCATACTCCCCCCCCCCCCCCCCCCCCCCCGGTGCATGGCCCTTGCTTAAGGCCTGTCACTGCAATGACTGGGAGCGGGGGTTATCAAAATTCACAGGCACTTGAGCATGAAGGCTCATGTCACCAGATCCCAGTCCTAGCTTCAGTTGAGCTGGAACTCTAAGGAGTAGGAGAAATTTGCCAGGTCACAAAGAAAAAAAAAATGTACTTAACATTCTAAGCATACCAGCTGTATTATTAAAATTTACTTTAGAAAATAGCTTGCACACAAACCGTGATGTTTCGCATTACTTAGGACATGCATTAAAAATAAATGAAAAATTAGCTCCAAGAATATTACTTTCCACCAATGAACTGAAATAAAACTAAATTGCTCAGGCTCTGATGTCAACACAGTCTAAGAGCAAGAAGCTAAAACCCTTGCCCATACATCTGTCGTCCCCCCCACTGCACAATGTTTGCATACTCCCTGAAACACTGATTTTCCCTGGCTTCATAGGAATCGATGGAGGAAAACACCAACTCTTATACACATGCCAAAAACCACTTATTATGGTCCGATAATGAACTGCCAATCTCGTAGCAAAGGGCAGAGCAGGAGGAATTGCTGACAGACAAGGCCAGCATGTGTCCTAATGCAAATAAAACCTCCATTTCATCTATCCATTCTTGATTCTGCATCTTTCCCTTACAGCTCCATGAAGAGACAGTAAACACAGGAAAATAACCTCACACATTTCCCTTATACCTCACCATGCATATGAACATAAGAAAATGCCATACTGGGTCAGACCAAGGGTCCATCAAGCCCAGCATCCTGTTTCCATCAGTGGCCAATCCAGGCCATAAGAACCTGGCAACTTGTACCTAAAAACGAAGTCTATTCCATGTTACCATTGCTAATGGCAGTGGCTATTCTCTAAGGGGCGGATTTTAAGAGCCCTGCTCGCCTAAATCCGCCAAATCCGGGCGGATTTAGGCGAGCAGGGCCCTGCGCGCCGGTAGGCCTATGTTCAATAGGCCTACCAGCGCGCGCAGACCCCGGGACTCGCGTAAGTCCGAGGGTTTGGCGAGGGGGGCATGTCGGGGGCGTGTCGGGGGGCGGGCCCGAGCCGCGCGGCATTTAGGGGGCGTGTCGAGAGCGTTCCGGGGGCGGACCCAGGGGCGCGCCCTCCCGACCTGCCCCCAGGTCGCGTCCCGGCGCGCTAGCAGCCCACTGGCACGCGGGGATTTACGTCTCCCTCCGGGAGGCGTAAATCCCCCGACAAAGGTAAGGGGGGGGTTTAGACAGGGCCGGGCGGGTGGGTTAGGTAGGGGAAGGGAGGGGAAGGTGAGGGGAGGGCAAAAGGAAGTTCCCTCCGAGGCCGCTCCGATTTCGGAGCGGCCTCGGAGGGAACGGGGGTAGGCTGCGCGGCTCGGCGCACGCCGGCTATACGTAATTGATAGCCTTGCGCGCGCCGATCCAGGATTTTAGCAGATATGCGCGGCTCCGCGCGTATCTACTAAAATCCGGCGTACTTTTGTTGGCGCCTGGAGCGCCAACAAAAGTACGCCAACGCGCCTTGTTTGAAAATCTACCCCTAAGTGAACTTAATAGCAGGTAATGGACTTCTCCTCCAAGAACTTATCCAATCCTTTTTTAAACACCGCTATACTAACTGCACTAACCACATCTTCTGGCAACAAATTCCAGAGTTTAATTGTGCGTTGAGTAAAAAAGAACTTTCTCCAATTAGTTTTAAATGTGCCCCATGCTAACTTCATGGAGTGCCCCCTAGTCTTTCTACTATCCGAAAGAGTAAATAACCGATTCACATCTACCCGTTCTAGACCTCTCATAATTTTAAACACCTCTATCATATCCCCCCTCAGCCATCTCTTCTCCAGGCTGAAAAGTCCTAACCTCTTTAGTATTTCCTCATAGGGGAGCTGTTCCATTCCCCTTATCATTTTGGTCGCCCTTCTCTGTACCTTCTCCATCGCAATTATATCTTTTTTGAGATGCGGCGACCAGAATTGTACACAGTATTCAAGATGCAGTCTCACCATGGAGCGATACAGAGGCATTATGACATTTTCCGTTTTATTCACAATTCCCTTTCTAATAATTCCCAACATTCTGTTCGCTTTTTTGAATGCCGCAGCACACTGAACCGACGATTTCAATGTGTTATCCACTATAACTCCTAGATTTCTTTCTTGGGTGGTAGCACCTAATATGGAACCTAACATTGTGTAATTATAGCATGGGTTATTTTTCCCTATATGCATCACCTTGCACTTATCCACATTAAATTTCATCTGCCATTTGGATGCCCAATTTTCCAGTCTCACAAGGTCTTCCTGCAATTTATCACAATCTGCTTGTGATTTAACTACTCTGAACAAGTTTGTGTCATCTGCAAATTTGATTATCTCACTCATCATATTTCTTTCCAGATCATTTATAAATATATTGAAAAGTAAGGGTCCGAGTACAGATCCCTGAGGCACTCCACTGCCCACTCCCTTCCACTGAGAAAATTGTCCATTTAATCCTACTCTCTGTTTCCTGTCTTTTAGCCAGTTTGCAATCCACGAAAGGACATCGCCACCTATCCCATGACTTTTTACTTTTCCTAGAAGCCTCTCATGAGGAACTTTGTCAAACGCCTTCTGAAAATCCAAGTACACTACATCTATCGGTTCACCTTTATCCACATGTTTATTAACTCCTTCAAAAAAGTGAAGCAGATTTGTGAGGCAAGACTTGCCCTGGGTAAAGCCATGCAATCCTCTCACCCTGCATTGCTACCATCGTCTCACTATTTTGCAGTCCCTTCCCATGCGGGACAGCAAAGCTAGGGTGCCACAGAGCCACATCTGTACACACAAGGCCTCCATCACTGCATCACCTACCTTCAGTGCTCACAACAGAATAGAAGGGGTACTGCCTTTATCCATTCTACATCTGCAAGCCTCTTGCCGCTTTCTTCCACCCAGCCATTATATGTATCAGAGGACCAGATGCTCTGTATGCCTCCTGCTCAAATCACTCTGAACAGGAGTGCATATTAATATGCATGCCATGCATCCTCCAATGGACACAAGTGAAAGCCGAACTGTTGCTGCTGCCACTCTCTTTTCTTGCTTTTTTTCTTGAAAGCCTGCTGTTTAGAATGAGCAAAGGATGCCTATCACCTGTGCCTAGCCAGCAAAAACAGACCTGATCCCTTTAAAGGTTGGTAAGGATTCTCTCTAGGGTGGCACTAGTCACAGTATAAGAAAAGTAGGCATTACATGCTCATACTCATTGCCTAGCTGAGAGCCTGCACTGATAACCAGAGGGAGTACTTCAATCACATCCACACACTGTCCGTTGGCTTTCATTACAGCTGATCCACCAGGACCAGAATTGGGCCAAGGAGGACTATGCCTGGTGGGTCCTTCTGCCAACTCCAGTAAATCTGCAACATGTGGTCTCTTGTCTTTTAGTGTGAGAAGAGTAGGATCTGGACCCAATGTATGCTATTGTAATGTGAGTCTTCACTCTAAACTAATACTTTGCTTTCCACTTGTTGGACACAGTCTGCTCATGACTACCTTCTTGTTTTGCTGCCCTGAGGCTAGCAGCATTACTAACTCATGCTTCCTTTATCCACATCTTGTTTTCTCATTATCACATCTCTCTTGTCTCTGATCACAAAGGAATGAAGACTGTAATATTGTAGCCTCCTAACCTTGTTCTTCTACCATCCTCTACAGTGCATTCCGAAAGTATTGAGACCCCTTCACTTTTCCCACATTTTGTTACATTACAGCCTTATTCTAAAATTGATAATATGCAATTTTTCCTTTTTCAGTCTACACACAATACCCCATAATGACAAAGCGAAATCAGGTTTGTAGAAATTTGTGCAAATTAATTTTAAAAACTGAAATATTACATTTACATAAGTATTCAGACCTTTGCTATGACACTTAAAGTTGAGCTTGGGTGCATTCTGTTTCCACTGATCATATTTGAGATGTTTCTCCAACTTGACTAGAGTCCACCTGTGGGAAATTCAATTGATTGGATATGATTTGGAAAGGCACACACCTGTCTATATAAAGGTCCCACAATTGACAGTGCATGTCAAAGCAAAATCTAAGCAATGAAGTGGAAGGAATTATCTGTAGAGCTCCAGGACAGGATTGTGTTGAGACACAGATCTGGGGAAGGGTACAAAAAATTGCTGCAGCATTGAAGATCCTGAAAAACACAGTGGCCTCCATCATTCTTTAATGGAAGAAGTTCCGAACCACCAGGACTCTTCTTAGAGCTGGCTGCCTTCCCAAACTGAGCAATTGGGGGAGAAGGGCGTTGGTCAGGGGGGTGACCAAGAACCTGATGGTCACTCTGACAGAGCTCCAATTCTACTGTGGAGATTGGAGAACCTTCCAGAAGGACAACCATCTCTGCAGCATTCCACCAATCCAGCCTTTATGGTAGAGTGGCCAGATGGAAGCCACTCCTCAGTAAAAGGCACATGACAGCCTGCTTATAGTTTGCCAAAAGGCACTTAAAGGACTCTCAGAAAATAAGAAACAAGATTCTCTGGTCTGATGAAACCAAGATTGAACTCTTTGGCCTGAATGCCAAGTATTATTGATGGAGGAAACCAGGTGCCGCTCATCACCTAGCTAATATCATTCCTAGGATGAAGCATGGTAATGGCAGCTTAATGCTATGGGGATGTTTTTCAGCTGCAAGAACTGGGAGACTAGTCAGGATTGAGGGAAAGATGAACAGAGCAAAAACTGCTCCAGAGCACTCTGTACCTCAGACTGGGGTGATGATTCACCTTCCAACAGGACAACCCTAAGCACACAGCCAAGACAAAGCAGGAGTGACTTCAGGTCAAGTCTGTGAATGTCCTTGGGTGGCCCAGCCAGAGCCTGGACTTGAACTCGATCAAACATCTCTGGAGAGACCTGAAAATAGCTGTGCATTGATGCTTCCCATCCAACCTGACAGCTTAAAAGGGTCTGCAGATAAGAAAGGGAGAAAATCCCCAAATCCAGGTGTGTCAAGGTTGTAGCATCATACCCAGGAAGACTTGAGGCTGTAATCTCTGCAAAAGGTGCCTCAACAAAGTACTAAGTAAAGGGTCTGAATACTTATGTAAATGTGATATTTCAGGGGGTTTTTTAAGTTAATTTGCACAAATTTCTACAAAGTCCAAACCTGATTTCACTTTGTTATTATGGGGTATTTTGTGTAGATTGAGGAAGGGAAAAAATGCATAATATCCATTTTAGAATAAGACTGTAATGTAACAAAATGTGGAAAAAGTGAAGGGGTCTGAACACAGGTAGGAACAAGATTAACACTAGATCCACCACCAGCAAAATTTTTTGCCGCTTCAAATTTTAAAGGCTTGCACAATCAGTGTACATGATCTCAGCAGGTTGCAATTTTATGACTTTTCATCATTTATGTGACCTGTGATTTCTGAAAATTTTACCCAACCCACCTCTTTCAGTTTTTGCTCCACATCTGTTTCACCTTTGAACCACCAAGCAGCACATTTTCACACCCAAAAATGTTCTCTCTTCCCACTCATCCTGCTTCATCTTTTGAGGTACATGACATCTATCTGCACTTCGATAGCAGTATCTAACAGACATCAATTCATTCACCAAAGAAAAGTTGTTTTCTTTCACTGATAGAGCCTAAAATATAGCGGCATAAAAACATGCTGATGGCAGTTCTAGGCTGCAGTTTTTTCACACATTTTTTTAGATTTTAATGTACATATGCTGTAAATGTTTTAACTTTTGTTTTTAAAGATTCTGTTGGTCATTTCATCTAATTTTATGTTAAATTTAAAACATTTGCTACAAACCAAAGATCTACAATAAATTTCCTTTATTTTAAGTTAGATGATACAGAAACTACCCTGGTCACAAACTGTGCCACAAAAACTTCAAAATAAATAAACAAAATGCAGAATGTTTGCCTGTACTTTTTACAGAGCATCAATTTGTGCATCAAAAACATTTGGTTTTGTTTTCAATTATGGAGCCTAAAACATAGCGGCAAAAAAACTTGGCTGTGGCAGTTCCAGAGTATTCGTAACTTCGGCAATTTTTAGTAAGTTACAACACAACCCACCTTTCCCTCCCTTGAGAGTAGAAGCACAGGCTCCCCATCGAGGATGCATTCTTTGGGGTTTGATCTGGAAGTGAAAAATTGCTTCCTATTGCAGGTATTGTCATACCTGCTGCCTGCTTTTCTGATTTACACCTACTTCATGCTGATTTGCCTGTAGAGCATCCAAAGTGACTGCCCTTTTTTACAGCCTCATCTAGCTTAGACCTCATGACCTGTCTCCATGAGCAGCAGGGGAAGAAAACGCCCCCTAGAGGTGGAAACAGGATCAGTGGCATACCAAGGGTCTCTGGCACCCAGGGGCCAATGCATTTGTGTGCCACTCCAGCGCCCCTGCACCCTCCAATCCTTCTTGTACTAATGCTTAAGGTCACAAAAAATCAGTGGCATCTCTAGACAGAAGAATTTGGGGGGACAAGCCAAAACAACATTTCCTCATATCACACCCACCTCCATAGCTTTGCCCCTGCTTTAAAATTGGCTGTAAAAATAAACTCTCAATAACAAAGTCCAAAGGGTCTTCTGCATAATTTAAAAAAGCTGGCTATTTTCACCCTTCTAGTAAAACTACTATTCAAATTATTTGATAGCCTCATTCAACTAATTCTATAGGGCTATGAGAGTGAAGTCTGGAATTTATAGGAAGGGACAGAATGTCAATATAAATCCTGCACCTCCAGTTCTGTAACTCTGTGCATCCACTGAAATTCCCCCAAACAATGGAGCTTGGATGTTTCTCCTAGAGCTCATCATACAAAAATATATTTTTTTAATTCTGGTGTTACCTCACAATAATAGCAGTACAAACACCACTGCCAGTCACGTTGTGAACTAACACAAAACCCCACAAAAATGGCAAAAAAAAAAAAAAACCCAGCTTCTGCACAGAGAGTCCAAATCCTCTCTCCCCAGGAGGTGAAGACTCCAGTTGGGAGATCTCAGATGCAATTTGTCAGATATCTTACTTACGGTTAGTTGCTCTCTTTTTCCTTGATCTCTGACTTTTCTCGAATCCCAAAGTGAGAGGGATCCACTTGGAAATTGCAGCTCTTGATGTTCATCCAAAAGGACAGAAAGAGGGCAGCCAATCACTTCCTCCCAAATCTTTCAACCAAAAAGTCATTTACCCCAAAAACTGATTCAAAACACCACAAGATGCTGCAGAGGATCACCACCATGCCTCTGCTTCCTGGGAAGGTCAGAGTGGGGCACGTCTTCTCTATCCAGGGTCCCCCCTCCCAAGAAGAAGTTACCCCCAAAACCTCCCCCTGAGCAAACAGCCTGGGCTCTCACAGTCCCCTTACAAATTAAAGTCTTCAAAATCCCCACAACAACCCAGGACAAACCACCAAACTCCCAAAAAAATAGGATACAGGAGTGGAGTCCCCGACCCGGTCTAAGGACCACAAGCAAGAATGAGCCAAAATCCTCAGATAGGCCAAAAATCAAACAAAGGGGAGAAAAAAATCTCCAGACTGCCTCCAAACTGTTGTGTCCGTCGGTCTCAGATGGCTTCGACCTTTGTGCCTCACCTTTTTCTCTGCTCTCCCCGCTAGCCTTGGGAAGATGGCTACTGCCACGTCTGCATGCCGCTCTCTCCGGCGTCCCCGGAACAGTAATGGCAAAGCCTTGCGCCATGTTTCTCCTAAGGGTCTCCTAGGGTGCGTGCGCGTGCCACCCACGTCTTTATCCACGTCATGGCGGGAACCTGGGGGCGTCCCCCTCAAGTGACGTCACGCCATCCGGGTATTTAGCCTGCCCTTGTTTGCTAGCTCATCGAGTTAGCAAGGATCGTGAATGGATGGAAAGCCTCCGGTCTGAGCTACTCTGCCGCTTCCTTGCTGCCGCTGGAAGCTCTCTCTGCCCTTCGGGGTATTTCTCTAACCTGGGTACCTGCTCCTCGGGGGCCCTTTGCTCTCTTTCAGGTGCCTATCTGGGATCAGGTACTCGCTCCTCGAGGGCCTGCTCTCCCTGGCTCGGTGCCTGTATTCAACTACTTCTGCCTGCTGGGATCTTCACCTATACAGCTACCAACTTATGGGCCGATACAGTAAAAGTAGCGGGAGCGCGGGCGAGCGCCCGCTCTCCCGGCGCAAGCACATGACACTCTCCTGTGCGCGCGATACAGTAAATTAATTTATTTAAATTAGGGTCCGTGGTAAAAAGAGGTGCTAGGGACACTAGCGCGTCCCTCGCACCTCTTTTTGGACAGGAGCGGCGACTGTCAGCGAGTTTGACAGCCGAGGCTCAATTTTGCCGGCGTCGGTTCTCGAGCCCGCTGACAGCCATGGGTTCGGAAACCGGGTGCGGGAAAACTGAGTGTCCGGTTTTCAACCAGCGAGCCGCGGGCTCATTTAAAAAAATTTTTTTTATTTTTTACTTTTTTTAACTTTTATTTATTTATTTATTTATTTTTAGTTTTTATATACTGATGTTCCTGTATAATATACATATCACACCGGTTTTTTGGGGGGGGCCTCCGACTTAATATCGCCATGATATTAAGTTGGAGGGTGCACAGAAAAGCAGTTTTTACTGCTTTTCTGTGCACTTCTCCGGCGCTGGCAGAAATTAACGCCTACCTTTGGGTAGGTGCTAATTTCTTAAAGGAAAATGTGCGGCTTGGCTGCACATTTTACTTACTGTATCGCACGGGAATGACTAATAGGGCCATCAACATGCATTTGCATGTTGCGGGCGCTATTAATCTCGGGGGGGGGGGGTTGGACGCGCGTTTTCGACGCACTATTACCCCTTACTGAATAAGGGGTAAAGCTAGCGCGTCGAAAACGCGCGTCCAAATGCCGGTTAACAGTGTGCTCCGTATCGGCCTGTTAGTGAGTAATCTAACATTCTCAGTCTGTCTCATCTACAGCTCTGGTGCACTGGGAACCTGCATCCGGATCTCCCTATACTACCTCTGTGAGACGGGTCCCCTCTGCCGAGGGTCCCTGGACTGCTACCTCTGGATCACCTCACTACTGCCAGCTCTGATGGTATACCTCAGCTGAATAATAAAAGACGAATCTCTGTGTTTGCGTGTCTCGAGTCTAGCCTAGTACTGTGGTTCCTCACGGGGCTCCTCCCCGTGGGCGTGGTCATCTCCACAGTACCCAAGAATCCACTCAAACACCTCAAAACCATAACACAAACCTCAAACTTCAACTATACTATCTGCAGAGCTCTCAGGAGAAAGCTACTTTTAACTCTTTTCAAAGGAGTCAGCTATTCCAGCACCCTCAAAGGGAGGGGCTGTACAGAATGGTGTCCCCCCCCCCCCCTGCTTACCAATCTACTCTGCACTGTCTGATCAAAAGGAGCTACCCAGGGCTTACTGGTAATGTGCCTGGAGGAACCATTGCCATGGTTCTTCCAGATCTAGAGATGTGTATGTGTCTGAATGATGGGTGTAAGAGCAAGAGTGTGAGTGCCTGTGTACAGAGTAGGGCCAAAAGTGTGTACTTGTGAGAAAGAAAGGGAGACATGTATGGTGTGTAGAGATGCTTGTGCAATATGCAGAGGCTATCAATGCTGCTTTTCAATTGACAAGTGCCACAATTCGCTGCAGCCTTCGTATTACTGTTTCATTAAAAGCAGCCAGAAATGCTTACAAAGTAGTCATAAAAAAAAAATCTTTTTCTCAAGCTGTTTTTAAGCTTACTTTCCAATGGAAACAAAGTAAAAGAGAAAGGCCACTTCCAATGGCTTTCTATGAAAGGAAAATAAAATCATTTTTACTTTCATGGAACATAATGGGAGTTACCTGAGCAAACAAGAGGCAGGCCAGACTTCCTTGTACCCTGAGCCGGAGTAACTATATTCATGGTAGAGAGCTCTAAAACCCACATATTTAGGGGGATTAATTGATATTTGTGAGCATGAAAGGAAGTGGAGCAGAGCTTTATGCTGAAAAGTTCATAAGAACTCCACCTTCTGTTGCTCCAAATATTGGTATTCGAGCCCTTGCGAATAACTTTTGGAGAGTTTGAAAACAGCCCAAAGAGAGGGGCAAAGATTGCCCTTTTACAGTAGGAGATATTCTGGAAAACCCAATATTTAACTGTGATTCACCTCCTGATGATCAAAACAGCTGGGGGTGAATTGACCTGATTGTGTTTAAAGAGATATTAAGCTAACTCCTGTTTCAAGCTGGTTTTATTTGACTGTAACTCTCAGGGTACCATTTTGATGTCACCAACTACTATAAAAACAACTAAGTCAGAGATAGCCATTACATGTGATTGCCCACCGATGAACCAACCGTCGCCTCATTCGTTTCCAATTGTAGAGCACTAGTTAAAGTTGTAGAAACAGATCAGAAAATGTTGTACTTGCTACTCTCCTAAAAGTGGTTGTTTCTTGATGTGTAGGTGCACCTTTGGTGATGTCATCGACCACTGTAAAAGGCATCCAACCCTGTGTTACAGCTGCCTGGATTACAGACGGTCCTGTGGCATCACTCCATTCCAATTCCAGAGCAGTGCTCAGAGTTCTAATAACTAGAAAAGAAAATGATGTAGTGGCTCCTGAAAGTTTATTCGGTGGTTGCTCAAACAACGTTTGGTTCCTGAGCCCAGATTAATGATCTCAGTATAGTTCAATTTACATGCTCCTTTCCTTACCCATGAGTTTGATAACTGGTTTCAGAATGGTTTAAAAATGCACAATGAATTGTCTTCACTCCTCCTTTATGCACATAGACAAATCACAAGCACACGCAGAGGATAAGAGAAATTAGTCTGTTGCCCTGTGTTGATATTTCATAAACACATAAATGTATAGAATACTTTACAGAATATTTAAGTGAAGCCACTTTTGTTCACATATTTTATTATTGCTACTATAACTGTGAAAATGCATGATGATCAGAACTTAGCATAAATAAAACCTGCAAAAACATCTGGCATTGCAAACTGTTGCAACCTCCATCAGTCAAAATAATAATTATTCCATCATAAGCTTGCTACGAGTCATTCTAATGTTGCTGAATCCTCTTCCTTTGCCTACCCCAATATTTGCTTCACATATTTACAAGAAGAAAAACAAATAATGTCTTCACAGTTAAGTAAGCCCCAGCAACCTTGGAGCTAAATGTTTTCACTTGTTTTGTTCTTGGTTTTTCTTACATATGGAGCACAGGAAGTTTCATTGGTTTTTTTTAATCAGCTTTAAAAAGACAAAATGGAAATAATAAAATAAACCAATAGGGAATAGTATATACATATATCACAGATGTCTAAAATGTGTTTTTACTTGGTATCATTTTAAGGGAACCTCTTATTTTTGCCAGATCCATGGTCATCTATCTTCATAAGTTGGAGAGATAATGCTGCTATCTTAGACATTAGTGGTTCACAGGATCCAGTCATTCAGGCTTTCATCCTTCAGAGGCACTGAGAATAAGCATTGGTTATGGAGCCTGTGCACTAAAACTCATGCATATGTGTGAGTTAAACATTTAGTATGCACATTAAAATACTACTTAATGACCTATGCCCTACATTTTACCTTGCACCTGAAAAATTATTGACCTAAAAAGTTTACCATGGATAAAGAAATCCTCCATGATAACCTGAACAAAATAATATGGCAGGTTATATGGGGAATTTCTACCCCCATGCCAACAAGATCAGTCTGACCACCTGATCCATGTACTGCATCCCCATGAAGCCCAGATCTGTCTTGCCTCCCAATCCAGGCCCCAACCCCAACACCCCTCCATGAAGCTGCTCTAACATCAAGGCACCCATAAAATGAACCTCTCACCCTCTCATGAAGCATCTCCTAACATCAAGTATCAACCCTCTCCCCCATGAAGCCCTCCAAATATCAAGACTTATTCACTAACAAGAAAGCCCAACCTCTCCACACACACACACACGAATGATCCTCCATCACTCTCTGATCCTTTCTGCAATGAACCCCCTACCATTCCAAAGGGTCCTGAACTTCACCAGCAGAAAGGTTGTGAGCACCCTCCAGCTGGCACTGCTACAGCTGCTAAATGATGCCTCCTAGAGGTGCTTCATTGTGAAGTGTCTCTGGGTGGCATCATTTGGTGCCAGCAGGAGGACTCTAATACACTTTATGCCTCTGAAGGTGGTGGACCTTCTGGAATAGTAAAGGATTTATTTTGGTGGGATGCGGGTGGGTAAGAGGTTTGGAGCTTCATATGGGGGGTCTAATATTCATGGGGAAGTCAGGGTTTCATACTGGATGGATCTTGATGTTGAGGAGAGTTTCCCGGGCTGTTGTGGATTTGAGGGGTTTCAGGGTTTGTTGTTGGCTTTGTGGTAGAGTCAGAGCTTCAAACTGAGTGGGCTTAAGGGTTGAGTGATTCATAGGGGATTGGGGTTCCATATTTGGGGGCTTGTTGTTGGAATGGGGCTTGGATCAGAGGGCAGACTACTCTTCATTGAGGGGGGGTCAAGGCATGGATTAGGGATTTAGAGCTTCATGGGGCACAATATTGTAGGGGTAGTGCAATCTCTCTTGCTAACTGGCCCTCCTTTGGGTGCTATTGTTAAGTTTATGCATTAGCCTAGGGAGGTTGGTGCAAGTCTCAATGGGAATCTCTAATGCACCCCATCCCTCCCCTCCCCTCCCACCAACACCAACACCTGGAGACTCCTTGCCTCATTTCCACCCCCTCATCAAAAAGAAAACGTTAATCGGCCCTGATTCTTCTTCCCTCCCGCCCCCTCACCAAGCAACCCTTTCTGGGGGAACTTTTTTGAGTCAGTGTCCAAGTCAAAGCCTTCCTCCTAAGGCAGAGACCCTAATTTAATCCTCACCTTCCCAGCCAGGCTTCTCCTGTCTCGGTCTTCTTCTACATGGTGTCAGAAAGGGTAGATTTTGTGAAGCAGATCACCTGGAGGAGAAAACAGGGAATGAGGCCTGAGGTCTGCCTCAGGGGGTTTCCTACACAGGGGTATGTCCAGGGGGATTGGAGCACATTAGCACCTTATTTTTGATGGCGTGATGGAGATAGGCAATGGGGGTCTGGAGGTCTCATAAGTTTGTATCAGGGGGAGAGGAGGCAATTAAAGCCCCCTTCAGGACTTGCATTAGCATGCATAAGATAACAAAAAAATGACACCTCCTTGAGGTGTCATTAAGTTTTTGAGTTACTGGAATGTTAACACAAATTTCATTATTTAACACAATTTCTACTAATATATCTAATTGTTCAGAAGCTAATTAGACTGAATCTACATGATGTTGGCTCATTTAAAGTGTTTGTGCTTTGGCTGTGTTAGATCACCTTATGTATAACTCAGAGTAACACAGACATTTGTAGGGGTGGGCATTAAGTCTTGCTGGCACTTGATGCACTTTAAGGCCTGCATTAGTAGGGATAACACAGTTTCATAAATAGACCTAAATTAGAAAAAAAAAGTCATTTCTTCCTACAGTGTCAGATATTTTTGGCATTTATAGCCTTTGTTTTGATGCAGCTAGCAGCTGTAAATGATCACTGTTTATGCAGAATTGTGCATATGGGAATACTTCCTTAAAAAGGATGGTGCCACTAAAATAGCCTGTGCTGACCAGCCTTTATTCATAAAAAAAAAAAAAAGAAGACTGCTTCAATCCAACAGGTTTTGAGAAGGAGTGGCCTAATAGTTAGAACAGTGGGCTGAGAGACAAGGAAATCAGGGCTCAAATCTACTTCCTCCCACTAATCCTTTACGAACGTGGGTAAGTCACTTTGTCTTCCATTGACTTAGATACCCCTTATACTGTAGGTTCTGTGGACCAGGGTGTTGCTCATTGGAAATCTTAACCTGCTGATTGGAGTATTCCTGCAGAAGAATCTGCAAAAAGTAGAGAGCTTGTGGATGCCTTTCAAGGGGCTCCTCTCAGACAAAAGATGGAACCCATGAGGGGAGGAGCGATCCTGGAGCTGGTGCTCATAAATGGAAACAATATCTCTAATGGCTGGGTAGGTGCCTGTCACAGAGCACGACCATCTATGCCTGGCTGGAGGACAGAATATAGTCTGGCCTCCAGTTTTCTCTTGTACAACTTTATTCTTCACACAATGAGCATAATTCCAAAACGTCTTACTTTGCAGTCCTTCAGCAAAACAACATCAGTAGGTCAGTTATATTATAAGGAGCTGCAACTGCTGCCGCTGCCCCAGGGCGTGTCTTGCTCTCCTCTGAGTCTACGCACTATTCCTGCTTGGAGAAGGCATCCTGTACCCAGAATGCCCTGTGTTAAGGTTTACTGGGCCCAGATTGCTGGGACCAATCTCTTAAGGTGTTCTAAGAGTGTCTATAGGGCACTCTCTCTCACAGTGCCCACCTGGGCAACAGTGATTACCAGATTGTCTGGTTTGATATAACAGCCAAGATCAGGCCTGGATTTCAAAAACACAGACTTTGGTAAAATGGCAACGTAACTTGAGAAGGAGCTAAAAGACTGGGAGGAGATGGGTGAAGCGGAACAAGAGTGGGCAAAATTAAAAGGAGCTATAACAAAGGCAACAAACTTTATGTTAAAAAAAAAAGTAAATAAACGTAAGAGAAAAAGGAAACTGATAAGGTTCCCCAAGGAGGTAGCAGAGAAAATAAAGGCAAAAAGATCAGCATTCAAAAAGTACAAAGGAGAGGAACACAGGAAAGAATATCTGGTGGAGCTGAAAGAGACAAGAAAAGGAATCAGTATAGCAAAACCTTGAGCAGAAGAAACAATCACCAAAGAGATAAAGCCTGATGGCAAAGCATTTTTTCAGGTATATCATAAAAAGTAGGAAGGCCAGAGGTGGCACCGTAAGATTGAAAGAAGTCAAGGACCAAGGTGTGTAGAAAGATGAAGAAATAGCAGAAATATTAAACAAATACTTCAGTTCAGTGTTCACTAAGAAAGATATTGGAGAAGGATCATTGCTGGTTGGCAAGAGGTCAGAAGAAGAAAGTTTTTGGTGAAGCCAGCAAAACTGAAAGTGGACAAGGCCATGGGGCCTGATGAGATGAGATATGTCCCAGGATACTAAGTGTCCTTGGAGACTGGAGTAGTGCCACAGGATTGGAGAAGGATGGTTGTGGTCCAGCTTCACAAAAGTGGCAGCAGGGAGAGGGCTGAAAACTACAGGCCGGTTAATCTTACCTTGGTGGTGGGAAAAGGAATGGAGATACTGCTAAAGGAAAGAATAACAAACTATCTACAATCCAATAGGTTACAGGATCCAAGGAAATATGGTTTTACTAAGGGAAGGTCCTGTCCAACAAATGCAATTGGATCAAGGAAGAGCATTCGATGTGGTTTGGATTTCAGCAAGGCTCATCAATAAAATGAAAAGCCTGGGAGTTGGTCCCAAGGTGGAGGAATGGATTACAAATTGGCTAACTGATAGATGTTAATGGGTAGTAGTAAATGGAACTTACTCTGAAGAGAGAAGAGTGCTAAGTGTAGTTCTTCAAGGATCGGTTCTGGGATCAGTTCTGTTCAATATTTTTGTGAATGATAGTGCCAAGAGATTAGAAGGAAATGTTTGCCTTTTTGCAGCTGAGCTCTGAAATAGAGTGGACACATCTTAAGGAGTAGAGAAAATGAGAGGGGATCTAAGAAGACTTGAGGAGTGGTTGAAGGTTTGGCAGCTGGGATTCAATGTCAAGAAGTGCAGAGTCATGCATTTAGGGTGTGGCAATCCAAAGAAGATGCATGCGATGGGCAGTGAAAGACTGATGTGCACCAACCATGAGAGAGACCTTAGGGTGATATGTCTGATGATCTGAAAGTAGCGAAGCAATGTGTCATGGCAGTGGCTAATAGGGATGTGAATCGTTTTCCATATCGTCTTAACGATAGAAATCGTGTGGCAGGGCAAGAAAATCGTCTTAGGCACGATTTTTTAGTTAAAAAATCGTTAAAAATCGTTTTTTCCGATTAGTGCGCACTAACTGGGAGTTAGTGCGCACTAACTGAAAATGATACAATTTGACACTTTTCAGGTCAGTTAAGGTCAGTTTAGGAATGAATATGTATTCCTATTGGCTGCCCTCTTATTTATTCATGTTACCAAGTTTCCTACTGACAGTATATGGGGGATGGGAAATGGAAACAGTTGGTAGCTTGACAAAACAAGCAATGTGATCAGTCAATGTGACTAGAACTTGTGCCCTAACCCTGATACCAGGGGTATTGTGATCTTCCTGCACACAGTGCCCTATCCCTATTAATACCAGGAGTGTTGTGATCTTCCTGCACACAGTGCCCTATTCCTGATACTGGGGGTGTTGTGATCTTCCTGCACACAGTGCCCTATTCCTGATACCGGGGGTGTTGTGATCTTCTTGCACACATCCCGATATCAGGGATAGGGCACTGCATGCAGGAAGATCACAACACTCCTGGTATTAATAGGGATAGGGCACTGCATGCAGGAAGATCACAACACTCCTGGTATTAATAGGGATAGGGCACTGCATGCAGGAAGATCACAACACCCCTGGTATCAGGGATAGGGCACTGTGTGCAGGAAGATCACAATACCCCGGAGGAGTGAGGGTCAGGCAGCTCCCCCCTGTCTGTGAAGCCAGCCTCTCACTAGTAATGCAGGGAGGGAGCTGTCTCAGACTTCACCATCCTCCCCCCCCCCCCCCTTACCCACACACCATTCACTAGCTGGGACATGGGGGAAGTCAGGAGTGAGGGTCAGGCAGCTCCCCCCTGTCTGTGAAGCCAGCCTCTCACTAGTAATGCAGGGAGGGAGCTGTCTCAGACTTCACCATCCACCCCCCCCCCCCCCCTCACCCACACACCATTCACTAGCTGGGACATGGGGGAAGTCAGGAGTGAGGGACAGGCAGCTCCCCCCTGTCTGTGAAGCCAGCCTCTCACTAGTAATGCAGGGAGGGAGCTGTCTCAGACTTCACCATCCTCCCCCCCCCCCCCCCCATACCCACACACCATTCACTAGCTGGGACATGGGGGAAGTCAGGAGTGAGGGTCAGGCAGCTCCCCCCTGTCTGTGAAGCCAGCCTCTCACTAGTAATGCAGGGAGGGAGCTGTCTCAGACTTCACCATCCTCCCCCCCCCCCCCTCACCCACACACCATTCACTAGCTGGGACATGGGGGAAGTCAGGAGTGAGGGTCAGGCAGCTCCCCCCTGTCTGCGAAGCCAGCCTCTCACTAGTAATGCAGGGAGGGAGCTGTCTCAGACTTCACCATCCTCCCCCCCCCTCACCCACACACCATTCACTAGCTGGGACATGGGGGAAGTCAGGAGTGAGGGTCAGGCAGCTCCCCCCTGTCTGTGAAGCCAGCCTCTCACTAGTAATGCAGGGAGGGAGCTGTCTCAGACTTCACCATCCTCTCCCCCCCCCTCACCCACACACCATTCACTAGCTGGGACATGGGGGAAGTCAGGAGTGAGGGTCAGGCAGCTCCCCCCTGTCTGTGAAGCCAGCCTCTCACTAGTAATGCAGGGAGGGAGCTGTCTCAGACTTCACCATCCTCCCCCCCCCCCCCCCCCCACCCACACACCATTCACTAGCTGGGACATGGGGGAAGTCAGGAGTGAGGGACAGGCAGCTCCCCCCTGTCTGTGAAGCCAGCCTCTCACTAGTAATGCAGGGAGGGAGCTGTCTCAGACTTCACCATCCTCCCCCCCCCCCCCATACCCACACACCATTCACTAGCTGGGACATGGGGGAAGTCAGGAGTGAGGGTCAGGCAGCTCCCCCCTGTCTGTGAAGCCAGCCTCTCACTAGTAATGCAGGGAGGGAGCTGTCTCAGACTTCACCCTCCCCCCCCCCCCCTCACCCACACACCATTCACTAGCTGGGACATGGGGGAAGTCAGGAGTGAGGGTCAGGCAGCTCCCCCCTGTCTGCGAAGCCAGCCTCTCACTAGTAATGCAGGGAGGGAGCTGTCTCAGACTTCACCATCCTCCCCCCCCTCACCCACACACCATTCACTAGCTGGGACATGGGGGAAGTCAGGAGTGAGGGTCAGGCAGCTCCCCCCTGTCTGTGAAGCCAGCCTCTCACTAGTAATGCAGGGAGGGAGCTGTCTCAGACTTCACCATCCTCTCCCCCCCCTCACCCACACACCATTCACTAGCTGGGACATGGGGGAAGTCAGGAGTGAGGGTCAGGCAGCTCCCCCCTGTCTGTGAAGCCAGCCTCTCACTAGTAATGCAGGGAGGGAGCTGTCTCAGACTTCACCATCCTCCCCCCCCCCCCCCCCCCTCACCCACACACCATTCACTAGCTGGGACATGGGGGAAGTCAGGAGTGAGGGTCAGGCAGCTCCCCCCTGTCTGCGAAGCCAGCCTCTCACTAGTAATGCAGGGAGGGAGCTGTCTCAGACTTCACCATCCTCCCCCACCCCCTCACCCACACACCATTCACTAGCTGGGACATGGGGGAAGTCAGGAGTGAGGGTCAGGCAGCTCCCCCCTGTCTGTGAAGCCAGCCTCTCACTAGTAATGCAGGGAGGGAGCTGTCTCAGACTTCACCATCCTCCCCCCCCCCCCACCCACACACCATTCACTAGCTGGGACATGGGGGAAGTCAGGAGTGAGGGTCAGGCAGCTCCCCCCTGTCTGTGAAGCCAGCCTCTCACTAGTAATGCAGGGAGGGAGCTGTCTCAGACTTCACCATCCTCCCCCCCCCCCCCCTCACCCACACACCATTCACTAGCTGGGACATGGGGGAAGTCAGGAGTGAGGGTCAGGCAGCTCCCCCCTGTCTGCGAAGCCAGCCTCTCACTAGTAATGCAGGGAGGGAGCTGTCTCAGACTTCACCATCCTCCCCCCCCCTCACCCACACACCATTCACTAGCTGGGACATGGGGGAAGTCAGGAGTGAGGGTCAGGCAGCTCCCCCCTGTCTGTAAAGCCAGCCTCTCACTAGTAATGCAGGGAGGGAGCTGTCTCAGACTTCACCATCCTCTCCCCCCCCTCACCCACACACCATTCACTAGCTGGGACATGGGGGAAGTCAGGAGTGAGGGTCAGGCAGCTCCCCCCTGTCTGTGAAGCCAGCCTCTCACTAGTAATGCAGGGAGGGAGCTGTCTCAGACTTCACCATCCTCCCCCCCCCCCCTCACCCACACACCATTCACTAGCTGGGACATGGGGGAAGTCAGGAGTGAGGGTCAGGCAGCTCCCCCCTGTCTGCGAAGCCAGCCTCTCACTAGTAATGCAGGGAGGGAGCTGTCTCAGACTTCACCATCCTCCCCCACCCCCTCACCCACACACCATTCACTAGCTGGGACATGGGGGAAGTCAGGAGTGAGGGTCAGGCAGCTCCCCCCTGTCTGTGAAGCCAGCCTCTCACTAGTAATGCAGGGAGGGAGCTGTCTCAGACTTCACCATCCTCCCCCCCCCCCCCCCCCCCCACCCACACACCATTCACTAGCTGGGACATGGGGGAAGTCAGGAGTGAGGGTCAGGCAGCTCCCCCCTGTCTGTGAAGCCAGCCTCTCACTAGTAATGCAGGGAGGGAGCTGTCTCAGACTTCACCATCCTCCCCCCCCCCCCTCACCCACACACCATTCACTAGCTGGGACATGGGGGAAGTCAGGAGTGAGGGTCAGGCAGCTCCCCCCTGTCTGTGAAGCCAGCCTCTCACTAGTAATGCAGGGAGGGAGCTGTCTCAGACTGGTATCAGGGTTAGGGCACTGTGTGCAGGAAGATCACAACACTCCTGGTATTAATAGGGATAGGGCACTGTAAGAGATGACTGTAGTAGATTGAATAAAGATCTGATGTTTCTGCTCTCCTCACACCAAACAAAAACAACACACAAGCAGAGAAGCCCTTCTTACAAAGCTGAGCTAGTGAGTTAAGTAGGAGGAAAAGTAAACATACTGGTGCCAGTGTGGCTACTTAAAAAATACACTTACCAACAATCAATTACATATATTTGAACTGTGTACAGTTCCAGCCAGGACCACCTTTCTAAAATGCACAGTGATTGGCAAATTCAACATGCACTAGCATTTCAGGTGCCTGCTAACAAAAATAATAAACAAACAAGTTCTAGTCACGTGAGTGCTGATCATTACATTACTTTTTTTGTCAAGCTTCCAACTGTTTCCATTTCACATCCCCCCAACCATATTGGTAACATCAATAGATAAGAGCACAGCCAGCCAATAGGAATACATACATACATATTCATTCCTAAGTGACCTTTACTGACCTGGGAAGTGTGAACACTTTGTTTCATTTTCTGTTGGTGTTCGTTAGTTTCCAGTTCCATTTCCCATCCCCCCAACCATCACCTCAGTGGTAACCTTGGTAATATCAATAGATAAGAGGGCAGCCAGCCAATAGGAACACATATTCATTCCTAACTGACCTTCAGTGACCTGGAAAGTGTTTATTTGTATCATTTTCAGTTAGTGCGCACTAAATCGAGTTAGTGCGCACTAACGGGGAGTTAGTGCGCACTAACGGGGAGTTAGTGCGCACTAACACGATTTAACGATTTTTAACGATAAATCGTTAGAATTTCTATTGTATCGTGTTCTATAACGATTTAAGACGATATAAACATTATCGGACGATAATTTTAATCGTTGAAAAACGATTCACATCCCTAGTGGCTAAGGCCAGCTGGATGCTGGAAGAAAGAAGCATAACCAGAAGGAAAAAGGAGGTGCTAATGTCCCTGTACACGTCTTTGGTGAGGCCTCACCTGGAGTACTGTATTCATTTTTGGAGACCGTACCTCAAAAAAGGATAAGGACAGGATGGAAATGATCCAGAGAAAGGCAACCAAAATGGTGTGAGGTCTGCACCAAAAGCATATTAAAGCAGACTAACTGGAGGACCTAAATATGTATGCCCTGGAGGAGAGGAGAGACAGCAAAAATATGATACAGACTTTCAAAATACATACAGAAATTAATGATGCACAGGAATCAAACCTTTTCCAATGGAAAGGAAATTGTAAACTTAGAGGTCATGATATGAAACTCCAAGAAGGAAGTCTCAGGAACAATGTCAGGACATATTTCCTCAATGGAAAGGGTGGCAGATGCATGGAATGCCCTCCAGGAAGAGGTGATGAAAATAAGAATGGTAATGGAATTCATAACAGAGGATCCCTAGTAACTAGAGAATGGAAATGTAGAAATGGGTAACCCCTGTCTCATCTAAAGTTAACATTTCTGCATGGGAGTATCTCCACAGAGAAGCATTACTACCCTAAGACCTTTGCTGGGCAGACTGGAAGGACCTTTTTGATCTTTATCTGCCATCATTCACTATCTTACTAAGGGGGTCATTTTTGTAGCGTATCTCATGGGAAATAGCTAGATCGGGGTGGACTCAGCCCTGGAAGAGAAGGAGTCGGGGCGTCGTTGAGGCGGACACGGCAGAAACTTCGCTGGCAGCGAAAAGGTAAGAACCCTTTTCACTGCCAGTAGCGCACCCAGTAGCACCACCTTTTACGATGGCGCTATTGGGTGCGAAAGCCAACAGCGATCGCACCGCAGAGGAGCGATCGCACCGCACCCGGAGCTGCAATCGCTGCCAGCTTTCGCAGGCCTGCCCCCACTTCGCCACCTCCCCCCATTACCACCATATTCTCTAAGGTCTGTGACCTTAGAAAATCCAGGCCTAAGACAGTGTTTCTCAAGCCAATCCTGGAGTATCCTCTACAGTCAGGTTTTCAGGATATCCACAATGAATATGCATGAGATAGATCTGCATACACTGCCTCTATTGCATGCAAATCTTTCTCATGGATATTCATTGTGGTTACCCTGAAAACCAGACTGTAGAGCAGAGCTTTCCAAACTTTTCATGTTGGTGACACACTTTTTAGACAAACATAATTTCGGGACACAGTAATTCAGTCTACTAGTAAACCAGAGGTTAAAGGTTAAACGAACGAAACATATTTCGACAATTTATGTATGTTTCCTTAAATACATACATAAATAAAATGTTTCATGACACAACCTATCTCATGAAAACCTTAAATTTATATGAAAAATATATATTCCAAGATTCATGTTATTGTTATAATTTATGAGAAACAATAATAAAACAAATTGTCTGTCCCCCACACACTCATCTCTCTCCTCCCCCCAGCACATGTCTGGCCCCCACACACTCATCTCTCTCCTCCCCCCAGCACATGTCTGGCCCCCACACACTCATATCTCTCCCCCTCAAGCACATGTCTGTCCCCCCAGCACGTTTGCCCCCCACTCACTCATCTCTCTCCCCCCAGCACATGTCTGGCCCCCACACTCATG
The DNA here is from genome assembly GCF_901001135.1 of Rhinatrema bivittatum. NCBI lineage: Eukaryota > Metazoa > Chordata > Amphibia > Gymnophiona > Rhinatrematidae > Rhinatrema > Rhinatrema bivittatum. The sequence continues at coordinate 532,040,136 of NC_042616.1, read as the reverse complement.
TACCTCGTCTTTTTGATTGTTGCCAGTTAAGTGCTTCACTCCCTTCCATGATCACCAGACACTGCTGCTTGCAGTCAGTACTCCTCATGGCCAGGCCTCATCGGCGGCAGCAGCCAATGCAAGGATGGCTGGGCTCGTTCCACCCACCAAGCCCCCCAAAAAAAACGCGATTGACAGCAAAAATCACCCAATAATAAGCAACCCATAAACTGAAAAAAAAAAAAAAAGTGAATCTCTAGAAAAAAAAAAAGCCCAAACTCACGTCAGAGTTGACCGAGCTTGCGCAACACACCTGCACACTGCAGGCGACACACTAACGTGTCCCGACACACAGTTTGGAAAGCTCTGCTGTAGAGTGTACTTCAGACTGGCTTGAGAAATACTGCTGTAAGCCATCTGGAGCATTATTTGGAGAAGAGGGCTAAAAATAAAAAAAAAATAATAATTTTTCTCCAGACAACAAATGGGATTTTAGAAAATATTCACTATTATATATCAAAAAAATGTATTGTAAAATAAGTTTTCTGCAATTTAGCCTGATTGCATTATATTGCAACACCAGAGCTGTTGTCATTATCAGTGTAATTGATTATGATTGTTCCCATTTTAAGAAATGTCATTTACTTTAAACTTATTCTCAGGTGAGCAAGGGTGATCAGTTGGTTGAACCAAGAAATTAAAACTAATGGAGCACCTCATTTGTAGTTCAGGTTGCCCCCCTTGCTCTTTGTCTCTCTACTGTCCTAAAGCTTTCCTAGATGTAATTGATTGACTATAAAAATCACTCAAAGAATGCTCATGAAGTCAGAAAGTACTTAACTTCTATAGTTCCATTGTTTCTCCTCTCTGCAAGCTCTCCTGCAATGATCAGGCCAATGCACATAGCCTTCCCACTCCAGAGTTACCGACACATGTTACTACAAGCAAATTAAAGGTTGGAACTTGTGACCATTTGTGGCAAACATCAGGGCTTTGACCATACCCTACTGTCCAATGTTGCTACTTTCATACACATTCATAATTCAATTATCTTGAAAAGAATGCATTCATTCTTTCATCTCATTCCTGAATGGCTAAAAGAGGCAAAGGAATGCTGGCTCTGAGTTTTTAAGGGCTGCCCTAGGACATTTAAATATCAATAGGGCAGGGTGTTTGAAGAGGAATGGGTAAGGTAGGAGAGGGAGTAATGGTCTGGGAGAAAATACTTTTTAGTAGCCAAGAAACCAACTTGAGAGGAGAGATGCTAAAATCTGAACTATATAAGAAGATTCATTGTCACTGATCTTGCCACAACGCCCAGTCTCTTCCTATAGAAATTTCTCAAATGTAACTACAATGCCAGTGGAATATTTCTCTCTAATAAATGAGTTACTGAAGTGTTCTGATGGAAAAAGATACCAAGATCCTGTTTGGAAAAATGATGCCATTTAGATCTGATTTACTAAACTTTTTTTTCCCATAGGCACAGAAATGAGGAAAAAACCTTAGTTAAATCTGGCCCACAGTAAATGCAAATTATTACTGCTAGAAATCATATATAATATATATCCTGCCGATCCAAATAATTTGTTCTTGGCGGGGTACAACCTAAAAGAGCATCATAGTACATCAAGCAACATAAAATAATAAAAATACATTGTAAACATTAACATAGAACAAAATAAGAAAATAATATATCTAAAAAAACAGAGCTATAATATAAAAAAAAAGGTGCAATGTCGGGATCTTCTTATGGCACACAGACAAATTGGCAAATACCAATCTATCAAAACATGTGCATGCTTTTTGTAGTACAGCTTCTTAGAGGGTAATTTATGTATGAGTGTCTATGTGGAGGGGAGGGGGAGGGGTGGTTGGAGTGAAAGACTAGTGCCTTATATCCAAAGTAGCCTAATAATGAACTTTCTGCATAGATACAGACTTTATAGTAAATCCTCACACACACATATATATACACACACCCCTGCAGTACTGACAGTGCTGAGGGCGTTGGGGTGGGGGAGAAAGCGAGGGAGAGAGAGATTATTTTCACTGGAGTTAAAAAGAAACCCACATCAAAAACGTATTCCAGCCTTTAAATGTAAACCTCTGCCTAATTTAGCATTTTCAAAAGAGAGAGATTACAAGGATACATCTTCCCTCTCCGAGCACTCGCTCCTGCAATCATTTCAACGTGCACTCACTTACTAGCTAGCTTTAAACATTTAAACGGAGGACTTAAAGCATTACAGGGGAAACCATTCTGTTCAGTTTTATATGCTGTTTGTTTCCTGTCAATTGTAGTGATGAATTTAGGTAAAACAAAAAAAGAAAAGAAAGAAAGCAAGCTAGCGCCGAGCGGTTAATAAACCTAAAAGACCTTCGGAAGTCCGCCCAGCTGTAGACGGAGGACGCTTCCTCTCCCAGCTCCTTGCAGCATCCGCACATCTGGAAGCTGCTCCTGGCGGTAGCTCCGCGGCGGAGCGGGAGGGTTATTTTTTTGTCACTGCGGCGTTCTCTTTCGCGGCTTTGAAAGATCGCACTTCCCGCTGCGCTTAGGCGGGAGATCTGGGCAGGTTTGGCACGGGGAGCGCGTTCCAAACTCGGTACTGAAGAGAGGCGGTGGCTTCCGCCTGATGCTGGGAAGAGCGTCACTTTGCCCTGCCACAGGAGCGCGGCTCTGCAAGGCAGGCGAGTAGGGACTGGTAGGAGGTTCAAAATAAATAGAAGCGTCCCCGCTGATCGGCGGTGAGAAAGGGACCACGCTGTTATAGCAAGGGCTGCTTCAACTATACAAAGACATTTGAAAAGAAAAATACCAAAATATGAAACCCGGGAGGGGGACGGGGGACTTTTCGTTCTTAAATACTAGGATTTGATGGGTTCACCATGAAGCACGTGTTCACAGTCCTAACCGGGAAAGGATCTAAGTTTTAAAAAAATATATATACTTTTGTGAGAAAAGTTTTAAAGGATGCGCTCCTGGATCAAACATTTTCTGAGCTCCATAAGCCCAACATTAAATCATCAAGAAAAGGAAAAGGAAACGTCTGTGTTAGACTGACAGGACCGTGCCCCTCCTTATACTGCAGTGTAACTTACGTTATATTGCAACAGTGTAACAGTCACACATTTCTCATTATACCAGGGAAGAGCTTAAACCTCAAGCGGAGAGGGACCTGACATAGCAGATGGCAAAAGCGATCCTTTTTAGTTCAACAAAGAGCATTAAACAAACATCTTCAGACACTGTCATTTCACGTTTGCGGTGAAAACAGAAGTCTGAAAACGGCTTTGCACGACTCGGTCCAGTGTAATCCTCCCTGTCCAAACTCCGTTATCATGTTCCCGGGACAGATTCCTGAGAATGACCATATCTACATCTTCCATGGCTTTCTTGCGATGTCAGTCGGGAGTGTCTCTGGGGAACAGGGTGTGCGATCGCTGGTGTGGGGCTCCCTTGCACCCTAATTGCAATATTGTCACTTATGGCACATCTGAGCCATGAGATTATTTAAAAAAAAAATCTAAGGCTCGTCTGGGTGGTTTTTGTTCTCTGGAGGTGCAGAAACGGAATAATTCAACTTCTGTGGTGTCTGATCTAGGGCCATCTGCATTCCTGAACGTGGTCAGCACTTAGAGCAGGGGGGTGCAGAAACCGGTCCTATGGTTTGATCCTGAAAACCCGACTGGGGCGGTTTGAGCACCCCTGCCTTAGAGTGCCATGCTGTCTCACTTGTCTTTACTCGACCTATCTGGCAGGCTGCTCTGGCCTGTAAAGCTATGGGTAAAGGAAACATTTACAAGATAGGCTAATAAAAAGGAAATCTGCATATCTGCCAGGGAGAACTGCAGACACATACTATTTCCTTCTATGTCACTAATCCCACTGGAAAAGTACTGTACTACTGAGATGCCTGTAACACAATGATTGATGAAGACAGACTGCAAAAAAAAAAATAATAATAATAATAACACTTACTTTACAATGCACTTTTATTTTTTTTTAATGCGATCCAGTACAAAGCACACCTTCCTCAGGCTCTGACATATCTATCCTTAGGTTAGCCACAGTCATTTAATGTTATCTTTCAGTGTCTGCTTGAGAAAAATTTCTGAAAAATCAAAATTACTGGGAATCATCTGGTACGTGGTAGCCATTTCATAAACCATTTGCAAGCATTACAAAATGATTAACCTTTTTCTGTTAAACTGTGCCTTGGTCTTTCCAGACCTACTCAATTAATCATAAACATTGAATCAAACTTTCTGTTATTAATTCTCATATCTAAGCATTGTCTGGCTTTCCTTGAAACTAATGAGGGACAACAAATTTCAGAATGCTCAAAAAAAAAAAAAAAAAAAAAACAACCCCAAAACTAACCCAGAGTTAGAGTTGTCAGCTCGCTCCATGTTTTTTTGAATGAGCTAATGCAGTCCTGGTTTTACTCCACGGCCTTTTTTGGGGGGTTAATAGCGTTGGAGCAATCTGTCCTGGCAAGCCTGGTAAAGCACATTATAATTTGTTTCCTCGTTCCTTCTAGGAAGATATCTTGCTATCCTCCTTGGCCCTGGCCATGGCAGTATAATTAACACCTTACCAAATGCAATGTTTTCGGTAGCTGTTGTCATTTAACTCCTTGCCCCCTCGAATTCTCTCCTGGGTCAACAAAAACCCCCATTTCAGCACTGGACTGCTTTTTAGCATTATACGTGGGATTAGCTTTCAAGCAAATTCATCCCGTAGGGAAATAAACACATTTTACCTATCAAGCCCATATCAGGGCGGACAGGTTTGCCCTGTGAGAGTGGAATATTCACCCTTCCTCCAAAATCTTTCACAAACGTTCGAGGGGGGGGGGGGGGAACAAAACCAACCCCTGATTTTCTCCAAGATCCCATTGCCCTGCCCATATAAGGCAATGCCCTGGGGAACCCCCGCATTCTAGAATGAAGAAGACTTTTGTCAATCGCGTTCGACTTTTCCTCAGTGCTTTGGTCCCCTGTGTTGGTCCTGCTCCAACCCATCTACGTATTTTAGCGGTATTCTGGAATATTGGTGGTATCAAAGCCGCTTCGTTTAATGCATTCTGCAGAATTATTCCTATTGGGAAATGAAAAAGATAGCTCTTGGGGGGGGGGGGGAGGGAGGGAGGTGTCATCCTAGGATATGCCACAGGCTGTTAATAAAATGAACCAAACATTGGGTCAGCTAGGAAGCCCGAAAAGGCTTGGTTTAAACGCTCTGCAAACACGGAATATACTCCAAAGATGAGTACATCCAAGCAGACCGCACCCCCCTCCTTGTCAGTTCCGTCCGAATCGCCGCTGCCATCTCCGGAAACGGAGTGGTTTCTCTTTTTTTCGTATCGGTTTGACGTGCCTATGTCAGGCTTGCGCTAGATTGTTCTCTTCCCCAGCGCTGGGCTGCGGCCCCCCAGTAAATTATTGCACCGCTTCCGGCTGGCTGCACTGGTGTGGCCGAGCTGGATAAAGCCTGCCCGTGACACGACCATCGCTCTAAATCTCCGTCCCACGATGTTTCAGTCGTCCCCCCCCCCCTCCCCTTTTTATCTTGAACGTGTCATCCCTAATTTCCTGTCACGGGGGGGTGGGGGGGGGCTCCCGGCATTATTTCATATTGTTTTAAGCTGCAGAAAGGCAGGACCCAGTGAGTGACAAACTCTCATCTGTGCACTGTAGGCGAGAGGGGAGCAAAAGGCAGCAGGGCTGAAGCGAAACCCAGTTTTCCCAGCTCACTGTAATTAGTGTCACATCAGGGGCTTTTTTTTTTTTTTTCCTTTAACCTTATCATTTTGCCAATAAAATGAGTAAAAAAAAAAAAAATCTGTGGCAAAAAAAAAAAATGTATGTCAGTTGCCTGCTAAGAGAGCACCACGAGTTTAAGTTATAATTAAGTTGTTCTGTCAAGACTCTGAAGAGTAACATGGGAGGAAATATAATAATACGACACACAGAAACAGGATTTTATTTTAGAAAATTAAGTGAAAGCAAATTTGTAAGGGAATTATGTAAAGGAATTATGTATTGTATTTCACATTCCCTCATGCCTATAGTTTGAGACTGTATGTCTATATATATATATATATATATATATATATATATATATATATATATAGACATACATACATATATATATATATATATATATATATATAATAATACGACACACAGAAACAGGATTTTATTTTAGAAAATTAAGTGAAAGCAAATTTGTAAGGGAATTATGTAAAGGAATTATGTATTGTATTTCACATTCCCTCATGCCTATAGTTTGAGACTGTATGTCTATATATATATATATATATATATATACCAACAAACTCCCCAACAGACTGCTGTCAGGGTAAAAAGCACTATTATAATATGTAATAAAGCATTTCAAAAAATGTGGTTATTTTGGAAGTATAAAATTTATTAATAACTTCAACCAAATCACCAATGATGTGTATGAATAAATGTATTACAAACCATAAAATATAACATACATACTAAAATCCTCACCAAACCCCTTCATTTTGACCCTCCATCCTCTTCTAATATTACCCTCAATCTGTCCCTGATCAACTAAATATTCCCTCCTCTCATCGACGTTATAACAGGTCTATGTTAAAGCAATACACCACTTAGTACTTCAACTATCTTAAATCTCGTGTCTTCAATCGCATTCCTTAGTTCACACATTGATCAACTACTAGTGGTGTATGTCCTTTAGATGTCTTTACATCCCATCCCGACAAGGTCCTCGTTTCGCCAAGAAAGGGTAAGGTATTTTCCTGTATCCACTCCGCTTAGAGTGCAGGTAGGAGTGGGATTCAGGGTAAGGTTTTTTGCAAACTCAAATGGTATAATTTATTTAATAGAGGTTTTTTACATGAAAAGGTTGATAGGTGGGTTGGGAATTATCATTGGGATGCATGTGATTAATTATAAAAATTTAAGGCACTAGAGGGGAAGTCTAGTTTGACCTCATGTGAGTTTTGTGTTTTCAGATATAAGTGATGGAAGTTATTCGTTTCCATTGACGTTTGGTCATAATTAAAGTATTCCCCTGAAGAAGCCAATCTTGGCGAAACGAGGACCTTGTCGGGATGGGATGTAAAGACATCTAAAGGACATACACCACTAGTAGTTGATCAATGTGTGAACTAAGGAATGCGATTGAAGACACGAGATTTAAGATAGTTGAAGTACTAAGTGGTGTATTGCTTTAACATAGACCTGTTATAACGTCGATGAGAGGAGGGAATATTTAGTTGATCAGGGACAGATTGAGGGTAATATTAGAAGAGGATGGAGGGTCAAAATGAAGGGGTTTGGTGAGGATTTTAGTATGTATGTTATATTTTATGGTTTGTAATACATTTATTCATACACATCATTGGTGATTTGGTTGAAGTTATTAATAAATTTTATACTTCCAAAATAACCACATTTTTTGAAATGCTTTATTACATATTATAATAGTGCTTTTTACCCTGACAGCAGTCTGTTGGGGAGTTTGTTGGTATATAAGCCTCAGCACTAGGGGAGATTATATTGCCAAATTTTTGGTTATATATATATATATATATATATATCTCCACACGGGGACTCAACCCAAAGCACGTGGTTTATTAGCGTTAGAGCTACTTGAGCTACTTGCCCAGCAGTACCAAACAGTTCTCTATCCCCCTTGAAGAAAAAATGTAAATAATGTCCATGGTTTATTTGAGATTTTACTTTCTCCCACCTTTCCGTACTCCTGGATGTTCTTTGACCCTTGCTGCGTCCAATTAGAGAGCAGCTCCCAGAATGCAGAGTTACTGATTAAACCTTGCAGGGGTCAGACAGCTACTGGGAGAGGGAGGGCTGCGGGCTGGTAGCATCTCATAAATAATCTTCAAGAAATTATTTGCATTATGTTCTTCAGTTGTTGTTGTTGTTGTTGTTGTTGTTGCTTTTTCAGCAAAGACTGTATAGCATTAAACGGAAGCAAGAATACACTTGTAAGGGAGAAAATCAATAGAGTCCAAACTCCTTGCCTATGTTAAACTTCTGCCTTAAATACCGTTCCATAATTTATCATTCTCACCCAGAACCACATTGGAAAGATTTGCGTATGAATTGTAATTCCCTGGGTAAATAAAGTTTTAGTGAAAAAAAATCATCACAAGTGCTATGAAATAGAATGATGCTAGTCAGTTATGAAGGGACACTATATTAATGTTTATAGAGAAAATGCAATTGGGCAATCCCTGTTTCGCATGGTATTCTTGCATTATATAGTATTTTTAGGAAATTGTATAATGCATGTCATGCAACTGGATAGCAAATTCTATCTTTTTAAAAACTCATACTGGTATCTACATCTATCTGAAATGGCAGTATCTATAAATCTTATGCAATAAGCAAACTCATCCCCAGTGCCCCTCCCCCCGAGTGAACCCACTAAAAGAGCTGCCTCATTCAGCAATTTGGGTAATATTAATTTTAAAAATACAGACAACCAGATCGTGATAACAAAAATACAAAATTTCACTTTATGTTTTTTGAAAGCTTGCATAGAGTTAAATAGCTAGATATAGAATTGAACCAGCTCTAAGATTAAGTGAATTCCCATAAATTCACACATAGCAATTTCTTTTATCTATTTTTCAATAAGAAAGAAGATATGGATGATATTTGATACATCTGTCCCTAATAAAACTAATATGAGGCAAAACAATGTTCAGAGAAGCATAATAATATATCCATCATCCGCCACATCCAAACCTCAAAACTTTCTAGGGTGCAGCCTAACCATAGATACATTTGTAATATCCTTTGATGCTTTTCACATTTCAGTCTTGGTTTGTTTTTCCAGAGCCCTCATTGTCAAGAGTGAATAATGCAATCTATGACGCATGTGTAGCCTTCTGACTAAGTCCGCCTCACTACCTATTGAAATGGGTCTAGCAGCTTCGTGGAGTGAAGCATAGGGCTCAGAGAACAGAGTCACAAGAATAGTCTTGCACAAATTGTAATCTTGACCAAGAGCCTTAACTACCCTGTGCTCAAATTTAGGATCTCATCTACTAAGCATTTGTCCCTCAGACACAGAATGGGAGAAAAGCCTTAGGAAATCAGGCCCTTAGGTTGTAAAGACATAAAACACAAGTTGTCCATCCATGGTAATTTTCTTTAAAACCAAGATACCAGCTTGGGGGCCAGCAGCAGCCTCCACCTTCTATCTTTTCCCCAGTGGAGAAAAGGGTTCAGGCTGGTGGCTGGCATGACCTGGCAGAAGATCACCACTGGTGCCCATCCACTGCCATACCTTCCAGTTTCCAGCAGTCGCGCTTTAGAGCAGGGATTCCCAAACCTGTCTTAGGGGACCCCCACAGCCAATCAGGTTTTCATGATATTCACAATGAATATGCATGAGGTAAATTTGCATATACGGGGTCTCAATGATATTCAGATTTATCTCATGCATATTCATTGTAGATATCCTGGCTTGGGCGTGAGGTCCGCAGGACAGGTTTGGGAAGCCCTGGTTTAGAGATGCCTTGAACCCTGACTGTTACATTACATTTATCTCATCCTTTTATGAGCCCAGCTGTTCATTTTGGCTTCACAACATCTTAGGGCACCGAGTTCCACAAGATAACTATGTGTTTTGTGCAGCAATACTTCCTTTCATCTGTCTTATGCCTGCCACCTAAAAGGTTTATCAGAATCCTCTGTCTGATATTATGAGATAATATAGTGTGTGTGTGTGTGTGTGTGTCCTTAATTATTTCCCAATTTCCTTCCTTCATACCATTCATGATTTTATATCCCTCTATCACATCTCCTTTTATTTTTTTTTCCAAGCTGTAGTCCTAGTTTTTTGTTTTTTTTTTAAGTTTCTCCTCATTTGGAAGTTGCTCCAGATCCCTAATCATCAATGTTGCTCAGTAACTGTGTTTTCCCCTAGGTTCAGGTTCAGAATCCAGCAGGGATTTTCCATTAATCAATACGGCTTCAGAGCCACCGTCTCCATCCTGTGTCAGCAGGACTGTCGCAGGGGCTAAAACGTGCTCCAGGTGGCCAAGTGGGAGTCTCCATCCACTGATGTGATTGTGGCAGGCGCTCCTGCAAAAGATGCGGCCATGCACAGTGACCGGAAGTTTCCTCTTTGCCACTGGTGATGGTGGCAGCATGGTGTGCTGGGCACCCTGGATGGGCGCTTCTCAGTCTCATCCTTTCTGCTGGTCCTGGCAGTAAGGAAGACTGAATAGGGGCACACTTCTCTCTGCAGTCTGTAACTCAGATATCTGTCTTTATCATACATATATATATGGGGAGGGCAAGTGCACATGAACGCGCAGGGATCAACAACACACCACACCTGGTTTTCCCTGCAGGAAAAAATAGGTAGGATCAGAGGTATAGTTAGGGCTAGGGAGGCAACAACGTACATAGCTTTGCATTTTCAGGGGAAAAGTATCCACAGAAAAAGCAGGTGTGTGAATCTTTGTGTGTATTTTTCCTGAAAGCTGTTTTCATAGGGAAAATTCATAGGTATTTTCTCTTTGAAAATTGGTGCAAAGTCCGCGAAGAGGGTATCCGTGGACTTTGAAACAATCTGCCTAGCTTTGAAAATTGCCCCTTTCGGTTTTCTGTGCATAAATAGTCTTTTAAAAGTTAACCAAAGGGTTGTGCACATAGAAGCAGGCACAAAAGTGATTTTGCACGTACTTTCACTTGCACTACAAAGATGCATCCGGGTGGTTGAGGCGGAGTTGAAGTGGGGACGTGATTTGCACACATACTTTCACTTTTCAGAAGCATGCACGTAAATATCTACACATGAAGCTCCATCTGTACCCAAGCAGACGTAACTTTGTGCATGAACATCGGCACTGCAGATTTTCAAAGCAAATTTATGCCCACAAAAAGTGCTGGCAGACTTTAGCCTATGTGAGCTGTTTGAACATGGCCTTCCATATGTTTTATTTTATTCAACTATAAAACGGCAAAAAGGCTCATTTATTTATTTAGTTATTGGCATTTATAGGCCACTAATGCCTTGGCCTGAAACAGCCTACAAATCAACATACACAGTGCAAATATGCCACTATTAAAATAAACTCTACTCTCTTGTGCATTTTCACTGTAAGGGGAAGTTAATTCACTATAACGTGGGTTTCATTCCACTGAATTACTTGGAAGGAAACATGACTTGAGAAAAAAAAAATTCACTGAGGACCCAAGTTACTGATATAGAGAATACGCAGCAAACTATAGTATTATGGGTCACGTCAAGCCTTTTGCATGGCTAGTCTGCAGCCTCATCTCTGGAGTTAATTCATTGTAAAAGTTACTTTTTCATCCGAAAACAGTCCAATTGCACGGCCACCTGCCCAGCTTCCAACAGAGCCCACAGTTTGCTGCAGCAGCTTGCGGGTAAGTTCTGCAGGCTAAGCTTCTCTAACTCTGCAGCAGTTGTGTCTCATTTGCATATATTTGAATGGATTTGCATATTAAAGAGTGCTAATTCATATTTTACATTGTAAAAAAAAAGGTTATTTTCTGATATTTCTTGTATCTGGCTAATGTATTTGGTCCTTTTGGGGAAGAAAAGGGAACTTAGAGACCAATGCTGGGAAGAGAGAAGGAGGAGGAGAGAGAGAGAGAGAATGAGGTGTAGGGAAGGGGAGGAGATCTGGGGAATAGGAAAGGGATCTGAAGGAAGAGGGTCAGGGTACTGAGGCACGGAGGAAGGGGAAACAAGAGGGAATCGGGGGCAAACGGAGAAAGGTTTGCAAGGATAGGGAGAGGGAATGAGTGGAGGAAAGGACCAGGAAGGAGGAGATCCAAGATCAGGAGAGAGAAGAAAGGAAGATCCACTTCCTTTGGACACAGAGCCCTTTTCTCATTCATTCCCCACACCCTGATTCTCTAACACCCAGGGCCAGATTTAAGACTGTGGTGCTCATAGGCAAAGGACCAGAAGTGGTGCGTTTCACCCATGGAAATCAGAAGCAGCATGGTGGAGGGAGAGGGTCCCACTTTGGTGTGCTTTCAAAATTTGGCATTCTAGGCACATGCCTATGTACATATGCCTAAATCTGGCCTTGCTTCCACCCACACTCTCTCCAGTCCTTTCACTCACGCCCTACAACCCAACGCTCATTAATTGAGAGTCCCTTTTCCTAACCTGAGCACCGGCAAGAGGTTTTTTTTATGTTACTCCTTTTTTCAGTTCCTCCACTTAATATCACCATGATATTAAGTCAGAAGAACTACAGAAAAGCAGTATTTTCTGCTTTTCTGTTAACTTTTGGGGCTTCTCAAGACTTAACGCCAGCTCCGGGGCTGGCGTTAATTTTTGAGAGTAAAAATGTGTGCGTCGGGCACACATTTATTTTTTAGCATAAGGGGGAATAGCTAATAGCCTCATCAACATGGCATTTACATGTGATGAGTGCTATTAGCTAAGCGCTGGTTTGGACATGCGTTTTGGACGTGCTAATCCCCTTATTGCATAAGGGGTTATGGACGCATCCAACCACAGGTTAACCTGTGCGCTAGCCTGAGCTCATGGTATTGCATCAGCCTGTTAGACTATAAACCCTCTGGGGCAGGGAACTACCTACTGGACCTGAACTGTAACTCACCTTGAGCACAGGTTTTTTGGAAATATGAATAACTAATAGGGATGTGCATTCATTTTCATGATTGTGAAAAACATGACAAATGAGGCCATTATCTGTTCGTTCCAAATGGAATGAACTAAAAATGGCCTCTCATGAAAACACCCAAAAATGTTCAGACCTCCTCAGGCCTTCCAACTCCCCATCCCATCCTGTAAAATCAAGGTCAGGGCCCAGCCAGGTTCTCCAACCCCCACGCCCAACCTGTCAAACATTTTCAGACCTGGAGACTTCCCCGGCCCCCTCTTACCCTATAATGCTGCAAAGTCCAAAGGACAGGAATGATGCCTACTCGCTCCTGCCCTCTGCAACACACTACTTTAAGAATGGGAAATAAGCCAAACCAAAAAGACATTAAACAAACAAAAAAGCAAAAACATAATAACTCGAAACAAATAAACCAAAATGAAAATTTTAGGCCTGCACATCCCTAGTAACTAAGTCTAAAACTTAGCACCATCTCTAGAGCACTGACTAACTTCATAAACTGTTCCTTAGCCCAAGGAATCTACCCAGATGAGCTAAAAACTGCATCTCTCAAACCCCTCTTGAAGAAACCCAACCTGGATACAAAAGAACTCTCCAATTTCAGACCCATATCCAACCTTCCGTTTCTAGCGAAGCTCACAGAGAAAGTTGTGAACACACAACTCTCTGACTACCTTGAGGAACATAAAATACTATACCCCTCACAGTATGGTTTCCGGAAATCCTCCAGTACAGAAACCCTTCTCATCTCCCTATCAGACCACATCCTCTTGGGTCTTGACAAAGGGCTTTCATACTTACTGGTCCTCCTAGATATCTCAGCGGCTTTCGATACGGTAAACCATGCCATTCTGCTAAACCATCTATCAGACATTGGAATCGCTGGACTAGCCCTCAGATGGTTCAACTCTTTCCTCAACAATAGAAGCTACAAGGTTAGAGTCAACAACAGAGAATCACCAAGTTATAAAGCAACGCTAGGCGTCCCACAAGGCTCTTCTTTATCCCCGACCCTCTTCAATATCTACTTACTGCCCCTCTGCCATCCGCTCACAAACCTAAAATTAACACACTACCTCTATGCAGATGATATTCAGATATTGATCCCCATAAAAGAATCCCTGCCAAAAACGCTTGACTACTGGGAAAATTGCCTGAAGTCCATAAAAAGCCTCCTCTCTAGCCTGAACCTGGTTCTAAACGCATCCAAGACGGAAATCCTTCTTATCTCCCCTGAACACTCGACCAACACCGATATTACAGCTCTGGACCCACAGATTTCTCAAACAAGAGATTTAGGAGTTATACTAGACAATCATCTGAATTTAAAGAAATCAATTAATAATATCACCAAGGACTGTTTCTATAAGCTTCAAGTTCTAAAAAGAATCAAATCCCTTTTCCACTTCCAGGACTTCAGAACCATCCTTCAATCCACGTTATTCTCGAAAACTGACTACTGTAATGCTTTACTCCTGGGGCTCCCCATCTCAGCCACAAAACCTCTACAAATGCTCCAGAACGCAGCAGCCAGAATCTTAACCAACACCAACCGACGTGCTCACATCACCCCCATCATCCAAAACCTACATTGGCTGCCAATAAAATACAGAATTCTACATAAAGCACTCACTATAATCCACAAATCCATCCACAAACAGCTCACACTAGACCTTCAGACCCCTTTCAAACACCACTCTTTGGAAAGACCCGTCAGAGAAGCATATAAAGGAACCCTTCAAGTCCCACCTACTAAATCCAGCCGTCTAAAATCCACCAAAGAACGTTCCTTCCCCACAGCAGGCCCTGTCCTCTGGAACAGACTACCGACTGACCTAAGACTGGAACCCTGCCTTCATACCTTTCGAAGAAAACTTAAGACGTGGCTTTTCCGCCAAGCCTTCCCCTAAGTCAAAATGTCACGTCGGACTCAGCCCAAGGAATGGGATGTTTACTAATCTCTTAACCCGTCATATATTATTTATATGTTGTTAATTCCACTCTGCCTACTTCCTGGCTACTATAGCCCCCAAGTTCAATGCCCTTGTTATATGTAACTTTGCTTGTTTCGGCCTTCTTGTTTGGTTACACTTGTTAATCCCCTAAGTTCCATGTAAACCGGCCTGATGTGAATTCCATTCGTGAAGTCCGGTATAGAAATATATATTAAATAAATAAATAAATAAATAAAACCCGTCCAAATTCCCGCGTCATAGTTTGTGTACTGTAGCCCTTTCATTTCTCTTGCAGGATGCAGAGGCACAGCTGGTAGCTGAAAAGTCATCTAACGCCCCATGGTGGGAGGAAGGCAAGCTTTCAGGGCCCGTAAGCTTGGGATTTCCTCTGGACTTCCCAGTACAAATCATATTGCCACCCTAGGAAGTGTTCTTCCACAAATAAGTTTACCGGAGTACTTACCAAATGTGAATGACTTGGCAGATAGTAAACTTTCTTCTAATGCCATCCATACAAGAGGAAAAAAGAACTGAACTCAAAGTCAATGCTGTTCCGGTCACAGAATGTGAAGCCTAGGTGGCTTTCTCCTCTCTCACCCCTTCGCTGGGTATTCTTTAGAGATGCTGCCAGCACTGGGACGTTCTGTGTATTGGTATATGAGCAAAGGTTGAAGATTTTCCCACTTCAAGCAAGAAGCTTGATAATTCTCCTGTTTGCAAAAGAAATCCTCTTTCTGACTCAGGGTTCTTTACAGTTGGGATTTCCTCTAAAACACTGAGCATCGGCTGCCACTCCTTAGTGCAGAAACACCTGGTGTAGCTTCACTCTGCTCCCTGCTGCAAATCCACCTTTGGAATAAAACTGGATCTCTCCCTTTCAGACAAGGAGTTCTGTCATTATTGCCTCTCCAGCAGGAGATCACCTCTGGATGCTCCCCTTACTTGAAAGCCTGAAGGCTCTGACCTTGAACCTGAACTATCTTCCCTGCAGGAGTGTTAGAAGCAAGACAGAAAAGAAAAAGGACCCAAAGGGCACCTCTGTTATAGAGAATCTACTGACCCATTGGGGAGTGTTTGAGAACACAAGACACATTCCTGCCCTCTGACATCATCCATAAGTTCCATGGAAGTTCTGGGGAGAAACTGAGTTTAGTAGGGGACACCCTTACATATGCAAAGCACAAAAGCTATCTAGGCATGAGGCATTGCCTGGTATTTTGCTAATGCCTTTAAATGAGAAAAGAAGTGTAAAAGTTTAATGGAAATAGTTTTAAGTGCCTGGTACAAAAAGACCTCTTGCATTGGTGAAAATCATGGCATTCCCCATCTCAGAGATCATGCGAGAAGAAACCCGTATGACCTTTTCCTCTCTCTACGTCACACACTTTTCCTGTAAGCCCTCCATCCTATCTGTACTCAGGTGCCCGTCTGCTGCCCCACTCCACAGCACCTCAACAATCAGTGCAGATCCCACTTATCTGGACCAATGACTAAAAACCTTTAAGGGGGAAGCTGTTTAATTAAAAGTAAAGTAGACATTTATTATGTGTTGAGAGTGCCAATTTTTGCTATGACCTGAGAGTCATCCACTAATTAAATTTTGCAATTCTTTTCGTATGCTACCAATACAATTTGATAATGGAAAAAAAGCATGAAAGAAGGAAAGAACATTAAGCCTTCAGCAGTGGATGCCCACTTTCGAAGCGTGAACAGAGCTGGGCCTATCTACACTACAGAAGTGTTCAGAGCAAACTTCCAGCCAAAGTAAGAAGGAACAGTTTATTAGCTGTTGTTTGACAACTGATTTATTTTTGCACAGATTACTCTTTCTGCAACATGGCAGATATATATATAAAAGAAATAGTAAAAAAAAAAAATAAGCCAGGAGGTCAAAATGTTGCCCTTGTGTTCATAAGGAGTCAGCTCATGTTTCCTGGATGCCTTTAGTGATTACCATAAAACAGGACCATTGTTGCAGCATATTTATGAGGCTTGGGACAGAGTTGGTCACATGAAAACACACCTCTGTTGCCTTCTCTCTCTCTTTTACTATTATTACCTTAAAGTGACATTTGACCCCCTTCAGTTGCCTGTGTGTAGCCAAGTGTTCCAAACTCACACCTGGTGTCTGTAATAAAGCACAGCAGCATGCATAAATAATGGGGGATGTGTTTGTGAAAGTTCAGTGAATGGCAAGTACCTGTGACAAAGGCCCTACTGCTTGCCGTGCTAAGCACTTGCTAATGGAGACCACTCAGAGGATGCAAGAAGGGCCCAATTAAAGTTTATTCCAAATGACACCCTAAGTTATAAAACCAAATAAAGAAAGGGGGGGGGGAATGTCTTTGGCAGATGCAATATATTGGAATGTGTATTTACATGTCTCCCTTTATTCCTGCCGCAGGGGACTGAGCTATTCCTTGCCTTTGGGAAACATCCTTTTGTGTCACCACCATCAGATGCTGAAAGCAGCAGCTACTTTGAAGGGAAAAGTAATGATTTCTAAGAGTGCTGCACAGGTAGTTCTTTTTCTGGGCTGCTTCTGTGCAAAGGTCATTTCAGTTTCAGGGGAACAAGTAATAAAGATAAACCTATGGCCAGGGACAGTTTAATGCTTCTAGGGCCTTGGCAAAAGTCAATGATGGGGCTCTACCACTCCCTTTACTCCCACCAAACCACTCTAAATAAGAAGGGAACAACCAAATTTCCACCGCAGCTTCGCTAACACAGAAAAAAGTAGGGAATTCTTATCCTCACCCTCCTTATGTCTGTCTTCCCATCTCTCACCCTTCCCCACCTCATATTTGCCCCCCCCCCCCCCCATTTCCCTGTCTCTTTCCCTCATGCCTGCTGTCTGTTCCCTCTGCAGACCTCCAATTTGTCTTTCCTTCCACCTCCTCCAACCCTGTATCCTGCGGCCCCATATCCCTTCTCTTCCCATTTCCCTCTTATTTATTTATAATATTTATATGCCACCACATAACTACAGCTCTGAGTGGCTCACAAAATTCAACATACACATTAAAATTCATACAAAACAATCACAAATAGATAACAACAACTGATACAAAATTAGGTGTCAATGCCTCAATGCGCCTCCTCAAAACTTGAGTAATCTCAGCAAAAGTCAGCTGAAATACGTAAACCTTCAGCATTTTCCTGAACAGTTTCAGGCAGGATGCTTGCTGTGTAGCCTTCAGCAGAGAATTCCACATTTCAGGGGCAGCCACCGAGAACGAGCTCTTTTGAGTCTCAGAAAGATGAGAGGACCTCAAGGTTCTAGATGGATTGTGCATACGTAACATGGAATTCATCCATGGCAGAGACTCAGAGCTTACCATCTTGTGACCTAGAGGAGCGACCTTATATTATACGCTGGCAGTAACCATGTAGCTCTTTCAGTGTTGGAAATATATGCGTTCTTTTATTAAGACCCAGTTATCAATCGGGCAATGTTTTTTTGGAGCAAGTGAAGGGCTCGCAAATCATGGACTGGGAGACAGATATGCAATTATTACAATAGTCCAAGATAGGGAGAGCCATAGCCTGGACCACTGAACAGAAATCTTCTGTACTAAGTAAATGTTTCAAAGGTCAGTGATCACTGCTGAGATTTGATCACTGCTGACGTTTGAGAAGACATCAAAAGCTTGAAATCAAGAATAATTCCCAAGCTTCTCACCTATGTAATGATTGGGATTTGACAATTTGCAAACATAAAAAAGGAAGGGATTTTCCCAATGATAGTACTGGTCCTACTAGGTCTCCGCAGGAACATCACTTCAGTTTAACTTACATTTAAGGCTAGGCTATTATGCCTTAACCATTGTTTAACGGCTGAGAGGCATATGGAAACAATCCTCAAAGTGAAACACCAAGTTGAAGAGATAGGAATAAAAAACAGAATGTCTCTTCTCCTCCTTCCTTCCTTCCTTCCCCCCCCCCCCAGTCTTTCTCTACACCTTCTGTGCTTCTCCCCATGTTCCATCCCTTTCCTGTCCTTCTTCCACATATGCCTTCTCACCCAGACTTCTTCCCTCCCCCTCCTATCCTTCTCCTCACACTCTTTTCCTTCCTCCATTCCCCCTCCCTACCAACGTCACTGACAGTCTGCTCTGCCATTAATTCCACCTCCCCCCCCCCCCCCCAGACTCCTATGGTTCCCTACTGCTGCTTCCCCCTCCTCCTCCTCCTCCTCCTGGCAGCTTCCTCTTTCAGACATATTCTGCCATGACCTACTTCCTCCTCTTCCTGGACCTGGATGGCGTGATGATGCTGGTCTGGCTGCAGTGGTATGTGATCAGGGCCTTCAAGGGATTCAGTGAATGCCCTGCCCTAATCTTCTTTTTTTCTCTTTCAGCTACTAAGCCAATGGAGGCAGCAGCAGCCTGCAGCATTGTGCACCCCTGATTGCAACCACCGGGGGGGGGAGGGGGTCTGGCCTATAAGAAGGAGCAAAGCAAATGATGGCCTCATCATGGTGGGGTCAATCACAGCAATGGCAGGCAGGGGCCTGTGTCCATTATTATGGATAGCAGCAAGCAACATTGTATGGGGGCAGAAGGCAGGACTTAGCTTCAGCTCAAAGTAAGGTCCCACCTTCTGCTGGTTGCCTTGTGCAAAAAGCTGCAAGCACCTGGAATGCAGGACCTTCATAGTTGGTTGTGTCTGTGCAGAGCCAAAGTAGAAAGCGAATGAGGCAACTGCAAGGGAGGCAGGTACCAGAAGAGGTGGCAGAGCTGCATGGCACAAAAAGGATCAGCGTCTGTCCTTTACCACTAGGATCTCCAACGTCTTGAGTCTAACAGAAGGTCAGTCACTGACAGACTCTGCTGGGGACTTGAAGGGGACAGGGTTCTGATTCAGAGCAAGACTGCTGGAGACTCATGAGGAGGAAAAGGGGGTTGAGACTTTCAGCTCCCTCTCCTCCCTCTCTCCTCTCCCCTAGGGTTAGAAAAGTTCAAAATTCTGCCAGAAAGGGAGGAGGAGAGGGAGGGGAAGGAGGACAGGTGATTGTGCTGGGGGGAGTGAAAATAATGAATGTCAGGGAGTGGTGGGAAAAGGAAGGGAAGATTATTATGCCCTGGGATGAGTCTCTTACTGTGAATGGCACCGCATGCCACTGTCTGGCTGTTTCCTACTTGTAGCCTGTACAGGCTATGCCTCCAACTCCTTCATGGTTCTGCACAAGCGAGTGATGCTAGATCCTTGCTCTCCTTACTCATATGGGCTACTGCTGCCTGCTGCCTTTCCTCTCAGCCCTGCATGGACTGATGGTGTCTCTCTTCCTCTTTCTGGTGGCCACAAAAATTCTCTGGTAGCCACATACAGCCACTGTGCCTACTCTTCAGAATCACTGCTTTGGTAAATCTGGCCCTTTGTGAGCCAGATATGTAGATTCCCCATTAAGAATGGTGACTGTAAAGCACTCCAGAGTAACCAGTGTCTGGTAACCTCAGCTTATTAAAGGGATCTCCACTAGGGGTGGCAGAAAATGAAAGGGTAATTTTTTAATAAAAGGATCTTAGATCATTAATGTTTGCTTGTATGACTATAACCCTAATATCAAGGAGCACAGGGTGGCCAGATGTTTTGGACAACAGCCTCACTAGTTTTGATGATTCATGGATTGTTACAAAGCTTGGTGGTAAGACATGACAGAAGGTCTGGTTGTTGGATTAGTATAGAGCTGATAAAAATCAAAAAGAAAGACAACCAGGCCTGAAATAGTGTACCAATAGAGGAGGTAGAGCTTAGTACTATAACAAAATATAAACATCCTTGGGACAGATATAGAGGGGAGCAATAGAAATTTGGTTGAGAGGCTAGGTAAAAGCATGAGGATGAAGAACTGGTGTTGGCTTAGGTAAGAGAATATACAGTTGTATACAAAAGTGTAGGTAACCCTAGTCAAATTATATGTTTCAATGAATCTCTAAGTGAACATAAGCTGACACAATCCCTACATGGCACAAAATTAAACATCAAAAATTAAAAATTAACCCACCACTGTCAATACCATTGCATACTTCCATTAACACATATGATATTTTATTTTGTTTTTATTATTTTTTAATTTTTTGAAAACTTAAAAAAAACTTAAAACTTAAAAAACTTCTTTGTCTAGAATAATACTTTAGACTAGTTCTCTATTCAATTTTCACTAACAAAACAAATGTTTGAATCCTCTGGTGCATTTATTTATTTATTTAAAATACTTTTATACCACTTATCAATTTCCAAGTGGTTTACAGTAAAAGGATCATAATGTGACAAACATAACATTAAGCACTTAAAAACAAAATATCATAAAACAGTAAAAATAAAAAATAGAGTAATCTCATACTTCAACAGCTACTACTATCTTAGTAGGCCTATGTATACACTTCTCAATTACACACAATTAAGCTCTGGAATTTGTTGCCAGAGGATGTGGTTAGTGCAGTTAGTGTAGCTGGGTTCAAAAAAGGTTTGGATAAGTTCTTGGAGGAGAAGTCCATTAACGGCTATTAATCAAGTTTACTTAGGGAATAGCCACTGCTATTAATTGCATCAGTAGCATGGGATCTACTTAATGTTTTGGGTACTTGCCAGTTACTTATAGCCTGGATTGGCCACTGTTGGAAACAGAATGCTGGGCTTGATGGACCATTGGTCTGACCCAGTATGGCAACGTCTTATGTTCTTATGTTCTTACCTGCTTGCTGCAGTCTTAGTCGTCTTAAAAGGGCTATAAAGTATCATAAGCCTGATTTAAAAAGGAAGGTTTTAAACAATTTCCTAAACCTAAGAAGAGAACTTTCTCTTTTAATTTCCGCTGGTAAGGAGTTCCATAAAGAGGGGCCCTGGATCATAAATAGCTGCTCACATGATTCATCTAATCTTATATATTTAAAAAATGAAACCTCTAATAATAATTGTGATGCTGAACCGAATGATCTCGTTGGTTGATATAATTTCAAATCAGAATTAAAGACTGGAGAAACTTGCCCATTAATACCCTTAAAGACAAATAATAAAACCCTAAACTTCATACACTATATTATACGCCAATGATATTTTGATATGTTGATGATATGTTGATGATATGTTGATGTACAGGAGTACCAGAAATAATTCTCACCACCAAATTCTGGACATATTGAAGAGCCCATAATGTTGTTTGTGATAGTTGAAGGAAAAGAATGTTATAGTAATCAAGAGGTGTCATAATAAGGGAATGAACTATTGCTTTTAGGTCATTCTCTTCAAGATATGGGCATGCTCTATGAATAAACTGTAGTTTATAATATGCATTGACTATGCATTGATTTATATGAAGATATAGTGAAAGGGTGGTGACCATTAATATGTCCATATTTTGTACTTGATTTAAAATGGGCATTACAATTCCATTAATAGATACTTCAGCAGGGAGATTTACCTCTGGATTCCTGGTCAGGTATAGTATTTCAGGTTTATTTTCATATTCAGTTAGCATATTTTCCATTAGCCACTGATTAAGAGAATGGATAGTGGCTTACTTTTTTTCTAGTGCATCTGCAAATGATCCTTTGATTGGTATGTAGAATCAGGTATCATTTGCAAAGATACGGCATTCTACATCAAGACTAGAGAAAACTTTACAGATGGGAGCTATATAAACATTGAATAGAGTTGCAGACAGCACCCAACCCTGAGGCACCCCTGTTTTAAGATTGAATAGGGAAGAGTCAGAATTATTATAAACTACTTTCTGGTATTGTCCCTTTAAAAGGACATAAACCAGTCATAAACAGTGTAGCTATGCCAACTTCTCTCAACCTAGTTAGTAAAAGTTAAATCAAGGAGCACTAGGAAAAAAAACACTGTCAAAACACCTACAAAACTGTCAAAAAAATGAAAATAGTAATGTTTCAATATTATGATCTGCACAAAATCCATACTGATGTAGATCTAAAATAGATTGATCATCAAATGGATTGTATAGATTTATTTGGATATAATGTGAATTATAAAATTAAACATGCATCTTTTTGCAATTTTTAATACACAATTACTATTTATTTGCAATTTTAATACATTGAAAATAATAAAGCAAATGACATGTGCAAAAGTTTGGATACCATTCCAATTGATTAATTTTTACTTTTTTTAAAAAGTTGTCAATAAGGCCCAAAGAGTTGATAGACTTTTTAAGCGTTCAATTAGACAAATGCAAACAATTCCAAGTTTGAACAAATACTCTGAATCTTTTAACCTCTCAAGTTGTGATTGCTGTTCTGTCTACTTTCAACAACTATGGACTTCTAGGAGCACCTGTCTGAGCATTTGAAAATGACGATAATTCACTCTTAAAAAGCAGGGGAAGGCTATAAAAAAATTCTTTAAACTCTTCCAGCTAGTAATTTCAACTGCCAGAAACATTACTAAGAAATGCAAATTGCATTCAGTTGCTAAGGTCAAGGCAACATCTGGAAGACCAAGAAAAATCTCTTATAGAACTGCCTGAAAACTGGTCAGATCTACAAACAGAATAATCCATAGATCATTGCAAATAAGCTGCTAAAAAGTTTAGCTGATGCTGGAATAGTTGTTCACAGTACAACATTGCTTACACAACAATGATTTTCATGAGTGAGGTGTCAGTCAGAAAGTAATCTTTTCTATGACTTCATCAGAAAAGTCATTGTCAAGACTATACAAAACCAAACTTTGATAAGCCAGAAACATTTTGTAACAAAGTATTTTGGACTGGTGAAACAAAAATTGAACTGTTCTGCAGCAACCACACAAGATACTGTAGTAACTTCCATTAAGAAGAGTGCTGGAGTCAGGCCAGGGGAGAGGGGTCATGGAAAGAGGGAGAATGCTGTGGGTGGGCTTGGGATGGTTGGGCAGAAGGGGCAGGGGTACAGATATAATTATTGGCCCCTAGGCACCAAAAACTCATGAGCAGATGTAAGAGATTGATAGAAATATGATAGGAGCCACACTATGAACGTGTCTACCAAGGCCCCCAGAAATGAGCTGAGACCACCATCTAATTTCACTTAGCCCACCTGAGCTGGGATTTCAACCGGTGGCCTAGAGGTGAGAGGGGCAATGTTGTAACCGTTCCCTAGAACAATCTATTCCCCAACTGGTACTGATAGTGACTTTCTGTCACAAAATCTCATGGAGACAAAGGTTAAAAAAGAAGCTGTAGGCACTACCTTTTAATTGGGCTAAACGTTTTTTATTCTCTTGGTTCCCTAGCGGTTTTGCCACTTCTATCTCTCCCCAGATGGGCTACCCAAGAAGCGCTGGTGATTGTTGCTGTCCACTAGCTGGAGGGGCACTTCCTGCAAGGCATGCCCTTGGTGCTGCTAGCTGGCCAGTAACAGTCACCATTGTAGAAGCAGCCACCTTTCCTCCCTCCACCTACACAGCATGCCCAGGCCTGACCAACTACATCGGATAGGAGATCAAAACCTGCACTTTAATGTAGCTTTTGAGAGTTACAGGAAGTTTCTTCATCAACTCAGGGCAAAATTATCATGCAGAAAGTGCCTTAGAACTTTCCCCAATTCATAAAACTAGCAATTTCAGAGATAAGTCCCGCATTGCTTTTCACAGAAGGTTTTACTAACACAGCTTTTTCCTTCCTGAAGTTACAGGAAATGAATTCTTTAGACAAAAGATGTAGTATTTCAAAAAAAAAGTGCAAGCACATTGGCTTGTAGATGCTTTGCACTTCTTTAGCCTGAAACTGAAATCTGACCCTACAAGATTGTGTTGCGTCCATCGGTCTCAGACAGCTTCAACCTCTGTGCCTCACCTTTTACTCTGCTCTCCCTGCCAGCTTTGGGAAGATGGCTACCGCCGCGTCTGCATGCTGCTCTCTCTGGCGTCCCCAGAATGGCTATGGCAAAGCCTCACGCCATGTTTCTCCTAAGGGTCTCCTAGGGTGCGTGCGCATGCCACCTACGTCTTTATCCACGTCATGGCGGGAACCTGGGGGCGTCCCCCTCGAGTGACGTCACGCCATCCGGGTATTTCGCCTGCCCTTGTTTGCTAGATCATCGAGTTAGCAAGGATCGTGAATGGATGGAAAGCCTCCGGTCTGAGCTACTCTGCCGCTTCCTTGCTGCCGCTGGAAGCTTTCTCTGCCCTTTGGGGTATTTCTCTAACCTTGGGTACCCGCTCCTCGGGGGCCCTTTGCTCTCTATCGGGTGCCTATCTGGGATCAGGTACTCGCTCCTCGAGGGCCTGCTCTCCCTGGTTCAGTGCCTGTACTCAACTACTTCTGCCTGCTGGGATCTTCACCTATACAGCTACCAACTTACAGGTCGATACTGTAAGACCGCGGGAGAGCGGACGAACGCCCGCTCTCCCGGCGCGCGCACCGGCCCCTCGCCGGTGCGGGCGATTCAGTATTTAAATGAGGTGACGCGGGAAAAACGGGGAAAAGGAGGCGCTAGGGACACTAGCGCGTCCCTAGCGCCTCCTTTTTGTCAGGAGCGGCGGCTGTCAGTGGGTTTGACAGCCGACGCTCAATTTTGTCGGCGTCGGTTCTTGAGCCCGCTGACAGCCACGGGCTCGGAAACCGGACGCCGGCAAAATTGAGCGTCCGGTTTTCGGCCCGACAGCCGCGGGCCGAATTCAAATTTTTTTTTGTTTTTTTTTACTTTTTTTTACTTTTGGGGACCTCCGACTTAATATCGCCATGATATTAAGTCGGAGGGTGCACAGAAAAGCAGTTTTTACTGCTTTTCTGTGCACTTTCCTGGCGCCGGAAGAAATTAGCGCCGACCTTTGGGTCGGCGCTAATTTCTTAGAGTAAAATGTGCGGCTTGGCTGCACATTTTACTTACTGAATCGCGCGCGCATACCTAATAGGGCCATCAACATGCATTTGCATGTTGAGGGCGCTATTAGGTGCCGCGGGTGGACCGCGTGTTTTCCTCCCCTTACTGAATAAGGGGTAAGGGAAAACACGCGTCCAGAGCAGGCTGACAGTGCGCTCCGACGGAGCACACTTTACTGTATCGACCTGAAGAGGTTAGGGCTGTTCAGCTTGGAGAAGAGACGGCTGAGGGGGGATATCATAGAGGTCTTTAAGATCATGAGAGGTCTTGAACGAGTAGATGTGACTCGGTTATTTACACTTTCGAATAATAGAAGGACTAGGGGGCATTCCATGAAGTTAGAAAGTAGCACATTTAAGACTAATCGGAGAAAATTCTTTTTCACTCAACGCACAATAAATCTCTGGAATTTGTTGCCAGAGGATGTGGTTAGAGCAGTTAGTGTAGCTGGGTTCAAAAAAGGTTTGGATAAGTTCTTGGAAGAGAAGTCCATTAACTGCTATTAATCAAGTTTACTTAGGGAATAGTCACTGCTATTAATTGCATCAGTAGCATGGGATCTTCTAGGTGTTTGGGTAATTGCCAGGTTCTTGTGGCCTGGTTTGGCCTCTGTTGGAAACAGGATGCTGGGCTTGATGGACCCTTGGTCTGACCCAGCATGGCAATTTCTTATGTTCTTATGTTCTTATGTTCTGTTAGTGAGTAATCTAACATTCTCAGTCTGTCTCATCTACAGCTCTGCTGCGCTGGAAACCTGCATCCGGATCTCCCTATACCATCTCGGTGAGACGGGTTCCTTCTGCCGAGGGTCCCTGGACTGCTACCTCTGGATCACCTCACTACTGCCACCTCTGGTGGTATACATCAGCTGTATAAAAGACAAAACTCTGTGTTTGTGCATCTCGAGTCTAGCCTGGTACTGTGGCTCCTCACGGGGCTCCTCCCTGTGGGCTTGGTCATCTCCACAGTACCCGAGAATCCACTCAAACACCTCAAAACCATAACAGAGTGCTACAAGAAACCTAACAAATTTCAATAAACCTGGTTAAAAGATTATACCAACATCTTGTGTGTCACATTTTTAAAATAGCATCAGAATAAAGTAAACAAGCATATGTTATCAGGATAAATTATTTTGACTGTACAAGAATTACAGTGTTAGCACAGATAGAAAGACATAACAGAGACCCAGCAAAATACAAAGCGTAGCCTGTGACTGGCACTTTAATTTGATGTGCGCTCTTGGGGAGAGCACTGTGTTCTAAAACACTGGTATCATTTCCTCCTCTGGCACCACTCTGCCACTGTGCACAAGAATTTCTGCAAAGTAAAAGCCCTTGTGAGCTTGAGGGGATTGATTCATCACAGCTTCTTCCCATGGGCACAGAATGGGGGAAGACTTTGATAAATCAGGCCCAAAGTGTCCATCCTGGTTTCATTGCAAATCAGCCACTAAGCTTTGCTTGGGGTTTTATTTTTTTTGGGGGGGGGGCATTTGTTATTTTACAAATTTCCCTTCTGGTTTAATCGCTCTTATTCAAAAAGTACATTATTTTTCCATTCTGGGCCTCTGGAAAAAAAAAACAACTCTTTATTGAATTGAGCCCTATGTTTGCTAATACCCTTCCATAACTGAGATAACCTCACCAACCCGAGCCCAGGAAAAGGGGGTGAGAAAAGGAAGAGAGAGCCAAACCCATTCATGCGTTACATCGTGGAGCAACACATTACAGGAAGAATAAATACCAAAACATAGCAAGGCTGCATTAAAAAGTTAAAAACTAAATCTGGAATTCCATCAGTAACATAAAAGTCAAGGTCAGCCACATAGGAAAGCAGCCAGTTCCAGGTGTTGGTCAGGAATAGCAGTAATGGAGCCTGGTAAAAAAATGCTGGTTTGTTTGCGGCTCCTCGCCTTTGGATACAGGCCTCCACTTCAAGTGCGTTTGCTTTACAGGACATCGCAAAGGCTCTGCCGAGGATTCCTAGGCTTTTATTCTCCTTTTATCTTTATCCCATGCCCTATTCTGGCGGTGAAATTTTGGGACGTTCTGAATTGCACGGTGCCAAACAACCTGGCTTCAGAAAGGCCACCAAATTATAGAACTGGCAGCAAGAAGGGTGAAACCGATGAGGAAGGAGAAGCTGTCACTGTGAGTGAGAAAAGCAGCTCACCCTGTTAAAGAAACCCCAACGGAGGGGAGGGTGGGAGGTACAGGAAATGGCAGGGAGCCTTTTCACTATGAGGGCCATGGATAGAAAAGAGGTAGCCCACTGAGATTTGAAAGGAGTTTCAGGCACCTTCCACCAAAATGTTTTCTGTAGAATATGCTACAGAACCTCACCCAGTCTAGCACTGTACACATATGCACATTCCAGGGGCAGCTGTATGGGCTCATCTAATCTTTGCCCTGAGGAGAAATCCAGTGACCTGAGGAGAAATCCAGGAAGCTCCAACAATCAAATAAAGCCAGGCACTGCATTCAGAATCTTAACATAATAAAGACATGTCATACATAATGAATAGTTGCTCTGATCTTAATATATTGAGTGCAGTGCCTAGCATTATTTGATTTTTGAATAGTTTAGTAGCAGAAATTGGCACAGTCTCCACTAGCTATGGGCAATCATCCTATGAGAATATATGGATTTTTGGATTGTCTCTGGTGCTTGAGGTAGCCAGGCTATATGGACAGATCTAGGGGAGAAAAAAAATATTATATATATATATATATCCTAGGCTCAGCACAGAGAAACCTTTCAACTATATTACACATACACTATTAGTCTGCAGCAATGAAGCAGGGTAAGTGCAAAGCTGTCTTAAAATTCTGTGGCATTGTGGTATAACAGGATACATTGCTCATTAGGGTCTCAGTTCTTCCAAAGTCCTGGGTCACGGAAAGGAAAAAATATTTGGGCATATTCAGTCCCCAATATTATATTCTCACGCTGCGCTGAGATATGCTTTAGATGAACTCCAACGAGATGCAGCTCCTCTCAGTAGAGCTTCACTCCCAGGCAACCTTTTTTGTAGAAAGTGTGCAGAATCGAAGCCTTTGGGAACACTGACTTCTTACCATTTAGCTGAACCTGATACCATGCAGCACATGACATTAAGTTGTCATGTTACCCTATCACCACTCTAGCTTGTGTTTTTATAACTGCTTTTTTTTGTTTTGTTTCTGTCCCACTCACTGACTTCACACCAGCATATGATTCATACTGCTCTACGTACCAAGGAACAATAATAACACAAAGGTTTGCTATCTGCATGGTGCCCTCTGCACATGGAAGGCACATGAACCAAGAAGAGGTAATAACAAGGAATAGGCTTTGAGGGCTCGAATTTGGACAAGGAGTGCGTACCTGGCTGCATATTTTTTATATGCTTGGAGAGCTTGAGAAAGTCGTTTCTCTTCATAGCACCACCTGCAAAAAACGTATCATGCACCAAGGCTGGCTCGATGGTTAGTGGCAATGCCATGCATGCCGCCATGTGGGAGAACTAATTATTTAGTTAGTTAGTTAAGATATTTCTAGCCTGCCCATCTAAAACTCTAGGCAAGTAACAATTTAACACATGTAGGGGAATTTTGAAAACCCGATGTGCACCAACGCCGGGAGATATGTGCACAAGTTGGGTTGGGGCGCAATGAGAGGATTTTACAAGCCGCCCAGGTATACGTGTTGTATCTCCTACTACACACACAAGTCAAAAGGTTAGAAATAGGGGCAGGGTGTGGGTGCTTTCTGGGTGGGGCATTCGGCATGTTGGGGGAAGGCCAAGAGACGAGCATGTAAATACTTACGTGCACAGACGAGCACCAGGGTCCCCTGCCGTGTAACTTTACTACTGCTACGGATGGTGTGTGAGTAAAAAAAAACCAAAAAGATCTAGGCTAGTCAGTGGGGTTTTAAAGTTTGGGGCTAATAGGGAGAAAGGAGGCTAATAAATGAGGGGGGGTTGGAAGTCCTATCCCTAAACTGGGCGAACTGGGAACAAACTGGAAAAGTGGTAATTGCGTCGGCACGCGTATCTACTAAAATCTCCCCACTTACAGGGTAAAGCGCCATTTGCGCACATAGGCGTGCACCTACTTAAAATTGGGCGCACGTGTGCGTGTGTTCAGCCTGTTTTATACTATGCACGCATTCGCGTGTGCCTGTTATAAAATGGCCACGTCCCTGGGTGTGAGTCGGCAAACGCGCGCACATGTGCACCCTCAAACCTGTTTAAAAGTTACCATCATGCTGTATATCTATTCAACATAAAATTACTCCACTTGTAACTAACACAAGTAGATCACAAACAGATAAAACATACTACAATCAAATCCATAAAACAAAATGACAAAAATAATAAATGTTTAAATGCCGCCAATCTGGTACTGATCAGATAGGTATTATACAATTAACCCTCGAATGCCTGTTGGAATAAGAATCCCTTAACCCTTTTCCTGAAGGGTTTTATACCCCCTTCAACGCAAAGATTTTCTGGTAAGAATTCCATAACATTGGACCCACAACAGCAAACATCTCCTTTCTAGTTTCATAGAGCCATAAATGTTTAAATTATGGAATTTCTATGAGAATTGTGTCCTGGGACCAATGCAGGTAAACAGGAGTATAAATTTTTTAAGGCTGCACTAATACAGGACGGAACTGTACCATGGAATATCTTAAAAATTAATAGTAAGATTTTAAATTTAATGCGGCAAGTAACGGGTAACCAGAGCATAGATTTCAAATCGGTGTCATGTGCTAACACCATAATGCATGCAGCAGCATTCTGTGCTAGCTGCAAGACACTTAACATAGAGGTTGGAAGGCCCAAGAATACCGAGTTACAGTAATCCATACTACTAGTCAACTATTGTATTACAGTGCTAAAAGCTTGCTAGTTTAATAAAGGCTGCAGCCTGCACAATAAACACAGTTTATAAAATACATTTTGAACTATTTTGACTGCATGAGGTTGCAACAAGAGTTACCCTAGATTTCTTACTTGTGTGGGGATAGGCAAATGCCGAACCTGAAATTCAATAAACTTGAGCACATCCTCTGCTGGAACTCGAGCTAACAGTTAATACTTCGGTTTTAATGGTATTTCTGGATAATCTGTTTGCTTGGAGCCACTAGGTTTGATTTGTAAGTTTGTCCTCTGCCCGTCAAGCTGGCTGAGGATGCTGCACACCCCACAACAGTGACATCTAGAGGCCAGGCTCAAGGTGTACTTATACAGGGTTCCAGAGGGAGTCACTGTCCGTGGCCCTTTGCCTAGCACTGTGGATGTGATGGCTGGGTTAGATGGAAAGAGGGAGGAGGGGCTAAAATGGAGGCAAATAGCCAGATAGTTACAAATGAAAGCTCATGGTGCCATATCCAGGTAGAAATTGATTCCAATTTTGCTGGAAGCCTGGAGGAACAAAAAAAAAACTCTCAAGCTCAATAAAGCCAAACTAGATATCATATATTAACTTCAGAAAATAGATCATGTCCAGGTTTAGCAGATACTAACACTACAGGAATTTAAGCTAGACATTTTAGTGAACAAAATTGCAATACTTGGAGTCTTTTTTTCTTTGAGTCTGTGTTTATGTCTTCATTTTCTTTCTTTTGTCCCATATTTCATTTTCCACATTTTGGAAAGTACATTCCATTCACATGTGCTGCCATTGTCTTCAATTCAGGATTATTTCCAATACCTTTTGGGATAATTTATTTACTTTGTGTGACATTTTGCTACAGGGAAGCTGGCCTGAGTTTTTTTGCTAAAATCCTAATGAACTGCTTTGCATCATCTTGCATCCTAGCAGTTCATTAATTAGGAATGTAAATAAAATTTTGTAAGTAGCGGAAGCCAAAAACCTGTGAAACAAAAAAAAAGTCTCAAATGGGCCTTCATGCACAAAAACGCTGCAATGTTCACAATTTAGTACATCATCCTCTGTAACTGAATTGACCCCCACAATCAGAGCAAAGCAGTAACAGGCAATATCAAATATCGCCAAAGGCCCAATTAAAATATCAGTCCTTCACCTTCTTCCAGCACAGCAGATTCCAGGCGATGCTCTAGTGCCAGTGCATTGTACAACATCAGCCCCCATGTAAGAAAAGACTTTATTACAGTCCCAACGAGAGGATGGTTTCCTAAGTGAAGGGATATAGGGCCTTGCTTTGCTAGAGGAACTAAAGGGAGTGAACTAGCTCATTAAAGGAAAGAGCACACTTCAAATAGCCATCTGTGTTTCCTCTCAGGGACTTAAAAATCATGGAGCTTTTCCACCATGCTGATTCCGCTGGCGAGAAATAAAAAGTATATATGACCTCAGCTCATCCCACTTTATATATGAGGTGAGGTGGGGCAAGAGAGGAGAATGAAAGAGAAGTCGTTACTACTGTTTCATTCTTGCTGCCGGAGAGAAAATGGATACGTGCCCCCAGCCTATACAGAGGACTTGTGAGGAGCCACAGAAGTCACCAAGGGGCCGGCTGAGCATGGATCTTACTGGACAGAACCCAGCACTTAGACCCGACAGGTTGGCATCATCCAAGCACCACATTGTGAGGTAGCAGCAGGTCATGCAAATCATTTTGCACTTTTATTTTTTTCACCGCTGTTTTTCCTGAAGCTTCTGTCTGTTGTATTTTACAGTATTTGAAAGTCTAAATACAATCTGTCTGATGGTTTGATCAACATTAAATATTAACCAAATTTGCAAAACACTGCTACAGGCAGAATAAATTCCTGTAGTATTTTAAAAACACGCAGGGGTCTTCATTGTTCACTTATGTATTGCCATTTTGATGTTTTCCATATAAAGAGTCTATTAACAGTTTGGTGAAATACACTAAGATAAACTGCAACTCATTTTTTTTACAGGTATTTCCTCAGATCATTTCTTCAAAATGTACAAATGGAGCAAGCCCCCTGGTTAGCACCCTGTCTATCCATGCAGCCAAATGACCTGGTTCAGAGGCCCGATTCTGGAGTTGAGAGCACTGTTGTAGACACACCTAGGGCCCCCTGGGAGTTAATGCAAGCAAGGTTCTGACAGTGACACCTAGTGACTGACCAAAGAGCAGCAAGGAAAGCGACTTTCCCAAAGAAAGGGTGAGTTCACGATGGGAAAGATAAAGTGACCTGAGAAGGAAGAATTAAACTATAACTGCTGCTCAGTTTGGTATTTTACTGTACACCCTCAACTCAGACAACTGCATTCACTAGTGCAACATAAAAGGGCTTTCTGTGAAGGTACTACCAGATGATAATTACACCAGAAACCTTGACGACAGAAATTCTGGGAAAGCAGTATTTGAAGCTGTCAGCAAAGGCCATAGGTTATGAAAATTAGAAGATCTGCTCTGAAGAGCCTGAAAAGCGCAATTTAAATCAAATAATAAAAAAAAAAAATAACAATGTACAGTGCATCCACAGGGCTGCTTGCTTTTGCTGTAAAATCATTTCAGTATGTAGCAGAAATGTGTTTACACCTAATCAAGAAAGCTGAGGTTATGTAGCAAAGAGTCGGGGGCCACAGAGTGAACCTTGGTTGAGCGTTTTAGCCAGGGCCATTTTAAGCCTCTAAGAAGCCCTGGGCAAGTCTCACTAGAGTGGGCCCCTCCCCACTCCTCACCATACAAAATGTTTGTGCAATTTACAAACCATGCAGTCAGTCGATCCTTGTTAAGACCTAAAGAAGATAATATGGCATGTGAGCTATCTTATTTTACCTTCTCTCCTTTTTTATTTATTTAATTTTTTTTTTTTTACCATTTTATTCTTTACTTAATTTTTTGGGGGGGATCAAGCTATATCCCTCTAGGGGTTTGGGCCCTGGGCAAATGCCCCAATTTCGCTATGGATAAAACAGCCCTGCTTTAGACACTAGAGAACTTGAAGTAAATCAGGAAAAAAAAAAACCAAAAGCAGTTAAAAGGCAGCAACCTGCATCTAAAATATCAAGGCATGTGCATGGTAGACAATGTTATAAGTGCATAACCAGATTGTGCACTACACAAAATCTGTGCTTAACAAACCTCTGACCCACTGAGGACTTCAAGTGGGCTCAGCGCCTCACTAGCCCGCTTACCGGCCTCTCTGCAGCAGCCTCCTGATTCAGAAAGGAATCAAGACAACTTTGCTAAGCACCTTGCTGGGCAGACTGGGTGGGCCTTTTAAATCTTTACCTGCCGCCATTTACTGCATTGCTGAGAAGGAATAAGGAAACTCATAAGAAGAAAGCAAAAAGAGCAGTGCAATTTGCTGCGCATGTCCTACAATACAGCCACCCCCTCCTCAAAATAGAGCGAATCGTCTTTCTAACTGCCAGGCGTCATTGCAGCCAGAAAATGTGCAGGGGCCGTTTTGAACTGCTCAGCTCATTGCGAGGCGCCCCTGCATTTTTGTCCACGTGGACCCTGCCGTTCATTTTCAAAGAGAAGCTACAATCTGAAGATTATTAGCTGAAAGATGCAGGTGTACAAATGGCACACGTACTTTGCACTTGCCACTTCAGCGAGCAGATGATCGGGGGTAAAACAGCACATGTCCATTTGAATATGTCAGTGCAGGCACACTAAATGCTCTCCCCCGGAATGCCTCTGTTTAATCCAGCTATAACTACCCATGTAAAAGCCTCCACATACTTTTAGCTGTTCTTCAGAAGACAACTTTCAGCCAAGCCAATCTCTCTGGGTAAATAAAATACCTTTGAAAATTCTCCTCCACAAGCCCTTTTCCCAGGTTTCTCTGCCATCACAGAATGGAGAATCTCGCCTGAAAATCATCTCAGTATCTCCCTACACCTCTGTATTTCCTAACCTTTTCCAACCCAAGGCACACCTACATTAACAAAAAAATATAGCATGGCACACCAGCTTCCGTGGGACAGGACTCATATAGTCAAGGGAAAAGCTAGGGAAGCAGTGAAAGTTTCACCAGCCTCTCTTTCAAACTTTAAAACAAAGGGAGAGAAAGGGGTCGAGACACACGTGAATCCATCATGATGAACCAACTCCACTATATACAAGTGGAGAAGTGGTGGCAGCCAGATCAATTCCCTTGACTGCCATAGCTCCCCCACTGCTGTTGCAACCTACACTCAGGGTGAGTCACGTCCAGTGTTCAGTGCACGCTCTTGCCATCTTAGCCTGGATTCATGACAGAGGCTGGAAGCACTCAAAGGAAGATGCTCAGGAAGGGGAGGAAAATGAGATGCTGTGTGCATAAAATGGTACCCAGTTATCTGTGCCCATTAATTCCCACAGTCCAGGTTCGTGCAATAGCTAGGAAGGAGGAGGCATGCACGATTACACATGTTCTCAGAAAGGAGCTCCTATGTGTTTAAGAGGAACTGCTGGTGACATTTCTTGCTGTGAGTGCTGAGAAAGAGCTCAGGTGCTGGTCTAGATCTGAGCATCGGGCAGTGGTGATTTTTCTATAGCACAACTGATCAGGTCTGAAAGAACACTGAGTGGGAAACAGTGTCCTCCACAACAGCCACCGGATCACCTCCTAAAACAAAATTGCTTTTTTAATATACCAATTTGCAAGAATTTTCTTTCCTGCATATTTAGAGACCTTCGTTTTCAGTTTTAGTTTAACTGTTTCTTCAATATATTTCCAGGAAGCTAGAAGGGTCAATATTCAAACGTTCCTGGCGCCTAACCTAAGGAGTCAGGCACCTGTATGTATATAAATGAACATTTCCTCCCCACTGAGCACCTAAATTTAGGTCCCTCCCTACAAACAAAGTGGGTGTGGTCAGGGCAAAGAAAATAAAATTTCCAGCACCAGGTACCTACCTGAGGCAAAGGAATAGCAGGGGGATATTTGGGTATCCCGGTTGTAGGCACGTAAGTCTAACAAATTTTCAACCTGTTTCCGTTGTTTTCTAGATTTCCTTCTTGGCTGGCCTAAGTGACTGGGAACAAGGAGGCCTGGGTTCAGATCCTGTTTCTGACGCTGACCCTTGTTGTGACCTTGGGCAGGTCACCTTCTGCCATTGCCTCGGGTACCCAGTTAGATTGTAAGCTGTCTGCGGAAGGGACTCATAGCTGCGTGTAATTTGTTGTAAAGTCACCTGGTTTAGGGTGCCACGTACATGTGGAAAAAATAATAATAAATCAAAAACGACATTGAAAAAACTTACATGGCAATAGAATTGAGTTTGTTTTTTCATCCTAATCCTCTTTCTGGGCATTGAGGGTTAAGCACTGCACTCCCTGCACCTTTTCTCCTGACAGGATATAATGTTGTAGCTGCCATTATCTTCTGCAGCGCTGATCTCCCATTTAACTACTAGCCAGGCCTGACCCTAGTTAGTTTCTGAGACCTAACAAGGGCAGATTTTCCCAGACTAACATTGCTGGGGACAGAAATGAGTAACTATTAATATCTTCAGCCAAAAGAAAAGAAGGCCAATCAGATGGAAAAAAAAAAAAAAAAAGATGTGATTCTGCTTTATCCCTGCAAGGTTATGTATCGTGAGTACAATCAATCATGATTCCCCACCGAGTCTCCTGGATTTCTAACACAGCTGCTGAGAAGTGGGAGAAAAAAATAAATCAAAGCTCAGTCAGATACACAGGCCACACTTCTACCTTAAGGCCTGCTTCCAGGCACATCACCATGTTAGCTACAGACTGACTATAACAGGTATGTGCCATGCTCAGAAGGCATCTTTCAGAAGTGGGCCAGTGTAGCTTCAGAGACGGAAGCACAATGGAAAAGGATAACTAATTTAAGGGGGCCCTCTGATTTGTCTTCTTTGGGGATTCAGAAATTCCCTCCTCAATGCCAGCCATGGCAAACAAGCAAAACTGCAAGCTGCAGTTAGTTTGCCTTTCAGAAACCACAGACATATGAAAACCAGGATTGCACACAACATGCTACACATTGCCCTAAATGTCAGACAGCAGAGTATGCTGGTTCTAGAACAAAACGCAGCATCTGGCCTTGGCCTTATGCATCTGGAGTCTGATCCAACCCTTATATGTTCCTGATGTACAGTAAGCCCCCATATCTGGACTTTACATCCTGGAAAAGGTTGCATCAGTCAATCAGACTTGCCTATTTGGCTTTTTTTGGAACGCAAAGTACAAATAAGTGGTTGCCCTGAAAAAAAGGTGTAAACAGACAAACTGCGCTATGTACTATGTTCACATTTCGCCAAATGCAACAGTTTGCTTACTTATCTTATCCATTCAATTTACATTTTTTTCCTACTTTTCTACCGTTTTCCCTGGGCACAATCCATGGTTCGTTCACAAGAGAGCACCTCCATGGACCGGTAGTCTCCTGCAGGTCTGTAAAGTCATCCCAGCCTGATCTCTTTGTAATGTTTAGAATTTGCACACCTCCAGCCAGAGAAGCATCTCTCCCATGTTGTAAGGATGCACAGTTTCATTTCATTACATGCTAATTTGTGTTAGAGCGGGCCTACTTCATTTAATGTGCACTAACACCACACGACATGGAACGAAATGAAAAACAAACAAAAAAAAAGGAAACAAAACGAAAAAAAAACCAACTTTTTTTTCTCCCTGCGTGTCTGGCAGGTTCCTCCTGTCAGCCTGTCAGGACAGTTTCTCTGATATAGAGGTGGGAAGTGGATAATGCACCGAAACATTCATCCATTTGAAAATATGGGTCCTGCTCACAAAACTGTGTGCTCCGGGAGGTACGACTAATCTTTTGCCTTTGCGGCTCTTAGGCTTGCATTTTCTAACTTGCAAAGGAAAAGGATCTTTATGTTCTTCACTTTCTCCAGAAGATAGTGTCATCAATTGTAATTTCAAATGCTGTTCCTCCCCTCCCCCCCGCAGCTCCCTCTCCCAATCTCCTACCTCATACCGCCCCTGCTCTCCTGAAGAGCCCTAGGGATCCTCAGTCACAGCAACCAAGAATGACATATGTAAGTCCCACAGATATGGTAAAGCATTTTTAAGGTCATATCCCCTATTTTAAACGCCTCCTTCCCCGAGTTTTCTCTTCCGCTGTTTGGGACTGTTTTCATGATTTACAGGTGTCAGTGTGGTGTCCGCATGGACCTCGGGTGAGGGTCAGCATAGCAGTGCCCTGATTTTACTAATATCCATAATGAGAGGAAAGGAGAAGGAGTTTTCCAAAAACCTTAAGTGCTAATATTACCTCAGAAGTGAACTAAAAATCTGAATTAAAGAAGGAGGAGATCTTAACAATTCTCATTGTTTTAACTGCCAAATGACTTTGCTATAGATGCTTGCATTAAATATTCTACTTGTTGTATCCACATTCAGGACTGAGCATCTTTTTCCGCATGTTAAAAATAAAAAAAAGATTTTACCTTAGCATGTAAATAAATAAATAGGTGTCCTGCATGGCAGATCTTTGCTTACTATTTGCAACTCTTCCAGAAGTAAGCACCCCCATTCCTCTGTGATATGAAAATAAAACATGAAACGCTTCCCACCGTAACCCCAATTTTCAAGGTAGGGGAACAGGAATTTCCAACCTAATCAATTTGTCCAGGAATTCATTTTTAAAAATTGGAATATCTTGTTTGCCTTCTATAATTTTCATTTCAGAAATTCCAGACATATAACTCTTCCTTTTGTATTTTTTTAAGATAATATTTAGGAAAAATGCACAAATAGACTATAGCAAGGGTTCAAGCCTTGACAACTGGCACTGCTGTTTGCAAGTTTTAAACTTGTGTTGTTAGCCTCTTTTTTGTAGGCCTTAGCAGAAAATCTGTACAGCAGCCAGCAATTCACCTTGTGCTCCTTTCCACAAATCACTAGTTTCTATTTGATCCATATTTTGCCTTTTTCTATTCAGAAAATTTAAATGATTAAAATGGATATGGCTGAATTCTAACAAAACCTAGTAGGCCACGGGATGTAGAGGAGTCTGACAAATGGCCTCACAGCCTGCCACATATACAGTACAGTTTTTCTTAGGGGTTCCTGAACCATAAACAATCCTTTCTGCTAAACTTCAGAAACAAACATTTCTGAAATTGGGACTGATGAAAATGTGTGAGTCTCTTGTTCAATATGACACAGTAACACAGCAAATTCTGTTCAAAAAGCTAGGCCCCATATCTTTCCAACCATAATATATTCACATAAAATGATAGCCCTGTTTTCAAATCAGATGCTTCCAGACATGGTTAAGACATGAGGGTGGCTTGCTATATCTGTTACTTAATTCGATACCAGTCTCCTAATGTGGATGTAACACTAGCTTATCTGAATCTATATATAATGCACATTTATATATAAAAGCGAGTTTAGCAACTGATCTAAATTAACCAGGTCTGACTTGAGTTGCTATAAATCTAGCATTAAGTGTCAGGAATGGAGCAGATGTTGCTACCGCTAAAGAGGCAGAACTAGAGCGCTCTGTAGCTCTCTAATTACCCCAGTGCCTTTCAGCAAGTTAAGCACACCTCGCCTCTAACATCTGCATTTGTAGGACTGGACCCGCTCCGGTCATCCTTCTAGGCCAACGGCATTAGCCAAGGCTGAATCTTAAAGAAAACAATCAGGTGAGCAACTGCACATATTGTACGTGCAACACTAACTCAAGATGTTTGCGTGCCTGGGCGGTGAAGAAAAGCACAAAAAAAATAAAGATGAATTGGATATCACTGCATGCTTACTTGGGAAATACCATAAATCTAGACCTTAGAAATTCCACCTAACAGAAGAATTGGTTCTGTGAAAGAAAAGAGAGAACATTTCCTACTCAGGATTGTGTGATGCGCTTAGCCCTCGTCACCTCCTGCTTTAAAGGAATTGAAAATGCATTCTATCTGAATTAGAAATCCATTTTCAGGAAGACGTCTGCAACAAAAAGCAATGGTACCAGCTACACTTTTTGGATAATTCCACTAGTAGTTAATAGCGAAACAAAATCCCTGAGGTCACCTCTTCCCTTATCCATTCTGAATGGTATTGCATTCCTGGAGGCTTCTGTGATGAAAGATTTTGAAAGCTCCTCCTACTTGACCTGCACCCCTTCCCCCCTCCCCTCCTCGATTATTTATTTATTTATTTATTTGCAATCTTTTACAATCTGCAGTTTCCAGATATCTGTCCAGTGTGGATTATGAATCTATGTAGATTAGGCTGCTACTTAGTACTGCTACTTATCATTGCTATGGTGCTACTAGATGTACACAGCACTGTACAAAAACACAAAAGAGACATTCCCTGATCCCTAGAGCTTACAATCTAATTAACACAAGCAGGCAAGAAAATGAAGAAACTTTGGGAATTTCGTTTATTACAGAAACCCCATATAAAGATGTCAGTTATATGTATCAACAGGAATGCTGAACAAAACAGCTGGACTCAAGGAAAGAGGATGTGCTTATAGGAAAATAACTACATAGATTGTTTTTTTTTTGTTACATAGAACAATGTATAAAAAATAAAATTATATGAGAACAACATATACAAATAAGACTCAAAAGCAACATAGCAAAAACAAAACAACAACAAAAAAAACCTGGCAAGCTGATATTGTGAGACAGCAAACAATACTGCTGCTGTCATTGAAGGCTGGACTCTACTGAAGTAGCTGTGAGAGTAACCCAGTTGGGAAACTGGGGACCCATACAACTCAAAATAAGGTGCAAAAAAATCCCTGGATAGTGGCAAATGAAGGCTGACAGTATTACCCAGTTCCCATTGAGCTGGAAATGGAAAGAAGCAGGAGGAAACTGCTTAGTCAAACAATAAAAAATAACCTATCGATAGCTCTTCAGCTATCACTTTCAAGACTGGATTCTCGCCTTTCTGTTAGGTTAGCAGGTGATGGGAATGGCTTCTACTGTGGGAGTCACTGGCCTTCCTTACTCTAGAAGGATCAGCATATTCACTCCTTCTAGAAGGAAAAGTGAATATGCTGATCATGTTCACCAGCAGAGGAAGGACAGGGGGTAATGATGGCGCGAGCAGCGGCCACCAGCACTTGATCAGTTGTTATCTCCATATCAGCTGCTTAAGTGCCAGGCTGTGCCTCGCTCATACCAGCGACACCGATGAATCACCTACAGAGTTTTACCTTTACTGCCAGCATGGCATCTCTGCAAAAAAAAAAAAAAAAAAGAACGCAAGCTGTCAGGGCTCTATAAAGTCTCCAAACCTGCAGTATTTCTAGCTCTATCTGCACTCCAAGCGCACAGATCTTAATATTAATGGCAAACTGGGCAGGGGTGTAACCCCCTTCTGCTCTGTAAAATGTATTTTAAGCAATATGTCACAGAAAAGTTGTCATTCTTGAACTTCTTTTTTTTTTTATTATTATTATTATTGATTTATCTAATCCTCTAACGGTATCTATCAGAAAAGTCCATGAACAATTCTTCACTGCGAGGGGCTGGGGGGGAGTGCTTAGGGGCTACTGCCAGAATGCAGAGCAAGTAGGAAAAGTCAGCTAGGCCTGGGCTGGGGAGGGAAGGGAAGAAGGGACTCATAATACCAGACACAGGGCTCACAATCAATAGAATCTA